>NC_085136.1:277277562-277615062 GCF_035046485.1 Aedes albopictus
ATAAGTTTCATTTTGGTTTTGATCATGATTTTTATTTGTGTCAAATCGAATATGTTTTATGTACCCACACATAACTTTTATTTATGAAGTCCTATTGCAAAAAAATATGTAGTCTCACACATAAAAGGTATACGGATATTATCTTCAGTGTATAAATATAACGTGTGGCTAGGGGCAAGACACTGTGCAATAACGAGAGCAACTCTGAGATATTCCGAGTTACTCTTCTTATGATTGATCGACGAAATTTGTTGAAAGACATTCCCAAAACTGCAATTTTCATTCAGCGCACGCAACACTTTGCAGTTTGACATTGGTGCCAGATCACACTTTGGTAGAAATGGGAGAAAACCTGAGGAACTGTGAGGTCATTCACTATTCGGAATTGTGACCTCAGATGGCAACAATGGATCACTAAAATAACTAAAACGGCCGCTATGGTGTGAACAGACAGCGCCATCGTAGACTAGTGTGTTTGACATAACTTCACTTTTTTATTGTTTCTTTTAATTCGTGAATTTTAACTTATGCTAATTCTTCACACATAACTTCACTGCTGTCACCACAATGTTAATGTCCATATACGGTGGCGCCTCTGTTAACATGCGGTGAACGCTAGAAAAGTTGGCTTCATTGATCCATTCGATCAATTCTAAACCAATTGCTATAGTGTATATAGCGTACTATAAAATTGTTGATAAAACTGTGTTTGCAAATAAATCGATAAAATTATTCGATTCGAAGATGCAAATTTATTCCAGTGCAATTGACAACACTGAGTCGACATGGTCGACATAACAAATCGGTTCAATGACAGATGCGCCGAACAAGAAGAGACCGCCGAAGCAAGCCGAGCATCAAGCCTGCTCGGTTTCGGTTTTCTCTTCCTTCTTTGGACGGATTTTGCAGCGAACGGACGTGTTCGACAGGTGCTGGTGCTGCGTATCAGCGTCAGTGTCGAATTTCGAAGAATTTTGCATTATGATTTACGACAATTGTCATGAATTTTTGTAAGTGGTTCCAGACACTATCTTAAGATGGAAAACAGAACTTTTCTCGTTAACTAGCAGAGCGCACGGCATAAAGATCACAAGGCAGGATAGTAACCTATGCACTATGGGGCGGCTCCATACAAAGTGGTGGCCAAAAATATTTTTTTGGTTTTTCCGCATTTTTTGGAAGTATTCTAGTAAGATTTGCATAACATTAGTCAAATTTATGTATTTTCATCACATCTGGAAGCTGTAACTAGTATTTAACCCAGTTAGTAACTACTTATTCCTGAACTATTACGTTAAACGTTTCTTTTTTATTTTTGAGGCAATTCAAATGCAAATCAAAACTAGAATAAGATTGCCATGCATAAGATAAAACAGGAGAGGTGAAGGTGGAAGCACCCCCCCCCCCTTCGATGCAAATCTGACCCCCCCTCCCATTTTTCAAATATTATATAAGAGTATTGTTTTATCGATCATGTATTTTGGTAAAGAATTGTTTATCTGCCAAGAGCTCCCCCTCCAACTTATCTGCCACTACCTCTCCACCCTACTGTAATATTTGTTCAAACTCGTCGAAAGGATACTTTTTTAATATGCTTCTATTATTTTACTGAACACATATCAGCTTCAAAAACTAAGTTGATGATTTGTCTTCATGTTTTATACTGCAGGAATGAATATACTGCTAAATAGAACATCATTTTCATTGATAAATTTCCATCACAAATTTTATTGATTAAGTTTTAAGAGACAGAGCTTAATCAAATTCACAAGCAACTCATTTTTCTGTTCAGGTGACATCATTCCATATAAATTTTTGGTAAATGTAAACATTTTAGATTCACTTTCACGATTTTTGAGAAAATGGCCAATCAAATTCACCATATTTGAATCGTTATGTCTATACGCAGTTTTTCTATAGTGTCCACATTACCGCCAAACATAACATCGTTTCCAAGTTCCGAATAAGCGTCGCGCCAATCGTTATTTTATTTTTCAAAGCTTTTTTTGTGTGAGCCTTTTGCTATGCATTGTAAAAATATTGTGCTACGTACTTCAACTTTTGAGGTACAGTAGACGTTCGGTAACTGCAACATGTTTGCGTTCCACTTTACTAATGAAATTCGATAACTGCAAAAACTGCCAGATGTCATAGAACTGTCAGTTGCTGCAGAATGCAGCCAATACCCCACTAGCACACAAGTTCTACATCAGTTTTTGTGACTCTTATATGACCAAATTTGGTCATATAGGAGTTATTTCGACTCTTCTAAAACATATGTGCTACTAGGGTATGCATTTGAAAAACATCACATTGCAGCAAAAGTGCATGAGAAAAACATCGCATCGCTGTTGACATTTCATTATGACGGATAGCGGTGCGATAACTGCAAAATTGTTGCACTTAGCGGACTTGCAGTTAAAAAGTATTGCAGTTAAAGCTTTTGCACTGAGCGAACGTCTACTGTAGTCGTTCTTCTTTAGCAAGATCAAAATTATATCTTGCCTTGATATAGTCAAATACTTTTGTTGCATTAAATATTTGAGATTTTTTTTAGATTTAAAGTAACACCACAGATAAACAGACGTCTCACTCTACGCAGTTCCCATCGTTTCCCTTTTTAACGCAATTAGCATTGGACGATTATGTTTTCGTGATGATGATTTTTGCGATCATTTTGTCCCAAGTGATATGTCTGTTTGTCTGTGGTAACACGATGCTCCTATGTTCCATATTACCACAAACAATTATTTTCAGATTTGATTGCGTTGAATTAAATACTGTGCTATATTCACGTTGCTAGCGTTGAGATTGAAAACGAACTTATAAATTGAAAATATTATCCTCGTCTTTTAAGTACAAGTAGGTAGTTTTTAGTAAAATTAATTTATAAGATGTGGTGTTTCTTTCCCTGTTGCCAAATGTGTATTGAAAATATAAACAAAATTTTCGTGAACAGAAGAAGTATTTCAGTCCAGATGGGTTGATACAGTTTATATATGGAACGATAATTTTCGGTCAGTTTTTACCCATTTTTAACATAAAAGTAATTAAGTGTGTAACATTTTTAAGACTTAATTTTACAATTAACAGTACCACCTTTGAAGCACTGTTTAATTTGTACGATTTTTTTGTATGTGCTCGCATAATCAATAACCATTCCCGATCAGAAAGGCATAACAAAATTATAACCGATTGAGTTATTTATTTCAAAGATTTTTCATAACAGAATGAGTTATAAAATTCGCCGGTTAGGTGTTAAAATAACAAAAAATATAACTAAATTTGTCCTAGCCATAACATAATTATAACAGGTGTTGATACAATTTTATCAAATTTATAACAACGTGAGATATAATAAATATTGGAATGAATTGAAAGTTATAACACATGTTGTTATAAATTAGATATAAATATATTGGGTAAAAATTGAGTTGGGTAAATTTTAACTCATTTTTTGGGTAATTTTTATTAAGAGTGTTATTTATTTTTAGCGAAAAGTTTTTTGTATAAAAAACTTGCCCTACGTAGTATATAAAAAACCCTCACCCAGACGGGAATCGAACCAAGGACGCCAGCCTTTAACTGCAATCCGGCGCCTTTATCAATGAGACCATTGCAGCACTTGAAGTGAAGGGCGGTATATGATCAAGTGGTTCTTCGTTTTGGCGGCTGGTCTATAAATAGACTCATTCGTCCAACGTACAGGGGAGAGAAAATATGACGTCACATAAAAGTGTTCTTGATAGAGTTGATCGCAATTACGTCATCTTACGATATAATAACAAAAGTGGATATAATTTGATTATAATTGTAACTCAATAAGTTGCTCTGCATTTTGGCATGCTTTATCTCATGATTCAGACCAGAAATAAATGTCGTATCTTCATCAAAGTTGTAGAGATAGTTAATGGCTAAACAGTGAAAAGAGTGGTACATATACAATTTCACCTTCTCTTGGTGCTAGCGAGCAATTGGCGATCAAATGTGAGGTTAGGTAACGCAAAATTTTCAACTTTGGAAGCAAAAATAACGTATTTCTTGTCAATACAATTCATGAAAGTTATGAGAATCTGCAATAATTTCAATTTTCTTCCATTTGTATAATTAGTAATTCAGTCTAGGGTTCGTAATTCACTGATTTAGAAAAGCGCCACCTGCGCAATTTAGCTTTGCGTTTGATGGTCAATTAAATCAGAACATTTCGACATGTGTTATTAAATAATTATCAAGGAAGATCCTGTCCATGGCAAAGTTATGCAGTAGTCTGGTGGTTTAAAATTTCACCGCATCGTGGCGTTAGTGTGCATTTCTGGAGATTGTCAGATTTAGATGGCTTGTAAAATAAAAAATGCAGTGTTTAAAGCACAATTTCAACATGACATGGTACAAGAATTGACATACAAAAGCAATTCTGTGGCGTATGCTTTGCCTGTGATATCATATAATGTTTTTATTTTCAGCAAAAATAGTTTAAATAAGAAATTCCCCCACTACAGTGAGGATTCGCTCGTTGGGTCACGACTGCGCCCCGATTAGCGAATCGTGTTCGTTCGTTGGGGCAACTGACAACTGATTAAAATGCTGTAGACACACGCAAGTGACGAAAAATACGTCACTAAACACTCACATACTTGCACAAACGTTCTGTATATATGAGCTGCGATGCGTCGGCGGTCAGACGTCAAACTCATTTTGACATCGATTTTGACATTGACAGTGCTTTTTAGTTGGGTTTTGCCCCAACCAGTGAACATTCAACTATCGAGACAGCCCATCTAACGAGCCACCAACGAACGAATCGGGACTGTAGTTGAAAGCACGAGTTCGGCATTTGCTCCAGATGCATGACGATGTCCATCAACACATCGGTTAAAAAGAAATAGGCTTCTGCTATTGATTGGTTTTTTAAAAGCTTTCAACAGTGTTTCTCATTTTGAACTACTGCACAGATTATCATATCTATTTGTTTTCAGTTGAGATTCTGTTTCATTGAGTAAATCCTATTTCAATAACCGCTTTAAAATTGTGGAAGCTAGCTAAAGGAAATCATTGAAGCCCGATCGGTACTCTTTCGGGCGTGCCACAAGGATCGGTTTCAGGACCATTGATGTTAGCCTTATTTATCAACGACCTTTCTTCATCCTTGAGTATGTAATATCCACACCACATGTTTGCAGATAACAAGAAGCTGTATTTCTATTGAATTAATATGGACGTTAATTGCATGGCAATGAAACGTGACTTACGACATGGCGTGACCAAATTAGATATAAATTTCAAAGCTCCACAAATTATTTTGTTATTAATCAATTCTTCAATAACTAAGGTGATTTTCTTTTGCAGGCGACTAATTGTTTCAGTTGTATCATGTTAATTCAATAACAATGATAATTATCGTAATTAATTTATTAAAATAATCTTGAATGGGACTACAAACTGCAAAAGCTATGGAGGATTGTGAAACTTAAAACTTACTTAACAGTTTCAATGAAAGTCACCTTTTTCATATCCATTTTGTTGCCTCACTTCATGTGACCGTTTGAGAGTTGCATTAATCCTAGTAGGAAGTTGGGGTCAATATGATCCAGACAAGCACGCTGAACGTACGCTACGCCTTCGTGGTGCAAAAGCCTAACATATTAGGAGGGTTAAATCATTGCATACGTTGGGCATTAAATTTGACTAGATACCTACTCTGTGTGGCTCATCTACAATGACAACTGCTGGGATACTCATTTCTTATTTTTTTTTTCACTACGTTGCTGTGCGATGCTACATACTTAGTTGCGTACCAAACACCACATGTAAAATATTCATTTGATATAAACTGCATTTTCAAAACTATAACTGAGTTTGTTATAATGTTCATATAAAGATGATCAAAATATTTTTTTTGTATTATAACTGACCTTGTTATAATTCTGATATAATTAAATCAGGTTTTCAAATAATTTTTGTCAAATATATCTAAATATAACAAACGATGATATATCTATCAACCGCTGATATAATTCTGTTATATTTTTGTTATGCCTTTCTGATCGGGATTGTTAACAAAAAAAAAATATCAATTTTTCGGGCTTGGGCCAAAATGACGCTCATACGCAGCTATCCGCAGCTGGATTCGCGTTCCGCAGATACTATAGACCCTATACTAAACTGTGGAGGCGGTCTCTTGAGACTGCTCGACCCTGCTTGTTAGATATAGACCAACTTAGGCAAAAAATGTTGTTTTTGTCAATAATTACTCATTTTTTACTAATTTAAATTAACCGAGTAACCCCAACAACACACTCATTTTAAAGTTCAGACAATAACATTTCCATCGGTGGATTCAAATCTAAAATTAAACCGTTTTTTCACTGATTAAACTGCATTTGTTTAAAATGCATTTTTTTCTAAAATTTTCACTATTTTCCTAAGTCTGATATCTGTGGCGCAATGAGTTTCCATCACAGAGGGCTGAAATTTTGGGAATCTAGGTTTGAACTATCTGGCTCTCAAATGGTATATAAGACACGTCATTCAAAGCAAGTCAATTTTTCGATTTTTGGCCACCACTTTCCCCATAGTGCTATGTAAACATATATTTTGAATGTAAACATGTGACGTCGTTCTTATCGTCTTTCACGTTTATCAAATTGGTGTGGAGTACTAGATCACCTATGAATAATTCGAATTATGTCATCAAAAAGCTATCAGATTTCGGGAATATATCACCTTCTGTACGCCGTGGCAGAGCGTTTGATGAACATGCGATCCGCTACCATGCGTGGTGGCAACGATAATCCAATTCCTCATAGGGCACTGCATTGTTTTGATTTTGTATGGAATTTTGACGTTTCGTGGCCTTGTTGTTTAAAAAATATCTGTAAGAGTGAAAGAGAAGGAGAGAATTTCGTGCAGTGCCCTATTACACCCTAGGATAGGGTATGACAACAGAAATTCGCCTGCCTTGTTTATTTTGTCGTTCGATTGCGTCGACGAAGAAAATCCAGTCCTGCCACTTTTCTTTATTCCAAATCTTCCAAACAATGTTAATGTAACGATTGAAATTTAGATGCATTCTTCGCACCGTAAAGCACTATTTGCAATTAGAGTAGCCAAGCTAGCATATAAAATTGCTTTCAATCGCAAAATTCAGTCATTAAAAGTGAGTACAGTGGTTTTTCGGTTTTATCACGGTCAAAAAAAAATTTACCGTGATATAAACAGCGTTCGGAATTTTCGCTCATTCTCACGAAAATAGAATTCTCCCTCACGCCAATTTTCAGCGAAAATCTGGCTTGAGAAAACCCCCGCACAAAGAGGAGAGTGAAAAAATTTTTTCACTCACTCTTCAAGCTGCGAGAATTCCGTTTGCCCTTCGTCGGCCGATCATGTTGTCTTTTCTTGACTCCTATGACGCCGACGATGATTAGTTTTATGCAGTAAATTTTCTACTCCTTCTGTGTGGTTGGCGTAGTGGTGTGGATAGAGTGCGCGTGTCGCGTATGTTTTTAGTAATGTTCCAGGTTTGAATCCCGTCACGGGCACAATTTTTGTTAATTAGCTTTGAAAAGATTTTCATGAGAATTTGATGAGTGAAAATTTAACAGAACGAAAAGAAATTATCCGCAGGTTGGAGCGATATTCAGTTACCATTATTCGCTACTCTTGAAAGAAGTGCTGCTGGGGAAAAGTGGTTCTCAAGCAAAATGATGAAAATAAGCTCTCCCGCCGCCGTGAGAATAGCTTATTTCGTATTGCTGAAACGAAAATCACGAACCCTGGATATAAACGAAACCGTGAATTTAGCGAAACGAGAAATAAATGTAAATTTTTTATCCATAATCGTTTCGCTGCATAATATATACGTCTTAGCTTATATTTTTTCACTGTTTTGGTGGACTGGACAATGCTGTATTGATTTTATATTGATTTCGAAATGTTTTAAAACAAGTGTGATAAAAACGAAATGAAAATCGTGATATAATCGAACAGAAAACCGTGAATTTGAACGAGTAGTGATTAAAACGACTAGTGATAAAACCGAAACGCCACTGTAATATCAAAAATTCAATTGATTTTGCACCAAATCAATGGTTTTAATTGATGTTTGGACTTGAGAGTCAATTCGGGTTGATTTAATTCTGAATGCTGACATATTTGAGGCGACGAAGCTTGGATAAAAAAATCAATGAGTTTAAATATTGTTATCAAATGGTAAACCTAAAAACTAGCAACACGGCCAAGCTAACAACAAAGCGATCTGATCGCAGCAAACGGATATCAATTTCGACCAATCAGCGACTGGTCTCCGTTTGACAGCAAATTGGTCTCAAATTGGCTGACTGCGTGACGCATTCTATCCTAGATTACACCAACAAAGCTAGTCATTCAGGTCATTTTGGCAGACCACACCCATGCACGAAAAAGACGGATCATATATTCTACTTTATCGATCTTGTTGCCGTCCTTTTCATGCTCATGTTACATCTGTCAAAATGACCTGAGAGTTGTCAGTCATTTTGAGGTTAGGTTCGTTGGTGTTATAAAGAATGACCTGCTTACTTAGTCCCAGCTCGGAAATGCTTTATGAGTCCTAGTATGAGTCCTTTCAACGTCATCCAACATAATTAGAACTGACAACTAATGTTTTGTGTGTTTTCGCGAGTCGTGACCGTTCTGTCCGGCCACAAACGGTTCCGGCGTCGACAGTGCATAAAACTGCCAGTGACATGTCCGCCAGAGATATAGGGTATGTGTTCCATCAGTAATCTCACGCTCCCATATTCATCTTATTCGAAAACAAGCGATTACGGCACCGATTGATTCCGTTGTTTTTGTTTTCATGGGTGCTCACTTCTAACAAAAAATACAAAAATAAGAAACAGAACAAACAGAGCTCCAATCCTTTGTTTTTCGTAGGATGAAAATGGGAGCCACATGCTTAATAAGGGAACCAATACCCTACTCAACGAATCCCCCGAAAAAAACAATACGGTGATTAATAAGTGTACGAGTTGTCTTTTCTTCCATTTACTGAAAACTGATATTGTGTCGCAGAAGTCAAGTTCACTGACTTCATCGATCGGTGCTCTGTTCTCGCTGACTTTTCTTCGGAAACAGTCCTACTGATTATGTGTGCCTTTCTTGGAGACATCACAAAAAAAAAAGTCTGGCGATCGTTCTGCGCTTTTTTCGGTTTAAGTCTGCGCGACGACGAGCGTTAAGACTACAACAGCCATCGCTGCATAATTGAGGCCATAAATTATGCCTGGTTCACATCTCTCATTCTAGCCTGACGACGACGACGAATATGAAGAAGACGAGACGTCGCCCTCTCTTCTGACAGATTTTTTTTTACGATCTTTCGCTTCTAATAAAGACGTCTATTAATATAAAACCCCCTTCACCGTCAGGCATTGCATACGGACGGACGCGGGCTCTGCTTTCCATCTTGATCTTGTGACAGCCAGCGGACGAACTTGGTACCGCCATTGTACCGCGTTATACGGCATATTGCACCATTGTGCGTTGATTCATGCATCTTTAACGTCGACTTTGACAGCTGGAAGCAGCCCTGGTTTGACAGGCGCCACCTACACGAATTCGATATTTGGCAACACTGATGATGATGCGATGGTGCTGGTGCATCCAACAACAACGGTCGACCACCCAAAGTGATGGCCGTTCCGAGGCGCGGATTTCTTCCGGCGATTGACGGTGACCAGGCGAAATGCACCGGATCGAGTCGTCCCCAGTAGAAGAAGGAACGGGAGATGTTGATCTTGTGCAACAAGATGAATGGTTATTCTTTATTAAACGGCTGTGCACTCGGCTGCGCAAACGATGCCACGCCAAGGAACGATAACACACAACAAATGGACAATGTGATGATCGTAATCTATTCTTGTTTATATGGTGATGATCATGTAGAAATTCATTTAATGTGATGTGTTATGTTGCAGAGACGATTGGTAAGGTCATTTGCAAGATCTTGTTTTGTTTTATGCAGAAAACGTGGGACTGGGTACTGGTTCCCATGCATATCGAACGTAAGTTAGGTATGTTTTTCCAGAAATCCTTAGATTTGATCAGAAACTTTGGGAACGTCCATAAATTACGTCACGCTTTAAGGGGGGAGGGGGGTTCAGCAAAGTGTGACGACCCATACAAAAATTTCAGAGGTCCCATACAAAAAGTGTGACATAGGGGGGAGGGGGGGTTGAAAATGGACGATTTTTGCGTGACGTAATTTATGGACGATCCCTTTCAATAAGACATGGCTTTCTTGTTGAATTGAATATTGTTGAAAATACCATCATTACCTGGTCATTACGACCATAGTCGTTTAAAACGGCATAAATAGTAATCCCTACAGCGATCTTACATATTCATATGTAAGTAAAATAGTGGCATGGATCCGTATGCTAATCTGCTGATTGAGATGCATACCTCAAACTACACGCAGAAAAATGACGCTTGTTTAAAACAACAAAACGCATGGTTAATTTTCAAACTGAGAATTTACTTATTCCAAAGTTATACAGTGACCCCACAATTTATGAATCGGGAAAAATGACCACAGTTTATGGATCACTCATTTGATCAGCATGGTGATTCATAAATAGTGTACAAAATTAAGGTGATTCATCGGTGTGGGGTCACTGTATTTCATTGTTTTTATTTAGAGTTTATCGATAAAAACAACCGATTACCATCATTTCATATAACGTTAAAAACTTCATTTGTTTCTACAAAATGGGAACCATAAACATGGCCCGGAAGCACAAACACATCTTTAAAATGCTTACCCCAACATCGCCACAACGAGGAAGGTGTAACAAATCCATCACTCCAACTTACAAGTGCAGTTTTGGCCGTGATGGTACTCATGACAGCATCCACAAAAAGTTGGTCGGTTTCGCCTTTTTTGTCGTTTTTTTTAGTCGTTCTCCTTCCCATCCACTTGCCGACGGTCTAAAAATAGATTTCCGAGCTGCCGCAGTTGCTGCCGTCACCAACACAATCACATTCCGAGTTTGGTAGTGGCAAAAATGCAGTCGTTTAAATCAATTTATTATTTAATGTTAAAACTACCATATCTCTGTTTGTTTGAACAAACTGTCAAAAATTTCGACAAATGAAAATATGTGTATTATCAAACAATGGAACAGTTCAGTTTAAACTAGAAATCAGTTTGTCGCTATAGTAAAAATCGGTTGATTTGAACTAGAATTTAATTGCGTTTACAATTTATTTTTCTGCGTGTACACTGAAATAAATTTTGTTGTTGTTTCCACCGAATCCATGGTAAAATTAAGAACTGTACCAAAAATTTTCAACCGAATGCAAAATTCTGTTAATTGTATTGAAACATTGTCAATATTACCATGCGTGAAGTACCATTGACTAAAAACATTCTTGATGTTACTATTTTGACATTGTATTTTTGACCATGTTTATCTAAGACGCGCAACATTCAAGTCTACATGGTCGAAATTACAATGCCCAAATAGTAGAACCAAGAATGTTTTTAGTCAACAGTAATACACGCATGGTAATATTGACAATGTTTCAGTACAATTAACAGAATTTTGCATTCGGTTGAAAATTGTTGGTACAGTTCTTAATTCTACCATGGATTCGGTGGAAACGACAACAACATTTATTTCAGTGTAACGAGCATAGATAAACGACAAGGATTCGCCACTTTGGTATACTCGAGACACTTTACCTCAAACCTCTTAAGAGGAAACAAACCATCATCGTTTAGCAAAAACTCAAAAGCAGTTTTCTCGCTGAAACCTCAACCAATGTTAATAAAAATTTATCACTGCAATCTGGCCACCATATGGATAACAGTGAAATAATTTTCAATGACGGTTTTGTGACATGGAGGAAGAAAACTGCTTTTGAAAAATGGATGATTGTTGATGACTGAATAATGGTTATTTGAGCCTTAAGCATTACACCGTGTGATCTGCTGTAAAAACATTTCGAAGCCAATTAAAATTATGTGATTGAATTTAAATGTCTTCAAAAACCTTCTCGAAATTCTATTCCAGTGACTTGTTTATCAAGAACTAGCTGTCCCGGCAAACGTTGTCTTGCCAAGCTGTGGTGGTTTGACAACTGTTGAGCTCATAACATCACCGCACTCTATTGTGTTGATCACCGCATTTCGATTGTGTTGATTTCCTTACCAGCTCAGAAAAATCAGTACTTTATCAATTTTATTACCTTTCTAGTTGATTTTCATAACTTTTTGTACATATAAACACAGCCACCACGAATACGAATCGAACCGTACAAGAGTCATTATGATCGGTTCATCCGTTCTTGAGTTTTGTTGCCTCAAAGGAATTTCAAACTCATTTTTGTATATATAGATAATTCCAATAAATTCTTTCGGGGTTTAACATGGAATTTCATAAAACTTCGCCTGGTAATACAACAGAAATTTCGCCTCAAATAATAATTAAAAAATAAACAATACTGTTTTATGGAGGAATTAAAAAAAAATAATGAAAAATTACGCAATTAAAGTCCAGTTCACGGAGGATATCCAGGAAGAATTCCAGAATGAATTACAGGAGAAATTTCCGAAGGAATTGGAGAAACTTCTGGAGGAATCTCTAAAAGAACTTTAATGCTTGCTAAAACTAATGTCCATAACCCTGAAACAACTTCTGAGAAATCCCGGATTGTAATTTTACAGGAATTTCAGAAGGAACTAGTTGAAAGACGGTGCATGAATCGGTTCGAGGTCATCTGTTGCGGTTTGAAGATTTGGTGCGTCAACTCTACATGGCTGGTTCGAAGTTCGGCACTCATGCTCACGTTGCCGGAATCATTTGACCGTCTGGTTACGGCATTGGAAAATCTTGCTGAAGCTAGTCTGACGTACGAAATGATGAAAACCCGGCTGTTGAGTGAGGAATCGAAGCGTATGGAACGATACCAGATCAACGAGGAGAAACCGCCGCGGCGGCGTCTTTTGGAAGCAAGGATGATATGAAGTTCAGGGGTAAGTGCTACCTGTGCGGAAAGAAAGGTCATCTTCAAAAGGATTGCTGGAAGCCAGATTGGAATGCGAATGCGGCAAGTGATTCCAGTTCCAAAGCGGTCGTGCAACTGAGACTCTCCGATAACCTTCCTACGATGTATGAGACCCAATTCGGATGGGTTATTACCGGTTCCTTAGAGGAATTCGAAGATGAGGCCGTCCACGTGATGTGTGTCACCAGTGAAAATCCGCTGCGAGAAAGATTCCGACGTTTTTCCGAAGAGGAGGAGACTCCAGAACAGAGGCTGTCAGCGGGTGAAGAGCGGGAGATTGCAGACAGTTCGTTCAATGCAGGACTACGAGATGAGATTGGAGGAACTGTGATTCAGCTACCATGCGACGAGTCCGTTGACCAGCTAGGAGATTCCGAACCGTCGGTGACAAAAGGATTAGTGCCGAGTGAGAATGATCTGGCGATACAGCCCTTGATCGGAGAAAATTGCCAACCCTTCGTAAGGGGATTCGAGGATGGTGACCTCGAGGTTCGTGAGCGGAACGGGATCAGCCGACCGAACAGTTTCCTGAGTCGAGGTGTACTGGAGCCTGAAAGTACCAACGAGAAGTTCAATTTTGTGTCAGACGGCGAAGCGAAGTCAGGTGAAGCGTCTGTCACAGAGGTCCTGGTGATCGGACGGAAGGCAAACCAAGATCGAAAATAGAAGAGGTTGGATCAGATGGAGTATTCTGGAGGTGAAGTTCGCGTGTCTGGCGCGTTTTGGGATCAGGAGCGTGATCGGCTTTTGTTGTTGAAAGGTCCGAAATCGTTGGAACTCTTTGAAAGTGCCTTGTTCAATACGATCAAGCATGATCTGTTACCCGAGATCGTGTCGGCCATGTCCAGCTCGCAGCAGCCATGGATGAATGAGATAAGCTGGAGCGGTGTTTTTGATGTCGAGCAGTTTTACCGATCACCGACACGACTGCACAAGTTGTGGTCCAATAGTCGAGTGGTGCTAGCGTGGATGAAGGAGAGTCCGGATCAGCTACAGAAGAGAAGTTGTGCTGTGGAAATCGTCAAACCAACCAGCATAAATAGGAGAACCTGCAGGCAGTGTAAGATTGGGGACGTTGAAGAATCAGTGTTTGATCAATCGGAGAAGTGCAACAATTCCCGTCGCATGTTCAAGCAAGACGTGTGGAATGTGAAAGGAATTTGCAAAGTGACCAGCGTTCGGAATTTTCGCTCATTCTCACGAAAATAGAATTCTCCCTCACGCCAATTTTCAGCGAAAATCTGGCTTGAGAAAACCCCCGCACAAAGAGGAGAGTGAAAATATTTTTTCACTCACTCTTCAAGCTGCGAGAATTCCGTTTGCCCTTCGTCGGCCGATCATGTTGTCTTTTCTTGACTCCTATGACGCCGACGATGATTAGTTTTATGCAGTAAATTTTCTACTCCTTCTGTGTGGTTGGCGTAGTGGTGTGGATAGAGTGCGCGTGTCGCGTATGTTTTTAGTAATGTTCCAGGTTTGAATCCCGTCACGGGCACAATTTTTGTTAATTAGCTTTGAAAAGATTTTCATGAGAATTTGATGAGTGAAAATTTAACAGAACGAAAAGAAATTATCCGCAGGTTGGAGCGATATTCAGTTATCATTATTCGCTACTCTTGAAAGAAGTGCTGCTGGGGAAAAGTGGTTCTCAAGCAAAATGATGAAAATAAGCTCTCCCGCCGCCGTGAGAATAGCTTATTTCGTATTGCTGAAACGAAAATCACGAACCCTGAAAGTGACGTTTTGTCGTAATGAACTGTGGGCTGATTTTTCTTCGCCGCTTCTTTCAAGGGAAAAATGGACAATAAGTGAACCGAATGTGAATATGGGTACCATTGTGCTTGTGATGGAGGACTATCAACCAGTTCAATCATGGAGGTTGGGTAGAACCGTTGCACTTATCCCGGGTGAAGACGGAATGGTGAGAGTCGGTGAGGTGAAGACTTCAGTGGGCATTTACCAATGCTCAAATCGGATGTTAGCATTCCTTCTGATCAAGTTTTGGAATGGCATTCCAACCGGCGGGAGTATGAACGCGCCCAACGCGTGCAAGCGACTGTGACAGCGCGACGCTTTCCAGCAGCTTTGGGTCTGTCCATAAACTACGTAGACTCTCAGAGGGGGACGGGAGGTCTGGCCAAAGTCTACGCTCCATACAAATTTCGAAAATTTTGTATGAACAAAAGTCTACGAGGGGGAGGGGGGGGGGTCTGAGATGGCCGAAAAAAAGTCTACGTAGTTTATGGACAGCGCCTTTGCGCTTCGAATGGGCGGAGCTAACAGCGTCGCGCAGCAGGCGCCGACCAACAAACAAGGTAAGAGCAACGATTCTCCCTCTTTGTGTGTGAAAAATCCCTGAGAACTTGAGTATCCAACAATGGTAATTCCTATTTTTTTTCAATCAAGAAGGGAGGATCCTCGAGCTTGCTGGACCTGAGGACGGAGCAGGGGATGTTCATGACTAGGATGTCGATGAACCATATACAAGAGACTATGGTGAAGAAGGTGATGATTCTGCGAAAATACAGGTAAGTCCTCAGCAGAAGAAGGTCGTACCTGACGTTGATGATGATGCTGAAGTAGAAGCTCCTAAGAGGACCATTGTGGAAAAAGAGTTAGGAGTAACGGAAGCAAGTGAAACCGAAAATCGGAAACCTTGGGCCGGTACGGATTTTGAACCAAGCAAGAAATCTGAGCATACTGAGAACGAATTTGTTGTGAAGAGCCATAATTGTGTCTGGTTGAAACGAAAAAGAAAATGGATGTATTTGAACGCCAAAAGCAAGAGAGGCCCAACTCCCAGAAAAAGACGGAAGCGATGATCTGATGACATGAGGAAGCCCAACAGCATCGTACCAAGATCCGTGAATGAAAAGGAGGGCAAGGATCGATGGATTCCACGATTGAGAGAGGGTGTTGAAGATAAAGCAATCGAGGTCGTGAAAATCACTATCATAGTGGTCGGCGTTACATTCCATTTTTTAAGTTGTTCATTCCTATTCCAGTTGTCATTAAAGCTAGTTCAATTCATTTGTTTTATTGTTGAGTTTTCATTGGCTGTTCGTTGGACCAGACTGCAACTCTCACTCAGAATATTCTTTCGTTAAACCTCAACGAATATGCTTCGTAAAACCAGTTTTCGTAAATTGGAAGCAATTTGCGTAAAATGTACGGTCCATTCGTACCACCATGCTGAAACAGTACAAATTGAGTTGTACGAAATCACGAATCCGACAGACGCTAAACTTGCTCATTCGTAGATTTTATCTCCCGCTTTGTAGAATGAAACAAAATAAACAAATGTCAAACATTTTTAACTAACCATGCGTAAAAAGAAAATTTCGCTTCGTAGAATGCAACAAAGCTTTGCAGTCATCACTGACGATTGATTGGATCGCAGAGAAAACAAAGCAACATGTTTTAATGAGCATATGACGGTGCATGTGCGAGAAGAGGAAAGAAAGCATGCTCTCGGTTGAAAAGTAAAAGTTATTTATAAACAGAACCAAAGTGGAAAGCGTTTTGGTTGTTTTCGGACGGCTTCAACAAGCGTCCACAGAAGGGTGGCTAGCACTGGTAGGTATAAATCAGAAGATACGTGATTCGAAGCCTGTGATATCTAAGTGGATGAACGTGTGGTATTTTTTTAAAGCATGTTTTATGTTATTCCGACAAAAAAAGAGACAGAAAAACTTGTCGGAGCGATTTTATACGAAACGAACTCATGCATATTACGAAGCTTTTCGTTGCAGAAAACAACGAAAGGCATTTGTAAACATGACGACCGATTTCGTACAATGAAACAAAATTTATTTTCAGTGTACAGAACTCCACGAAGAATGGGCATAGTAATTCCCGAAGAAATTCCAGGAAGACTCCTTGAAGGAAATCCAGGAAGAATTCCAGTAGGATACTCTAGCAAAAATCTCCTGAGGAATACCCCAAGAATTTCTGGGACGAATCGTAGGTATCTTCGAAGGAAGAATTCCAGGTGGAATCCCCGCAGGAATTCCAGAAGGAATCCTCGAAGTAATTCCAGGTGGAATCCCCGAAGGATTTTCAGGAGGAATCCCTGAAGGAAATTCTGGAGGAATTCTTGTAGGAGTTCCATGAGAGATTCTTCAAGGAAATCCTGAAGACATGCCAGAACAAAGTCCTATGGCATCCGTGATCCTCCTGGGAAAAACTCCAAAAGAACTTCAGGAGCGACCTCTGGAAGAACTTCTAGAAGAATCCGCTCAGAAACTATTGGAGGAGTCTAAAAAGCAACTCCTAGATTAATCCCTCATTAAACTTCTGTGGGAATCTCTGAAGAAACTTCTAGGGATATCCTTGAATTCTTTCTGAGATATCCTTAGGTTTTCCAGTAAGAATTTCTGAAGGAACTGTTGGCGAAATGTTTGAAGAAATTTCTGGAGGAATTGCTGAAGAAACATTTGCGCGAATCCCTAAAACTCGCGGAGGAATTTCTGATGGAGCTCCTGGACTAATCCCTGTAGGAACTAATGAAGGAATTCCTGAAGGAATCCCACTTGTAACACTTGGATGCGTCCCTATATCCTCCTGGAACTACTGGGGAGTTCCCTGATGGACTTTCTGGAGATATCACTGAAGGAACTTTCGGAGCAATCCCTGAATGAACTATTATACTGCAGGAATCCTCGAAGGAACTTTGGGTTAATCCCTGAAGGAACTACCTAAGGGAACTTCTGGAGAAACCTCTAAAAGAACTCCTGAAAGAATCTATGCATAAAATCCATGAGCAATCTCCAATGAATTCCAAGAGGATTTCAGGAGGGATTCCAGAAACTCCAGAAGAAATTCCTGAAAGAATTCTTGAAGGAATCCTTGAAGGAACTCCTGCAGAATTACTGAATGAACTTCTGGGGTAATCCCTGAAGGAATTCCAGGAGGGATCCTTGGTGGAGTTCCTGGAGTGATCCCTGAAGGATCTTTTGGAGTTATCCCTAAAGAAACTTCTAAAGAGATCCCTAAAGAAACGCCAGGAGAAATCCCTGATTGGAATTCTTGTAGAAACTCCTGGAGGAATCTTTGACGGAACTCCTGGACTAATTCCTAAAGAAACCCATGCAGGAATTCCTGAGGCTTCAGAAGGAATCCGTGAAGGAACTCCTAGACTAATCTCTGAAATCTCCTATGGTAATATCTAAAGGATCTTCTTGATGAATCACTGATGGATATCCAGGAGGCATCCCTTCATCCTCCCGAAAGAATCTCTGAAGGAACTCGTGAGAGATCTCCTGAAAAAAAAAATCCATGTTGAAACTTTTGAGGGCATTGCTGTATCCTCGTGGACGAATTTCTGGAGGAACTACTGGAAACATCTCTGAGGGAACTTTCGGAGGAATCTACGAAGAAACTCCTTAACTAATCCCTGATGAAATTCCTGTTGGAATCCCTGAAGAATTTTCTGGAGGAATTCCTGGCGGATCTCATGGAGGCAAAACTGAATCCCTTCTAGAAGAAACTCTGAATAACGTTCTGAAGGGATGAGAATAAAAATTTTTACGATAAGCTAATACACAAGTTACCATTCGAATTTGAGCAACCCTGCCTACGTCAAGTAACGTTTGTTCCGCCAACCGCAAAAGGATCCAATTTCAAGCGTATATTTGTGGGATTTCGCCTCTTGGTACCAAGATTTTCGCATGTGTTTTTCGCTGCTGCCCGTCCTAATATCGAATTTCAAGCCGAATGTTCACTAATTTTCTTAGGAAAACAATTCATCGAACGAGAGAGGCATTTAATTGACGATTATGTGTCTTTGCGTAGTCGTGCAATACGCGTCGGAAGTGATCGTCCCCTTGGGACACCAGCAGCAACAGCAATGTGCCGCAACAAGGAGGCATCTAATGATGGCGACGACGACGAAGTCCAATGAGGTACAGATACAGGTGGCGCAGATAAACATTGCAAACCACTGGTTGTCTCTTTTGTTCTACCGCTGATCAAATGCAACTCAATTAGTGACGTCACTAATTGAGTTGCATTTGACCAGCGGGAGAACAAAAGAGATAACCAGTGGTTTGCAATGTTTATCTGCGCCACCTGTATCTGTACCTCATTGGACGAAGTCCTCGATTGCAAATCAGGCCAAACATTTCAATAGGTCCTATCTGCATTTGAGAGGCTCTCTTTGTTTACTTTCTCTTTCAATTATTGCAATGTAATGGTACACTTTTCAACTATTTTTGCAGTACAAACCAAAAGACGATTGTTTTGACCATCGTTCAATGCAAGGAGGCAATCATAATACAAATAAACAGCTGAGATATTAACGAAAGAGAGAGAAACCAAAGAGAGCCTCTCTTCTGCAGATAGGACCTTTAGACATGTTTGGCCTGAAATGGTTGACGAGTAGGAAGGAAAACACAGTCATTAATTTTTCGGTTTTCGTCTGACCGACCACGCTTGTGTTTTGGTTCTGGTTCTGGCCTATAAAAAACGCTGCCTCCCTAATGAGCTAGAAACGGAAAAGTGCCATTTCGGATGTTGCTCAAGTCAAGTATGGCAGACGAATCCCAATTGTGAAAACATGGATCAAGTTGCAAAAAAAACCCAGAACACCGAAATGGTGGGCGACCGTTAATCACCGCACCACGTTTCGGAAACAGGAAGAAGGCGTCACTGAGGCTGAGCAACGCACCGCGCAACACTTACCGAGATTTATTCGTATCATATCCGGATCGCCCAGTATCTTGTACGCTGCAACCGGTTCAAACTGTTCGTTCACCACTATCGTCAGTAGCCAGAGCAACGCGATCAGCGAGATCGCTGGCAGCTGAGGGAATAACACGCTGTTGGGTGCCATTTTCACCCGATATTGCACTGATCACACTCCCGTTTCTGCTCGGAACACAATATTCTTGCAGCACCCTCACTCACTCACTCACTAATCTGACTCTGGGAATCAATTGCACTCTTCCATTAGCAGTACGCGTGGTTCGACATTTGTTTCACACTTGGGCACCGTTGCGCTGTTTCCCCGGTTGACCTGTCACCTAAATAAACGCTTTATGGGATGCATTGCACGGGGAAGGCAGCAGCAGCACTATCGATTTCGATGCTGATGATGATGGAGACGACGACGTTGACGTTGATGGTTGTTCTTGGTCTAAGGACATTGCTTCGGCTGAATCCTGCGAAAGGAATAAAGATGAAGAATTTATTGTTAATGGCGAAGTCATATCCATTGTATTGTTATTGAATGGTACATTGAGAGTGAGGTGAGTATGGTTGCGATTATGCGTGAAGTCATAACCCTTAGAAGATGTATGAATATTATCGTAGTTATGGGAGTTAGCCAAGACCCAGTATATTTCTAGACTTTAGCAACAACAGCATCGCGATGACCCAGCTTTTGATAAATACAATCATTTGACTTCACTTTAAAATAACGTTAAAGCCCACGAAAGGTTCAAAATGGAATCATTTCGAACCGTAGAACAAAGTTCAAGTAAACTGTAAGCCGTTAGTCCAGCTTAGCTTACCTTACACTGAATGGAAACCCCATCCCAAAATCGACTGATTTGTCCGACCATCCAGCCCAAATTTCCAAAATCGTGTTTTGGAATGACGATGACGAATCAGTCGAATAGAAATCATCCTCAAATCGAATGACAATTATCTCATTCGTGTCTGAATCGACGCACGCTGTGTGAATGAACATTGCATTGGTTGCAAAGCGAAGGCAAAACAGTTTCGTAAAATACAGCCATCGATAGCGTAACCAGTTCCTTGATCATTATACTCGCGACGTTGTCATTGTGAGCTTCGCATGTCTCTTCTCGAGCATGTTATTTTTTGGAAGAGGGCACCCGCAAGAGTACCCTGACTTTCACCCAAATTACACGTTCAAAAAGAGAAGTCATGAAAAAATGTTATCCTCCGATAGAAAACAAATTTGGTCCAATTTCATTTGACTGTCATCCGATTTTAGGATGACATCATTCGGTCGGTGGACCATATGGTTTCCGACCGATTGTCGTTAAGAGGCGCGATCGAATCGCTTGTCAGTCGATTTCGGGCGGGGGTTTTCGTTCAGTGTATCAGCAGTCAGTCAACACTGAACGAAAACCCCCGCCCGAAATCGACTTTTGTATTGCCCGACGTTTCGGCCTTATTTATTTGGCCTAAACGTCGTACAATACAAAACAAGTCGTTTTGAATGTCCCTAGACGGAGAAAACCAACGAAAATAATCAATACTATTCCACATGGGCGTAGCCAGAGGGGGCAGTCTCTGAAGCAATACCTTCTTGGTGGTTCCGGAGAGACGTAGGGTTTGGCGAATTTGTTTTAGTGGGTCGAGGAGAGAGTAGTCCTGGCTTTTACTAGTGTTGTAGAAGACGGCCTTAACCCCACACTACCCTAACCTTCCTGTTAGGGTGTCTGTTGAGCAGATTTATCCCCCTATGGTTTAGAAGAAAAAAAAGAGGGGGCAGAAGGAAGGCCCGTTGCTTCCCCTGGCTGACATATTTTTTCTTTTGATTTGAAGATTATGAAAGTTCCTGAAAAATTCTCAGAAGAAAATAAACTATTTTCTTTCAGATTTTAATATTACATATTCATAATTATCCAACTTTTTTTTTCTAGAAAATCACAAGAAATTTCGCCACGTATTTCTCTAAAAGCACCACTTCAATTTTATCATAGAATTTTACCAAATAACAAGCTTCGTAGCTCAAAATTCACAAAGTTTTACTAGCTTAAAATTCAAACAAACATCATGCTTAGAGCAAAACACCTGGGTTTTATTTATGACTTCATCGATGATTTTTTTTTTCAGAAACTTCACCAGTGATTCAGAAACTTCATCAGGAATTGATCAAGGGGCTTCTTTAAAATTGTCTCCTTTGTGAATTTTTCAACGGACGTTTGCGGGTTTCCGATAGTGATTGTTTCAGGGTTTATTCCAAGAAATGCTTCAGAAATTCCTCTCGCGGTTCATTTCATTCAGTAATTTTTACAAATATTTTTGCAAGGTGTATCGACGAATTCCTCCAGGAATTTGCCTATAGCTTCGTTCAGTGATTCCTTCTAAAATAACTCTAGAAATTCCTACGGAAATTTCTCTTGGGATATCGTTAGAGGTTCCTCCTGCGATTGTTCCGGTGCTTTCTTCGATGATTTCTTCAGGATTTTTTTCAAGAATTCCCATGAGAATTTGACCAAAGATTCTTTTAGATATTCCCACAGGTATTCTTTCATATATTCCTTCAAAAAATCTGCTAGAGAATAGAGATTGCTCCAATAATTCCATCTGGTCTGGAAATATTCAAAGTATTTCTGTAGGATTTTTTTTTTCAGATTTTTTTTTCAGAAAATTATACTACAGGTTATTCACAAATTTATCCAAGAATTCCTTAAATTTTGTAATTAAAATCCTTTAGGAGTCCATCCAAGGATTCTTTCAATATTTCATCCAGAAATTACTGCAGACATGGATTCTTTCGGACATTTTCCAGGGATCCCCACAGAAATTTTTCCTAGAGTTCGTTAAAATAGATCACCTGGGATTTCCTCTGGAGATTGTTTCCAGGGTTATTCATAGGGATTTCTTTAGGAATTTCTCCGGGTATTCTCCAAAAATTCCTTCTGTGATACTTTCAGGAACTCCAGAGGTTATTTTGAAAAGTCCTCCAAGGATTTCTTAGGAACTCTTCCTGTGATTTCTTCAGGAATTCCTCCTGAAATTCTTTCAAAAACTTCTCCACGATTTAATCCACGATTTCCTCCAGGAATTTCCCGGATTCCTCCTGAGGTTTCTCCAGAGATTCCTTCAGGAACTGCTACAGGGATTCCTCCAGGAGTTCCTCCACGAACTCGATTTAAGAATCTTTCTGGATTTTCCCAAGAATTCTTTCTGCGATTTCTCCTGTACTTCTTCATGGGATTTCATCAGAAATCCCTAGGGATTCCTCGTCTTTGGGAGTTATTCCAGGGATTTCTCTGGGAAATCCTGTAGGGATTCCTTTAAGGTTCTTCCAGGAATTTGTACAGGGATTCCTGTAGGAATTCCTCAAGAGATTCCTCTAGGAATATCAATAGAGATTCCTTCATGAGATCCTCTAGCTAGAGATTCCTCTCCTCCAGGCATTCCTCCAGGAACCCTGCAGGGATTGCACCAGGAATTTCTCCAGGGATTCCTCCTGGAATTCTTCCAGGAATATCTATAGGTAATCCTCCAGATACTTCTCTTTGCATTGCTCCAGGCATTCCTTCAGGTAATCCACCTCGTTTTTATCAAGAATTTTCTCAAGGGACTCCTACAGGAATTCCTTCAAGAGTTGCTTCAGAAATTATCCCAGGAATTAATGAATTTATCCAGGATTTCCTTCAGACTATCTACAGCAGTAATTTCTATCGGAAATTCTCCAGGTATTCCTCTAGAAATTCTCCAAAAATCCTCCAGAGATTGCTTAATGAATTCCTTCAGAAATTTTATGGAATTTGTCTAGGCATTTCTCCAGGATTTTCTCCATGGACTCCTCCAGGAAGGAAGGAAAGCTTCTCTATGATTTTTTTCAGTAATTATTGAAAATAATTTGAAAGCTTCTCTATGATTTTTTTTCAGTAATTATCGCGGAAGGGGCATTCTCGCAGGAATTCCTTTTTGCCAAGATTCTGCAAGATTTCTTCAGAAGATTCCTACGAGAATTATTTTGAAATGTTTTTCATCCATTTCTTTTGAATTCTTTAGAATTTTCTGAAGGAATTCCTCCAGAAATGAAATCAGTTTATTTTTCAGGAATTTTCTTTGAGATTCCTTCAGAAATTCTTCTTAAAACTTGTCAAGAAATTCTTTCAGAAGTTTTCCAGGAATCCCTCCAGATGTCTTGAAATGCTGCATTTTTTCGGAGATATTATATCAAGGATTTTTAAGGATTATCTTTGAAACTCATATTCTTTCCAGGAACTCTTTCAAGAGTTATGGTTGAAATTTCTCCTGGTTCATTCCTTCGTATGTTACTCCATATATTTATTTCAAAATCCTTCTTGAAAACTCTCAAGAGATTCCTGTGGAAGTTTCGTCAGGAGTTTCTACAGGTATTCCAGGATTCATTTGGAAGTTTTATTGGTGATGCTTCAAGAATTTCTTCGAAGAACCTCTCAGCAAATCCTTTTGTATATTACTCCCTTTAGAAATTGTAAAAGAAATTCTTTTGAGAATGCTTTCATAAGGTATTTATAGAAGTTCTTCCAAGGATTTATTTAGAAAATCCTGCTGGAAACCCTCAGAAATTCATTGAGGGATCTCTTAAAAATCTCCCCAACAACTTTATCTGTATCTTCTGCTGGGATTTCTAGTAGACATTTGTTTAGAGATTCCTTCAGAGTTTTTCCAAAAGTTTCCCAGATATTCATCCAGGAAATGCCCAGAGATAATTTCAAAAATTGCTTCAGAATTTTTGTCTAGGATATTTTCAAGAATAACTTCTAGAAATCTTAAAAGGTATCAACAGAATTGATTTTAAGGGATTCCCCTGGGATGTCCTTAGAAACTCTTTCAAGGGTTCTTTCAAGAACCCTTCCATTATTTTCTGCATCAATATGTGAAGGAATCCCATGAGATATTTCTGACGAAGCCGCTGAAGCAATTTTTAAATATAATACTTGGAAGGATTTCTGCAGGAGTCCCTGATGTAATTTCTTTAAAAAAACAACTCGGGGAAACACTTGAAAGAATTACCAAAGGAATCATTGTAAGATATTTGGAGAAAAAATGAAAAGAGTTTCTGAACAATTTCATGGGAGAACTTGCTGATATTTTTTGTAAAATTTTTAAAATTCTGAAAATTCTGGAGGTGTTTTTAAAGGAATGCTCGAAATAATTTGAGAAGCTATTTCCCTGGGAGAAATCTCAGGAAGTACTCTTCAATGAATCTGTAGAGGAATATCTGAAGGAATCCCAAGGATATTGTTGGAGGAATCCCAGGAGGAGTTTCCAAGGAATTTCCTGTAGAAATTCCTCCGGAACCCCTTGGTGAGATACTTAAAAAAGTTCGTTCGAAGAGTTTCTGAAAGTATTCCAAAAGCAATCTGTGCACGTATTTCTATAGGAATACTCTCTGAAATATATTCCGGACACATTCTTGTGGAAATTAGGAAAAATTGGAATCTCTTGAGCAATTTCCGAACAAATCTCTGGAACCACATCTTTGAAATAATTTTTGAAGGAATCCCTGTAGAAAATTCTGCATAAATCCCTAGAGATTTTTCCGAAAAAGTTTTAAAGTAATCCCTTTCGAAGTTGCAGAACGAATCTATGGAAACCAGCCCAAAAGAATCAAAGAGCTGGAAAAATTTCCTAAAGAATCTCGTGAAGATCTTCTGAAGAAACCACTGAAGGAGTTTCTGATAGAAACCTTGATAGATTATAAGAACAAACTCCTGGAGTAATTTCTGAAGGAATCCATAGAATATTTAAATAAAATAAATCATTGAACAAATTTATGGAGGAATCTCATGAAGAATTTCTGAAAAAATTTCCAGAAAAAAATTCTAATACAATAATCCCTGGAAGAATTTCTGAAGGAGCGCGGTAAAAATTTTCTAAAGAAATCCTTGGATAAATTTCTGGAGGAATTCGGATGTTTTGATTTTCTGAAAAACTTGATGAATGCATTTCTGAAGGAATTCGTGCATGATTTAATGAACGAATTTCTGAAAAAAAAAATCTATGAAGAAATTTCTAAGGAAACTAAGGGTTTCAGGGGGTCTCAGAGGCATTTAAGAGGCTCGTAGGAGGATCAATGGAATTCAAGAAGTCCTAGGCACGTTTCATGGGATTCAGGAATCCCTTTCTCTCAGAGGCAATGTCTCCTTGGTGGATCCGGAGAGACGTAGGGTTTGGCGGGTTTAGTGGGTCAGGGAAATTGTAGTCCTGGCTTCCACTTTGGTCGTAGAAGACAATCCCTACCCCCACACTATCTGGACCTCTCTGTACAGGTGTCTGTTGAGCAGATTATCCCCCCTCCCCCATTGTATTGCTTAGAAGAGAAAAAAAATGGATGAGATTCAGGGGAGCTTAAGGAGTACCAAGAAGTTTCAATGGGTTTCTGGGATCACAGGGCTGTTTTAAGGCGTCTCAAGAGGTCTCAGAGGAGGTTTCGGGACGTCTCATAGGGTCTCAAGGGTGTTTCAGAGCAACTCATGACAGTGTTCAAGAGGAAGTTAAAAGAGTTTCAGAAGGATTAAGGATGTCTCAAGAGGATTTAAGGGGGTTTCATGGGTGTTTTGAGGAGATTCATGGGGGTTCAGGAGACTTTAGTACCGTTCCAAGGAGATTCAGGGATGTTCAGTAGATTCAGTAGATTCACTGACTGAATTCAGAAGATTTTAGGGACGTTTCAGTTCAGTTGGTGTCAAGTGATTTCAGGGGGTTTCGAGAATCTCTGGAGGATTGAGGGAGCTTCAAGGGGTCTCACTGACGATCCACGAGGTCTCAAGCTATTTTAGGAGGTTTGGAGGATGTCAGGGGCGTTCTACTGGTCTCAGGGCGTTTCAGGGGGGCTACAGGGGGTCTCAGGAGGACTTTCGAGTTCCTTATAGGATTTAATGCCTTTTAATCCTCTTGAAACCCGTTGTTCAAAGAGATTAAATAGGTTTTACGTGCGTTCCCGAAAAAACTCAGGGGTGTTTCAGACTATCTCAGAGGCCGTCTCAAAGGCGAATTAGGATATTTCAAAATGAATTGGATGTTCTTTTGAAGCTTCAGGTGTATTAAGAAGGTTTCGGAGGTGTTTCGGGTGGTCTCAGGGGCGTTTCATGGGGCCATAGAGGGTTGTAAGGAAGTTTCAGGGAGTCTCAATAACATTTCAGGAGATCACAGGGGCTCCATGGGGTGTTTCAGGTGCAGCAAGGATTCATGGGGGCTTCATGGGGTTTCAGGGGCGTACCACGGGATCATAGGTGATCCTCTTTTTGTAGCCTCAGGAAATATTGACCACTCACATCAGGTGATCGTAAACGATCAATCTTCCGCATCACTTGGTCGTTGAATATTTACTCCTAAAACATAATCTGCTTGACATAAAAACTGTGTATTGAGACTGAGTTTACGCCAATAAGAATAATGTTTTCACAGAAATATTGTTATTTGATCTTAAATACAGCAGCTATTGGCCTTATTGGCTCATTAGGTATTAAAATAATTTCAAGATAACCCGAAAGCCACTTGTTCAATGCACCGCTAGTTGGAATCAAATGCCAGATCCCCTTTTAGTACTTTCGGAAGTCACCATAAAACATAATAATATTCGATAACAAGCAACAACACAAGAAAGGTCCCGCACCGTCGTCGTTGCTACCGCCACCACCGTACCGTAACAGACCGTGTCATTTAACATTCAAATTAAGACTCTCTCAATTGAATCCCACCGCACGTCTCGTCGTCGTCGTCACCATCGTTTTCGTTGATATGGAAGAACCGACGAAGCCGGTACAAGTAATACGCTTATGCTTATCATAATCAATTTGTCTTCTGGTTTGGTTTGCCTCTGTCTCTGTCTGTACGGATTCAAATTTTGAATCTTCATTGTTTTCTTCTTCTAATCGCACATCCACATCCTGTGCCGGCGACGTCGCTCGCTATCGAGCGAGAGTCGAATGTGCCTTGAAGTTTAGAGAGCCTTGAAGTTCGAAGGACTCTGTACCCGGATAAAAACTAACCATAGGGTGTATGGTGAAAATCATTCCTGCACCGTACAGTGTACCAGCTACAATAAAGTGTATTGTGATGAAATGGTTCGCTATACTATATATTTACATTGGATTTTTATGTAACAATATATTATACTGTTTTTCTTACGTTTAAACCATTCACTTTTCCGAAACATTATTTTTCCGTTAATTTTTTATTATTTCTGGTGTTCGATTTGAATAGGTCGTATGTTTGGGCGCAGTATCATAACGTCCGAGGCCATAATGTCCCAAGGCTTTATGGCGCGTTTTTCTGGGGCATAACGTCCAAACGTATAGGTGCGCCACTAAGTCCTAGGTAAGAAGGCACATTGGATATTATGACGCATCTAAGTTTTCGGACGTTATTTCGCAAAAAAACGCGCCATAATGACCCGGTTATTATGGCCTCGGACGTTATGACCCGGCCCCGTATGTTTGCTGTGGTTCATATGCAGATTCGGGGCCGGATCACAACGTCCGAGGCCATACTGTCCCGGTCGTTAAGTCGCGTTTTTTTTTTGCGAAATAACGTCCAAAAGTTTAGGTGCGTCATAATATCCTATGTGCCTTCTTTCCTTGGACATCGTGGCATACTTGTATGTTTGGACGTTATGCCCCGAAAAAATGCGCCATAAAGCCCTGGGACATTATGGCCTCGGACGTTATGATACTGCGCCTGCAGATTCGACCTATTCAAATCGAACACCAGATTTATTCAGTTTAACATTTTTTCCGTGCTTTGTTTTGTTGATGTTTGTGATTTTTTTGATGCAAAGGAAAGCTTTCATAGGAAAGAGAAAAAAGTGAATAAGTTGAAACATCAATTGAAAATCAATAACATGTTTAAATCAGTGGTAAACCCAATGTCCTATCCTAAGAACTGCAGGTCCAAGCAGGGGTCCAAGAGATATGGCGGGCTAGGTGTGTAGAGTGCGATGAGAGAAATACGAATGTAGGCCAACCCGGAATGATGCAGGTCATATTACCGTAAATCAGTGGATGAGTTCAACATCAACACTATTATTTCTGAATTTGCATTTAGGGAAATTTTCTCCTCTTCTCTCATGTGAACTTGCCTTCGACCACAATCGAATCAAATGCGATTGACAAACTTTATCTTTGACGCAGAGCCATCTTTAACACATGGACTGGACTGAACACTGAAATGACTTTTAATATAGGTTTGTCTGCGGGTTCGCTTTTTAACCTAACTTATACTTGAATCGAACTTGACAGTTTTCTCATGAGTTGTTATGTATTTCCGTGTATTTCGAACTTTAGTCAAACTGGAGCCTCAATATTGCAATAACGGTTAAGCACGCTGTAATGATACTTATGTACCTCGTCAAACACTTCATGAAACTACATTAGTGGTCTAATAATACTTAGCGCGCTAGGCATAGTTCCATCATGCCGCTCAAAGTGTTGCCACAAATAATGCTTAGTTTACGAAATCCAGTTATCTGGCTGGTGGGGCATGGAAGCCTAAGCTTCAACTGTTAATGTAATCAGAGACTACTCAGACCTCGACTCAGACTTGGACGTGGGCGATCCAATATATGAAGGGTTATCCAAAACGCTCTGGAGAATTCCAAAAGCGTATCTCATAATACTAGTAAGCCTGAGATGCCATTAACAGGAGGAAAATGACAAGATAATATAACATTATATGGTTTATGTAATGTAAACCAACACGACATAACAAAAGAGAACCATTCCAAAACCATTTAATTAAATGTATAACCAGTACTGAAACTACAATTAAAAACAATATTTTTACGGTACATTTTATTGTTTGAAACCATATGTGTACCATACAATGTATGGTTTATTAAAACCCACGTATCAGTATTTATAACAATTCATTTACAATATAATGTATGGTTTTGCAAAAAAATATATATGGAGAAAAATATTTTTTTATATTGTTACGATACTTAACCACCCGTATAGTATATTGTAAAAATCTTATTTACAATTTACTGTATGGTGTTTACATTACATTTTATTGTTTTTGTATTTTTATTTTTACAGTAGTGTCTATTGTAAAAAAATGGTTTTAAATAGTACTGTTACAATACAACGTTCGGTTTTTCTACTGTATTTTTTATTCGGGTAGCCCGTACCTTTGCGCCGCGCCGTATAAGACTCAGTGAAAACGAAAGAAATCAAAAATTGCCTTTCCCGAGAAGTCGGTGCGCGCCGCACCACCGGGAGAATGAAGAAATCGAAAACTGTAATCTGACGGGGACGGTGGATGTTGTACCTATAGTTGTTTGGTAGCCGTCGTCATCCAGTAGTGGATTGGATTCACCTTAGCCGACTTCGTGACGTGGATGGTTGATTTGGTTGAATGGGACTGGAAAGATCGTCCTCGCATTCAGTAGAGAGAATCGGTATGAAATGCGCCACCGAGATAATCGGGTTTTCTTCTCGACCCAACACCATCCTCGTTGATCTTTGGCGATTTTCCTTCAGTGTTTCCGAATCTTTGGGGTTTGTATAGGTCTTCTGCAATCACCAGCGTCTGCCAGCGCGCTTGTGACCGCCCATGAAACCATCGACTTCTACGTGGTTCTCTGCTGAATATTTTTCTGAAATTCCGACATTCACAGGACGTGACCAACCCACTGAAGTCTGCCTTGACTCCTAATTAATCCACCTAGCGGTGATTGTGGCTTAAACTGCCCATGATCGCATAGTTGACGTAACCACCTTTGACAATGTCAGCATTCACAAGCTAATATCTAACGCATGTGAATAATTATGACCAGTTTTATTCAATAGAGCACAAGATCTAATCCCTAGCTACATGTCAACGTGAAAAAAGTCTTTAACTTTTCATTATTCATTATAAAAAAAACTCAAAAGTGTGTTGAAAACAACAGTGGAGCTTACGTCAACTATGCGATTATGGGCAGTAAAATATCCTTTCTACAATACTCAAGTCACTAACTGTTAAAGAGATCCATATTGCATGGTTTCAGAGCATAAACTGTAGAAAACAATCGCCATCTTGAGCATTGAGGCGCAATCTTGGATGTTCTGGTACTCATTTTTGGACTCCGGACGTATTTCTCATGCTAAATATACCCATATTGCTTGGTTTTAGCACCTGAAATTACATAAAACAGTCGATATTACTGGTTACCAGTTTGGACGGAGTCCGGCACTCTTCCTCATACAAATTACAGTTATATTGCATGGTTTAAAAGACGTCTTGAACCAGCGGACATCTTGGATTTTCTGAATACAAATTTTGAATTCTAGATATGTTTCCCATACCAAATATGACCATATTATAAGGTCTCAAAACCCTACTAAATATACTGGAAAAAACTTGAAAATTAGAAGACACAGAATGTTAATTAATTGGGAAATTAGGAGATGAAATTGTGAAAAAAAATCGTATTCGAACCGATGACTCCGTATTTGCTAGACCGGCGCTTCAACCATCTAAGCCACAAAACAGATAACAATTCTGCGGAATAGAAACCCAAACTTAAGCTTGGATTTTTGATTCTCCGGTGGCCATTCTTGTTCTACGAACATCTTCCGCATACCAAATACACTCATCTTGCATAGTTTTGAAACTCAAACTTGCAAGAAACAGCCGCCATCTTGTATTTCGAATCGCTACATTAGATTCTTTGGTCATTATTTTTTAACTCCGAACATCTGCCCCATCCCAAATATACCCATATTGCATAGTTTTAGAGTTCAAAACTCCACATCTTGGAATTTGTAGTCCTCATTTCTGGACTCCCAGCAGTTTCCCAACCCAATACCAAATATACCCATTTTGCATTATTTGAAAGTTCAAAACCCCAAACCGCCATCTTAAAGCTATGTCCACCATCTTGAATTTTGGACCTCCATATTGGTTTTCTTGGTCACCATTTTTGAACTAATTTTTGAATCATCTTTCCCATAACAAACATAACCATATTGTAGAGTTTCAGAGCTGAAAACTGCACACAGCAGCCGCCATCTCGAAATTTTCTGGTCACCGCATTTGGGCTTCCAACGAAATTCGTCAACTATGAGCGAGTCAACCGAGCACCTGCATCGATCCGAACCATTTTCAATAGCAAACGAGCCGGCTCGATTTGTGCTTAAATCCGAAATAAGGCTAAGGGAGTGACCTTCGTTGTACATGTACACATACAGTCAGGTTTTTTTTACGCGGTTTTTTTACGCGGTTTTCATTTACGAGGTTTTTTTACGCGGATTTTTGAATTAACGCGGTTTTTTTTACGCGGATTTTTGAATTAACGCGGTTTATTTTTACGCGGATTTTTGAATTAACGCGGTTTTTTTAATTAACGCGGTTTTCATTTACGTGGATTTTTAATTTTAAGCCGGAATTTTTCCTAGCATTATTATAGAGTTTTTCTACATATTTCTGTAGTTTTGGTGCTTAACAGCATTAAAAAGGTAGGATATGATGCAGAGTAATTTTATGGATATCCAAGGACATCCAAACTGTTCTTGAGTTTAGATGCTAAAGTCTACGTCTGTAACGGCATCTTCTAGCATTATACAAAGCAACGATTTGTAATTTATTAAGCCCAGTAAGTCTTTTGAAAGTTCAATAGACAGTTTCAGATCAGTCGGGATATTCTAGGTCATCCAAACTATTCTGGAGTTTAGATCCTAAAGTCTACGGGTGCAGCGGTAGCTTCCTGCATCATACGAATCAACGATTTGTAATCTATTATACTCAGTAAGTCTTTTGAAAGTTCAATAGACAGTTTCAAATCAGTCGGGATATCCTAGGTCATTTAAACTATTCTGGAGTTTAGATCCTAAAGTCTACGAGTGTACCGGTAACTTCATTTATAATACAAAGCTACGACTTGTAATCTTTCGTGACTTACTGAACATCTCAAAGTTTAATAGACAGCATCAGATCTGTTGAGATGTCTAAGAATATCCAAACCGATCTTGAGATTACATGAACTTTTTTCATTGTACAAATCTACGATTTGTAATATATTATGTCCAGAGATTATTATTATATCTATTATTGTATCTATCTGTCAGATAATTATGTCTATTATGTCCATTGCTGGCTGATCAATTGACTGATTTAGAATATTTTAAAACTATTTTGGAATAATTATTGATTTAAACCCTGTCTAATTATGTATAATTACTAGTTTTAGCTTGAGAAACTACTGTCATAGCCATAGACTTAAAAAACTGAGTTGCAGAACACTTGGGATTACCTGGAATATCCCAAAATTTTCTAAGAATGCTTTGTGACCTTCAACTATCAACCCTCGAGCAATCGCGCTGTTGTATTCCGTACAACACGTTGAAATAATCTCGCTTTTCATGTTCATTTACTACAAGATTGAAAAGCTTTTCGATCCCTTTTTGCGTCCAACTGTTTGGGAGCGATTGGTTGCATCCTCGTATTCCGAAACTTAGAATTTGTATGGAACTTAGTTTGGGAAAACGTACTTTTTACATTAGTCTCATAAATTGATTTTTTTGTCAAAAACGATCTAAGTAACCAAAAAAATAGAACGGACCTGATGAGATGGTTAAAGCACGTGACCATAGACTAACAGACGTAACATCTTAAACGATTTTCATGGAAATCCATCGCCCGGTTAACACTACCATCACCTGGTGGAAAAGTTGCACGAATCACTATGTTATGCAATATCGTCAACAGAAGGCGCTAGTGTGAAACGTCAAACGTATAGAAAAACGATGCGCGCGCCTCTGGTTGTGAAAACCACAACCATGAAAATTTAAAATGATCGTTAAAAGCGTGGTCGATGGAAATTTCGCAAGTTTTACGTCTGTTTGTCTATGACGTGACTATCACGCCGAGGACCTGGGATCGAATCCCACTCCCGACCTTGCTCCCGACAAACTCACAAAATGTGGGTTCTTCCTTCGGAAGGGAAGCAGAGCGTGGGTCCCGAGATGAACTAGCCTAGGGCTAAAAATCTCGTTAATACAGACAAAAAATAAAGACTGTTACTAAAGTTATTTTTTCCATACTAAATTTCATACAAATTTAAACCACAATGCGGAATACGGGGACGCAACCAATCGCTTCCAAATTTTACACAAATCATCAAAGCGTGCTACGTGGCCTCCCTATGCTCGCTGTAGGCTAAAGCTTGACTTCCACCACCAGGTTCGCTAATGTTCAGCTATCAAACGAGCAGCGCTTTTCGTGAAGAAGATTCGCACCCGTGCCAATATTACAGAACACCAGAATACACCGTAGTTTCGAACCGCTTATTTAAATCCTTAAGCGCCCTTTATAATCTGCAAAGCCTCTCCGGCGTCCTGGTCGCGCACCGCCCCTAAAACTATTTATTGACATCCAAGTCTCGCGCTGCTGTGTTGTTGTCGAGCAGAATATTAGTTTCAAAAGATCGACCGCAATCTTGTCCTCCCCAGCAGCCTCACTATTTTCACTTTTTTACTATTTACAAGATTTCCTTCGATTTTTTTCCAGAAGTTCCTTCTAGCATTTCTTTACCAGTCATTTCTGGGATTTCATTTTTGACAATTTAAACAAAACAAGGTCCTACAATAGTTTCTTTAGAAACTTTCCTCAAAGATCTTTCTGAGATCCCATCGGGAATTCTATTCGATATTCCATCAACGGGCCCTACAGAAGTTCGGAAATTCCTCCATAAATTCCTTCTAGTATTCCTCCAGGAGCTCATTCTGGGGTTTCTCAGAAAGTTCCATCTGATCTAGGATTGTCCAAGTAGTTTCTTTTGGAAATTCTTTTCTAAAGAGTGCTTCCATCGGTGATTCCTCCTGGAGTTTCTATTGTAATTCATCTAGTATGTAGTTCCTTAGGAAATTCCTGAAAGAGATTCTTCTGAGATTCCTCCTTCTGAGGATTCCCCTTTCTAAGACTACTGTTGAAGTTCCTTTTGAGATTTCTCCAGGAGTTTCTTTTACGGTTCCCCTAAGAGTTGCGTCAGAGTTTTCTCCAGGAGCTAGAACCGGGATTTCTTCCAGGATTCCTTCAGAAGATTATTCCGAGATTCTTTCAGTTGTTCCTTTCGGGATTCTCCCAGGTATTGATTCCAAGATTTGTTCCGGAATACCTTCGGGTGCCTGGAATGCCATTGAAAACTTCTTCAGGAGTTCCTTTAATGATTTTTATAAGATTTTTTATTTAAGGATTCACTCACGAATTCCTTTAGTGATTCTTCCACGAGTTCTGTACGGTATTCTTCCATGAGTTGTTCCCTGATTTCCTATAAGAGTTGCTTCTGTGATTCCTTGAGGTTTTTCTTCTGGAATTTCTTCAAAAATTCTTCATCAGATTCCTCCCGGAACTTCTTTTATGATTCCTCTAAGAGAACCTTCATGTGTTCCTCCCTAAGTTGCTTCGAGGATTGCTCCAGGATTTCTTCTGAGGTAACACCAAGAGTTCCTGTTGGGATCCCTCCAAGAATTTCACTTGTGATTCCTTTCGGTATTTCTCCAGAATTTTTTTGCGGAACTCCCACAGAAATTCTTTCTGTGATTGCAACAGCAATTTCTTCTGAGTCTCGTTCAGAAATTTCTTCTGCCCCTTCGTGGATTTCATCAAGAGTTGCATCTGGATTTTTTTCTAGAATTGCCTCAAAAAATCATAACCAAAATTTCTCCAGGAATTCCTCTTGGGGTTTCTCTAGGACTTGTTATTACAGAATGCCTTTAGAAACATCTATCTTGGATTCCTCAAGGAGTGTCATGTGGAGTTTCTGCAGATCCTTCTTCAATACACCCGGAAGTTCATTCTGAAATGCTCTCAGATGATCCGAATGCAAATCCCTCAGAAGTTAACTTCACCCAAACGGCCAAACATTGTCCTATGTCTCATGGAAGTCCTCCAGAAGTTTTGTAAGAAATTCCTCCAGGAGTTCCATCTGGGATTACGTTTCTATAAACATTGCAAACGAAACGTATGGAATCACAGAAGAAACTCTGAGAGGAACCCTAGAAGGAACTTGCCGTAGAATTTCAGGATTACTCGATGAATCTTAAAAAGAATTTCCGGAACCCCTTGAGGAACCCTGGAAGGATTCCTAGAGATATCCTGGAAGGAATCTCTGAACAAATACCGTAAGACATTCTTGACGGAATTCCAGATGGCACTTCTGAAGAAATCCTGGATAAACCCTCTGGAAACCTCTAGAAGATAATGCCAGAAGGAACTCATGGAATAAATATCTTGTGAATCTGCGGAAGGAATTTCAGTAGAAATCCCAATCCCAATCCTGGAGGAAACAGGAGCTTCTAGAGATATCCCAGAAGGAACTCCTGAAGGAACTCCTGAAGGAATCCTGAAACAAATTCATGGAGAAACTGCGGAAGGAACTTTTGGAGGGTTTTCAGAAGGAGCTCTAGGGGGTATCTCACCAGCAAGTAAAAAATTTGTACATTTCTGATCTCTTGAGGGCCCCGTTTTTTTTTTTTATTACAGTCGACCCTCCACATGTCGATGTTCTACATCTCGATATCTCTCCTTATCACATGGTTTAGTCGGTCCCTTCAATCTGCATACATTCTACCTTTCTACATGTCGATATCTCATTATCACGAAAACTCTCTATCTTGAAGCGATCTCTTTCGTTTTTGTTCTAGATTTTCTCTCCATGAGTCGATATGCCCGTTTTTACAGGTTGCTAGATCTCGTTTCTTAGATGCAAAACACTCTGAAAAGGCAAAGTGACATTTGTTTGTTGTCGGTTTTTCCTAGTTACGGACGATTTTTCAATCTAGTTTGCATTATGAATTGGTTCTTGAATTCGATCTTTCCCCATCTCGTTGGTCCCTTCAATATCGAGATGTAGAGAGTCAACTGTAAATTTCACTACCTATTGACTAATCCAAATGACTGCATGGAAGTATTTGTGAGCACTGTCGTGACACTTTGATTGAAGAACTGAGTGGAAAGCTACCCTAGGACCCGAAATGCCCCTAGGACCGAATCATAATCAACAAGGCCAGGATACTGCCGGATTACAGTGGACACCTCTGCAAGTAGGTACTGCTGATAACTTACTTACTTGATACTTGATGGGCTACAACTCGTAGCGGTGAGTCTACGTACGAATAAAATCATCGCCTCCATTGCTCTCGGTCTTGCGCCAATTCTTTATTACACCAACGAACCTTACCTCAAAATGACTGACAATTCTCAGATCATTTTGACAGATGTAACATGAGCATGAAAAGGATGACAACACGATCGATAAAGTAGAATATATGATCAATCTTTTTCGTGCATGTGTGTGGTCTGTCAAAATGACCTGAGAATTGTCAAACATGTTCATGGTTAGGTTCGTTGGTGTAATGAAGAATAGCTTACAGCCGCCCTGAACGTTTAGAGATCTACTGATACCTACTCAACTGTAACAAAACCACGTGTGCCCGGCCTACTACGAAACCCACAGCTCTTTGCTGGTTCTCTGTTGAATACAATTTAAGCTTGTCGTTTCTCCGGCACACGAGCTACGTGCCCAGCCCACCGCAACTTGCCGTGTTTTATTCGCTTTCCTATATCCATCTCTTTATATATTTACTTGGTACAATTCATGCGTAGTTCAGAGTACCCAAAAAAAGACCACGTGGTTAATGGACAGCCCCAAAGAAGTATTTGCAGCTTCTGCTAGAGACTCTTTTAGCCCGCTCTTCTCTCTAAACAGCAACAGTAACAGTAGCAACAGACTGACTTTGCTCACACAGAAGAAGATCCTTCTCCGCAATGCAATGGCCATTGTGTTTGAACCATCGTACTTTGCATCAACTCCTCGGTATTGCTGCTGTGACCAAACAACGATGATCATGATCGCTTCAGACCGTTGTCGTCGTCGTCGTCGTAGTGGTAGGATGGTTGGAAATAGAAGGAACCGTCCGTTGAATACCAAATCAGATATCGAGTGCTCACGCGGTATAATGGGTTTAGAAAAGACATCAACTCCTCCTCCACCTCCGTTCAGTGAGCGAACGAGCGAGTTGTGCAAGTGGGGGTTGTTGTAAGGTAGGTACGTTAAATGTTTTATAGCTTCCTTTAATGTCATCACCACCGTTTGGTTCATGAATTAATTAAGCTACCACATTGGACTGGGCTGGATATTTGATGAGTGAGCAGTAGTTTCGCTGATCGTATCGGAGATACAGGAGGCGTTCGGTAACTGCAATGCCAGATGTCACAGCATTATTTGTCAACTTTCTTATGAACTTCTCTGGACTTGCAATTGCATCGAACGATAAGTGACAACTTTAAAATGTTGCAATTACGGACGATCAACTGTGTACCAAGTCGAACATCGCCAAGAAAGGGTAACGATTCCCGCGGACTACTGTGTATGAGTTTTGTTAGGTAATTAGAAACACAAACCACACCACAAGGCAGTCAATCGCATGTGGATTGCTTTGATTGAGATTTGACAGCTCCCTCTTTTGGTGGCGACATCGAGCGTGATCGGCCCTCGACTCGCTCCACAGTACAGCCACTGACTGAGTGATTGGACAAAAGTGGACTTCGCATCGCGCAGCTCACAGCGAATACCTCCTATACTTCAGCCGCAGATAAATTCCGCTTAAGTAACGCTCAATTGAGTCTCATTGCTGGAGATGCAATTTGCGTGTCGAGGGGCTCTCGAAAGGGGCTTTTGTTTTTGCCAGATCATTCCGTTCGAAACTGATTTGAGGGTCTCAGTCTGTCTCCACTGCAGTGCCATGGCAACAACAGACGAAGATCATATCATAACCTCTTCGAGGAACACGCGTGAACCCTCCGGAGACTTTCTCTCTTGATTGCAGCAAGATCAAGAAGTCGGCGGCCCGATACAAGAAAGAATCTCCCAAGTTAACCATTCGTATCACATTTGTAATTACGTTATTAATCAAATTACGCTTAATCTCCAATCATCGTTGATACTCCGATCCAAGGGGGATATTCGCTCTGTATCTGGGCAGCTGGCCATCAAAGCACGTTCAAAACGGACGGCAGCGACGGTGTAGAACGAAACAAACAACAAATTGAATTAAATCAAGACCACAAACCCAGACAACCGAGGAAAGATGGATCAACCGCAGGCTGTGGAAATCAAAGTCACTCCTCAAGTGAGCGGCACTTGTGTCTCCGCCGAGTGAGCAGAAGCAGAGCAGAAGCGCACAGAGATCCGAGCGCACCGATAGCACTAATAGAGGAATTCAGCCCCGCGCGCGCGCAGCCACCAGAAATTAAGCTATCAGAAACATCTCGTACACAGATGGATTCCAATTCTCGGGAAAACAAACTATTAACTCTGATTTATCGACGCAACCTACTTGACAATGGAAGGACCGCGACCACAGGCCCCAGTCGATGTCAGTGTGTCGATTTCGAAAGATTGATACCGCTCCGCCTCGCACCACGCTTAAACCAACCCTACGTTTGAGGTTATGATTTTCGGAGGAGCATTCGTCTCGAGCACGCGTCATAGCAGAGCTCGTTGGTAATTAGCGCGGTTGCAGATGGCGCTCGGTCACCCGAACCGACCGCACGACAACACGACAGTTATTGACGTTTATTGCCGTCACAAACGGGAGCGCAGAGGACCACCGCGCCGGACCGCTCGCTCCTGGTTTGGCCGTTAGGGTGTACGGAAACAATTGGCCAATTGTTTGCCATAAACGTGACGGAATGTCCACAATGTATGGCAAGGCAGCTCGGCAGCTACAGATACACCTACATACTTCGATTACATCTCGGGCTAACTTGACCGAGCGCCCGATGTGAGTCGCCCGCCTACTACCACCAGAACTCTCGCCATCCAAGTAGGCAAGGCCTGCTGTTGTTCGGCGCGGTCATCATCAGAGTGAAGATTTATGCGATTCGATTAGCAAACGCATGTCTGCCTGCCTACTAGTATGACGACGCTTTGATCGCGATCAAATGACGCGTTTGACAGTTGCTTTGAGGCGATTTTGTTAGTCCCATTACACGTCGTCCGGTTGATTGATGGCGCTGCATACCAACATACCTAGCTAGATGGGGGATGGCGTTAACATCTTCTGCTGTGGGAGTGGCTGTTTTGCAAGTTACTGAACTTTTCTGGATTGTGATTACAAGGCAAGTACTGCTCCCGTTGAACTTGACCAGATTCGGCTGCTTTTGCGAGGTTTCTAGCAGATTCTTTCGACCTGCTAAACCACGCATCCGTTTCTCTGCCGTATTGATCCTTTGGATTTTTGGGGAATTGGACCTTGGACCGTTGGGATTTTTGGGGAATTGGAATTGGACCGTTGGGAATTCCGGGAGTTTCTCTCAGATGTCTACTCGAGGATGATCTCAGAATCGATCTCTGTAGTTTTGGTGATCTGATGTTACTATGTGTCTCAGATGTTCAAGTCATCTTCGGAAGTAGGTCCTACGGTTGTCCTCTAGTCACTTCGACTTGGACATCCCCTACCAGTTCCGGGTTAGCTCCGGAAAGTTCCGGAAAGCTCTCCTCTGATGATCAGTCTCAACTCTCTACGTTATTTCCCAAGTAACATTTTGCCGACCAATTAGTTTTGTGAATGTTTTGAGAACCGCCATAAAACATTATAACTTCTTTTTTTTTGGTTTTATGATGGTTCTCCATCATAAATCAGCCTCTCCAAATCGATCACATTTTCGTTAGTGTCAAACTGATGTTGTTTATTGAGTTCTTTCTTTGTCAAATATTTGACTCTGTGTACTTTAGGCCTAAGAGTTTGTGCTGGTTTTCCTGTACGAGTTCTTCCAGTCGTCGGTTGTTAATGAGGCTAACGATCTCATCGACTTCTGTTGGCAGGAATGAGAACATCGTGGAAAGAGTGACTGTGCCAAAAGGTGTGTCGTGGCGTTACATAAGCCAAGTGCACTTTTATCACTTCTCCTTGTGGAATTTTTCACCGTAGAGAGAGAGAGAGAGAGTCTAGAAGTCTGTCAGAAGCACTCAGATCCGGTAAGTATTTACGAACAAACTGTAGGATTGAATTGGAATATCCGGTCTATGTTGGCATCATTGGCATAGCTAGGATTTTTCAGGAGGGGGCCCAGGGGTGGCCATACTTTAGACGACTTCAAAGCGGCATGGGCGCTCGATATGTGAAAATGCAAATCGGCATTGCAGTTTTGAGGAATCAAAATGACTGTTTTAGATTTGTTCCAAGTTTCGTAAACTATATGAGTACGAATAATTCCACCTGGAATATTTCCATAGCTCGCTGCAGTGAATCCATCATGGAGTCCTTCAAGAATTTATCTAGGGATTTCACCAGGCATTTCTTCGGAGATTTGTCCTGCGTTTCTTTAGAGGTTCCTCCAGTGATTGCTGCAGTGCATTTTTCGAGGTTCCCTTTAGGAATTTCTCCAGAAATCTTTTAATGTATTTCTGCAGGTATTCCTTCAGAGATTTCTGCAGGGATTTCTCCATATACCCCTTCCAGAGTTCCGCTAGAGATTGCTCCAAAAATTCCATCTGAAATTATTCGAAGTATTTCAGCAGGAATATCTTCAAGATTTTTTTTGACAGAAAATTTTACAAGATTTTATTCACTAATTAATCCAGAAATTGCTTATAATTTTGAACAAAAATCCCTTTAGCAGTATTCCTTTATTAATTCGTCCAGAAATTACTGCAGGCACGGATATCTGCTGTTTTTTTATCCAGGGATCTCTACAGAAATTCTTCTATGAATTCGCTTAGAAAGCTCTCCTGCCTGAGATTCCCTAAGGAATTGCTTCCCGAATTCCTCATGGGATTTCTGCAAAAAAATCTTCCAAGGATTCACCCGGGAATTGCTTCTGTGATTCTTTCAGGATCAACTTCAGGGATTATTTTCAAAATGCCTCCAGGAACTCTTCTTGGGATGCCTTTAGGAATTCCTACTGGAATTCCTTTAGAAACTCTTCCAGAAATAAATCAAAGACTTCCTCCAGCAACTATTTAGAGATTCCTTTAGGAATTCCTCACGGGATTGCATCCGATTCAGGTATGCAAGAGTCCTTCTACAATTTTTTTAGAAATCCTTCAGAACTTCTTCAGGAATTTCAGCGCTTTCTTTATTGGGATTTCTTCAGAAACTCCTCCTGGTATCCATCAGGAATTGCTCCTTGAATATCTTCAGGAATTCTTACTGTGATTCCTCCAGGAATTCTTCCAGGATTCCTCTGGAAATTCCTGTAGGATTTTTTCTGAAAATTCCTACAGGGATTCGTCCAGGAATTCCTCTGAGAATTCCTCCAAACATTCTTCCAGTAATTCCACTAGAGATATCTCAAGAAATTCCTCTAGAGATTCCTCCAGGAATTCCTCCCGAGATTCCTCCTGAAAGTGCTCTAGTGAGTCTTCAAAGATATCCTCCAGGAACTTTAGGGATTTTCTCTAGGATTTCCTCCAGGCATTCCTTCAGAAATTCCTCCAGCAATTCATCCAGGAAATCCTTCAGAATTTATTACGTTATTTTTTCAGGAAATCCTCCAAGGATTCCTTCCGATATTCCCGCAGGAATTCCTCCCCGAATTTATCTGGGAATTATTCTAGGTATTCCTAGAAGTTCCTCCAGGAATTCCACCAAGAATTTGTCCAAAGAGTATCTCTTTAAATATTGCTTCAGGAATTTATCCTGGAAATTCTCCACGGATTCCTTCAGCAAGTATTCCAGGAATTCCACCAGGAATTTATGAGGTATTCCTCCAGGAATTTATCTAGTTTCCTCTAGGAATCTATCCAGGAATTTCTCCTCCAGGGATTCCTCTTGAGATTTCTCCTGGGATTCCTCCAGAGAATCATCTGGAAATTCCACCAGGAATTCCCTCAGGGACTCCTCTAAGGATTCTTCCAGAGATTCCTCCAGGAATTCCTCCAAATCTTCCTCCAGAAATTCCACCTAGAATTCCTCCCGGAATTCCTCCAGAAATTCCTCTGGGAATTCCTCTTGGAATTTCTCTGGGAATTTCTTCAGAAATTTCGCCAGGGATTCGTCAAGAAATCCTCTAGAAATTCTTACAGGAATTCATTCAGGGATAGTAGCTCCACAGAATTTTCACAAGGCATTCCTCCTGATGAGGTTCTTCAAGAAATTGCTTCAGGATATCCTTCTGGAATTCCTCCAGGGATTTTTCCAAGAATTCTCCAGAGATTTTTCAAGCTCCAGAAATTTCTCTAAGGATTCCTCCAGGAATGCTCCAAGAGTTTCCTTCAAAAATTTCTCTAGGAGACGGGCTGGGTGGTCCAGTAGCTACCGCTTCTGATTCATATGCAGAAGGTCCTAGGTTTAATCCCTGGCCCGTCTCTTTCCTTCTACTTTGTATCTTTCTACCCACATTCTTTGAACTCTCCTTTCTACATATACAACTCATGTATATTCAAATGTTCATAGCCATCGCTAGAACCAGAAATGGTTGCAAAGCCGTTTCTTTTCCTTCCAACTTTCACAGCAATCTATCAGATAACGCCTACGACTTATGCAACCAAGCGAATTATGCCGCTTTAGCTTCATAGTAATAATCGCACTAATCTATCACCTTACGCCTGGCACCACGCACCAATGTGTGAACCAAAGTGTCAACCATATCCCACCAAACACACCAACGTCCGCATGAGTTTGTGCAGACGCAGAGGCATATTCGGTCTGATGTAGATACAAACGATTGCAATCGTCACTTCCTTCCCCTTCCCAACGTTCACACACTGAAGATGCCTGCTAGTCTTCGGCAGATAATCTCATTAGTTCCTTATGTGAGTGTGTAGCTGGTCTGGCGATACTGAAGTAGCATCTACGGGCGGTCAATAAAGCTCAACGCTCAAGTTCAAGTTTTCTACAAAAATTACTCTAGGGATTCCTCCCAGAATTCCTCTAGGGAATTCTGCCGGATTTCATGCAAGGATTCTTTCAGGATTTCTTCCAGGGTTTGCAACACGAGTTCATGCAGAAACTCCTCCAGGGAGTTCACCAGGCATTGCTCTTGGAAGCCCTTCTGGATTCCTCCAGGAATTCCTTCAGGAACTGCTTCACGGATTCATCCAGCAGTTGCTCCATGAGTGTCTCTAGGAATTCATCTAGAGATTATCCAGTTATTCCTTTACAAATTCCTCCATGGATTCCTCCAAAAAATCTTCTAGTGATGCGGTTTCTCAAGGTATACTTTCTGAAATCCTTTCCGAATTCCTTTAGCCAGAAATTTGTCCAGAAGTTCCTCCATGATTTCCTCTGAAGATTCCTCTAGAAATTGCTTCAGGGATTTCTCCAGGGACTCCTCCAAGGATTTCTCTAAGAATTCATCTGGAGTTTCTTCCAGGAATTCGTGCAGAAGTTCCTCCAAGGATTCCTCCTCTTTGTCGTTAGAGTAAGAAATAAAAATTGGCGAAAACAAACGATTTTAGTGACGTTACTTCTTATCTCATTCGGAGAGCATTCCAATTCTCAAATTCGGTACTACAACTGATCAGAAATTAAGTGACTCACAGCGACTGCTATAAAATGCCAAAACAGGCCCTCTGCTCCAATAGTCCGATTGCTTAAGTACCTCAGTGTTGTCATCGCTATCGAACGCTATATCAAGTATATTTTAATTGAAAGTAACTGAAAGCATGCATTCAATTCGAAATTATTTGAATAATTGCCAAACTCATCCTCAACGTCAATTACCAGAGAATTACCCAAATGAATCGCTTCCAAATAATTACCTTTCAAACAAACGGTGATAAACTGCCTTTTCGAACTCCGTGTGCCACTCTCTCTCTGTCAGCAAAGCTCAACATGTGGCAAATAATAATATTTGAACAGCAGTTGTAGTATTCCAGCTTCCAAGCAAGAGACAAATCTTCCGATGTACGAGTTCCTTTGAAGCCGGCCAAATTTGAATGCAAAACAATTTCCCATTTATCTTCCATGTGTGCACTCAGGCAGCCCATCTGCGCCGCGCCAGGCCAGCAACCAACAACGCAACGCAGCCAGCGGAGGGACGACCCGAAAAAGTACAATTTCGACCCTTGTTGTTTTTTCTTTCGATCGGGTCGGTCGGGATCTTGTCTGACTATGGTGGTAGCATGGCGGCGGCGGCGTGGGCAGATCCCAGGCTGGCAGAAGCAACAGTGTGCCGTAGTTTGGCGGTATCCGTTTCACTCGCACCCACACGGTCGCCAAAGAAAAAGATGTTCCTTAAGGACTTAACCAGTGGTTCCCAATTTGTTTATTTGACAGTTAACATCATCAGATTCGTCGCAAACGCATGCATTGTGCAAATCATTTGAGATTTCATCAGAGGAACAATAGGTATCAGACCTGGAAGTTTTCCTTTACATATAGAAGATGATGAATGAGCTTAACAATGGTGAGCTCGTTCCATGTTATCCTTCAGACAATTTCAAACAATATTGATCCAGCATGTTCTGAGACATGCTGAAATGAAAAAAAAAAAAACAGTTTGGTAACTCCTACCCTAGACCTAGCACCGTCGAGGGCCAGACACCGGGGGAGAAAACCCGACGAGGCATTCGTTTATATTTAAATGAATGAAAAATTGCCCGAAAATGAATGGTGCAGGCAGCACATGTGTAACACAGTTTCTCCGATCTCCTCTGACTGTGCTGCCATGCTGGCCGAACGACGATCAGGAGAGATCTTCAGAGGGCCATCCTCCACTGCCCGATCAGCAGCGTTTCCAAATACTACAAAGTAGTATCTGTTGCTTGCTTATTGCAGCTGACTGTTGAGACTTCCTGCGAACAGTATCATTACCATTGAACGCGTTCTCTGAACGAACGAGCATGATGCATTTTTCTTCTCTTGTCGGAAAATAAATGCATCCATTGAAATTGCACTGAAAGTCGTGAATTTGGGTGCGCGCAATTCGCACTCAAATTTTTGGAGTAAGAATAAGGAATTGTCCTGTCAGACGTCAGACGCGACGCTACGCCGCTACGGAGGAAACACGATGACAGCTGCATGCAAATGAAAAGGAAAATGTCACCCGAGAGGATTCAGCGGCGATAGTGTCGCAATCGCACGTCGTAAATCAAACCATATGGTCCCCGACGAATGAATGAATGAAATTTGTTTTTTTTTTGTGATTGTAATTTTCTCAATACGATGTTGTAGGGTTCATTGAACCATTCATACAAGTATCATGTAGAATATATTGCGTGATGGCACCTTTCTCGTGCCTTCGAAACCCCATTCCAACAAAATTCAAGTGACATGTTGACGAATATCGCACTTTCATACGTTTAACAAAAACCTATTTCATGGCATCAGCTATCATTCGCTTAACTGGCTTTTGATGTTTGATCCTTAAGCTTAAAAAAGCCGCAATGTTGTATTTTGGGCCACTATTTTGGATTTAAGTCCGCAATCGTGGATATTCTGGCCGCCATTTTCGGACTCCGGATCGGACATCTGCTTTATATCAAATATATAAATATTTCATGGTTTTGAAGCTTTGACAGCCGCCATCTTGAATTTTGTGACGCCATATTGAATATTCTGGTCGCCATTTTTGGAATCCAGACTTCTTCCTTCTACCTAAATATACCCATATTGTATGGTTCTAGGGTCTAAAACACCATTAAACAGCCATTAAGGCCGCCATGTTGGACTGTGGGCCGCCATCTTGAACATTCTAGTCGCCATTTTCGGACTTCGGACATCTTTTCATACCAAATATACCCATATTGCATGGTTTTAGAGCCTAAAACAGTAATAAATAGCCGCCATCTTCAATTTGGAGCTGCCATCTTGGATTTTATACCGTCATCTTGGATGTTTCGGTCGTATTTTTGGACTCCGGACATCTTCCCCATACCAATTATACCCTTATGGCAGAATTTTAAACACCATTTAACAGTCATTATCTTGAATTTAGAGCCGCCATCTTGGATTTTATACCGCCATCTTGGATATTTTGGTTGTCATTTTTGGACGCCGGACATCTTCCCCATACAAAATATACCCATATTGCATGGTTTCAGAGCCTAAAACAGCAATAAATAGCCACCATCTTGAATTTGAAGCCGCCATCTTGGATTTTATACCACCATCTTGGATATTCTGGTCGTATTTTCGGACTGCGAACATCTTCCCCATACCAAATATACCCATATTGTATGGTTTTAGAGCCTAAAACACCATTCAACAGCCGCCCTCTTGAATATGGAGCCGCCATCTTGATTATTAGGCTACCATCTTGAATTTTGGGCCGACATCGCGGAATTTGTGATCTCCAGTGTTGATATCCGCACAAAATACGTCAAAATATCGCAGTTTAATGTGTCGCATGATGGGGCTTGGTTCAGTTTTATATACGGCCAGTTCTACCGGTGCTGGTCCGGATAACTTTCCATTTTCAATGGACCATTTTCAATAGCAAACAATGCGGTAAAATTCCGGTTCGATTCGAGCTATAATCCGAAGAATCGGCCTGCCTTAAAAGGTAGTGAACTTATTTTGGGCACAGACATACATAAATACACACATACAAACACACATACATACACACACACACACAGACATCATCTCAAATCATCGAACTGAGTCGATTGACTACATTTCGAGACTTTTCGTACGTATTGGCCATCTCAAGTAACAATTTTTTAGTCAAACAGACTAGAATACGTTCTTAAAACCACCATAAAACCAAAATGAACGGTATTCGGTTCATCCAGGGCCTGTTTCCAGAACTCCCAAAGCAAATCTTCCAATGATCCCTCTCTAGAATTCATCATTTAAAACCACAATAATTCTCTAGTAGCTTTTTCTCCTGAATTGCTCTTGAAATTCTTTTGGTTATTTCTCATTGAATTTATAGAGAACATTTTCGGGCATCTTTCTAGAGGTTTTCTGAAAGAACCAGAACCTTTGGAGGGATATTTGAAGAAGCAATCCTGAGAAATCTCTTGAAGAACATTTGGAAGAGTTTTAGAGACATTTTTGCTAAAAAGTACCTGGAAGAACCATTGGTGAAATTCTTTTAAACCCCTTGGAGGAAATCCAGAGAGATTCCTGAAAGCGCCATTGGAAGTTATTCTACAGAAACTTTAACAAGAATTGCTGAAAATTTCTTGGAGAAGCTTCTGGTCAAATTTTTGCGATAAATCCTGTATGAATCCTTGCAGCAGTTCTGATTCATTGGCAAAAAAAATATGAAAACAATTTAGAATTGGAATTTGAAAAACAAATCCGCATATGCCCTTGGGAAAATGTATTCAAAACCTTGAAGGAACTCCTGGATTCTTAAAAGAATCTTCGAAAAACTGACTCGAAGAATTCATAGAGAAAAATTTGAATGAATTCGTAGAGGAATATGAGAAACACAACCTGGACAAAACTAGAGAAGAACTCATGGAGAAGCTCTTTGGAAAAAATAACCTGGGTAAGTCTACGATGAATTTTTGGAAGAGTTCTTGGAAAAATACCTGGAGCAGACTCTATGATATATCTTGGAGACTTCCTGGAGAAAATATCGAAGTGAAATTTTAATAAGTTTTTGGAGAAATCATTGGGAAATCCTTTGAAACAATCCTGGTATGAATTAATTTACGCATCCGTGAAATTATTTTTGGGGGAATTAATTTAAAAATGTTGGAAAATTTCCAGGAGGCTTCCTTAAAACATTTCATGGAAGAGTTTTTGGGAAGACTTTCTAGAGGAATCCTTGGAGAACTTCTGGAGGAACCTTTGAAAACTTCCTGGCTTAACCCTTTGAAGAATTCGCAGAAAAATTCCTGCAGAAGATCCTTAGTGAAATCCTGAAATTACAATTGAAGATATTCTGGGAGAACCTTTTGAAAGGATTTCTGGAAACAAAATAAAGAATTATTGGAGGAAGTTTTGGAAAAAATTTATAAAAATTTGCAAAGGAATCCAAAAAGAAATCCCAGGAGTCACTGGAATAATTCTTGGAAGAATCTTTGAAGGAAAATGAATACTTAATGAATTCTCCAGGCATTTTCACGAAGATTTTTCTACGACTTCTTTTGAGAAGTTTCACAGGAATTCTTCTAACGATTCTACTGGATTTTGTCCAGGATAGCTAGGAAATCTTCCAAGAACTCAACGAAACATTCTTCCAAGCATTCCTCAGGTTATTTTCAAAAGGGTTCGTAACTGAATGTTCTCATTATTACCCTAGAAAATCTTCTAAGAACTTTTTTAGAATTTGTATAAAAACTTTCAAGAATATTTCTCGTAATTCTTCTGAAAATTCTTATGTACTCAGATTACTGCAGGAACTATTCAAATCCATTTGAAAACTTCAAATGCATTCTTCGGTAATATTAGTATGGATTTATTCGGAACTTTTTTGAGGATTATCCTTGGAATTGAGAGGAATCCGGAAATAATTCCTTAAATAACTTTGAGAATTCATTCAAGCATTTCTACGGCATTTCTGAAAATAAAGGTTGTACTAGATGTTTCCACTATTTCTCCGAGACTTCCTGCAGGAATTCTTCCGAGGTTTCAAGCGTTTCAAAAGGTTTCACGGTGTGTCCGAGGGTGTCTAGAAAATGTCAGGGGGATTCATGGGCGTTTATGGAGATTTCAGGACGGGTTCTATGGGTATTTAGAGAATTTCAGGGAGATGCGTGGACAGTGACACTTTAGATGGTTTCAGCGGCTTTCAGAGAAATTTCAGCATAGTTTTAGGTAGATCCGGGTCATTCCAGAAGTTTCAAAGGAGTTTCTAGAGGTGATTTCGGTGGAATCAGCGAGTCTCAGGGCGTTACGGAGGCGTTTTAGGAAGTTTTAGGAGCGTTCCGGGGGGGGGAGCTCAACGATTTTAAGGGAGTCTCCTGAGCATTTCCAGGTGTTCTATGAACATTTAGTGGGATTTAGAAGCCTTTCAGAGGAGCTCAGGAGATTTCAGATGAGCGTTTTCTGAGGCCTCAGGGGATTTGAAGGGCCGTTTCAGGGATTCTGCATGGACCTCAAGAGGTTTCAAGAGGTTTACAGAATCGTGTCATGGAGTCTCAGGGGGCATTTCAGGGCTGTTTCAAGAGCATTTGGGAATCCCAGGGCTGTTCAGAGGGCTTCCATTGACGTTTCAAGAGGCTTCAGGGGATTTTAGTGGGCTTTCAGGTCAGTTTCAGAAGGTTTCAGGCGGTTGCAAGAGGCGATTTGGATCTCACGAGAATCAGGGGCTTTCAGGAGCTTTCAGTGGGCTTACAAAGGCTCCTCAACAAGTCCCAGGGTGCTTCAAATGGTCTCATGGTATTTCAATGAGTACTTCGGGGCTTCAGAAGGGTTCAGAGGATTTCAGGAGCATTTTTAAAGGTGTTTTAGTGTACTTAATGGGGTTTTAGGAGTGTACAATACACTTTTTCTTCAGCTCCAAGGAGACAATTAGGATGAGATTGAGGAAACAGATCTTTAACGTACACAAATTTACGTACACAAATTTACTTAAAACTTGCTGATTTTTCATGTAGAAAAAGCCATCAAAAGATGTTGTTTTTTGCACAATTACAATATAAAGACCCTTCCATATGGTAATGCATACTTCATAGTCTTGGAAATCACTTTCTTATGTGCAATATAATGTTACTATCTATCTCAATGCAACGGAGCATTTTATGCGGCTTCAGGACAAAAGGTCGAAGGACAAATGGTCGAAGGACAAATGGTCGAAGGACAAATGGTCGAAGGACAAAAGGTCGAATGGGACAAAAGGTCGAATGAACAACAATTTTAGTAGACCAAGTTACCAGCCGGTGTGTCTCACTTATAAGAATAAAAAAATTGATGAGTCCTTGTTGTTACTCATTGAGAGTACATTTTATGTAGTGCTGTTAAAGAAACCATATGCATTTCAGCCACTAATATTTCCATAGGATTTTTTTCCTTCTTTCGTTTATAGGCTGTTCTTTCAAGTTGTGTTAATGTGGTATTTAATGGCAGTTTAGTTTGATTTTTTGTTTAGAAATTTTTCCTTCTTTAATTTATAGGCTGTTCATTTAAGTTTTGTTGCTGAAATAATTATTGATTCTTCAGGTACTTATATTTCAATCAGACATTTTGCCTTCTTTTATTCAATAGCTGTTCTTCCTAGCTTTACTGCAGAAATATTCATTGACTATTTGTGCTTAGTGATCATTCACAATTGGTGTTCGGAAACCGTCGAAGTTGAAGAAAAAGTCCGTGAAATCTGCCTCCTCAAAGCAGATCAAAGCTGCAAGTTTATTTTAGGAATAAGTTTCAGAAAAAATGTTGTGTATTTTAGTGTTGTGGTACCTTGCATGAATACACACCTTGATAGATTGAGTAATTACCGGTCATCTAGGCAAGTCATGTTTAGAGTGTTGTTATTTTGTGCAGAGCGGGAAAGTGCGAGACATTCAGAGTAACCGGAGTAGCCGAGCTGATGAGTGGTGGAGTCGGTAAGAGTGAGTAATTCGAGTGTGTGTTAGAAGTCCGCTCGGGAGAAGGGAATTATGGAACCATCAGAAGGGTCCTGAAATGGACAGCATTAAAGGGGATCCCACAGTGGCGACGAGGATGGGATCGGAATCATGAACGTGTAAGGAAGAGGAGCCAGGTGGATTTGTGTAAAGTGAAAATTCTTGTGGATACAAATTTGACCAAGAGCGTCGGCTAAGTGAGACCAAGCGGTTAGGGTGAAACGGGTGGAAGTAGTCCGTTGAGATGCCGGCAAGCAAAATCGGAAATTAGTTTGAACAGGGAACGGAGGTGAATTTGTTGACACTTGGCATCTTTACTAAAAAAAATAGGGAAGTTTAAGTGTACATATTTGGATCGAGAGGGTTCGAAGTGTGACCGGAAGGGTGACCGGAATTGCGAAGCTGTAGCAAAACATTATGTACATTGCTCCCGGAGAGCGCTGGCAAGGTTGATTGCCCGAAAAATAGACAGGCTGGTGCAAGCGCAGCACAGCAATGCTCCCGGAGAGCGTGATGAACACGACAAATATTGGTCTCTGAGACCGTTTCGAAGTGGCTTGTGGCACAGCACTGCTCCCGGAGAGCGTAGAAAGTGGTTGGTCCTGAAGACCGTGTTGTAGTAGCTGCAGGAAAGCACTACTCACGGCTCTCGAAGAGCGTGAAAAATGAAAATGCCATCATTATGAAACTGGGTTGGAAGGAACTCTCAATGCTGCTCATGGAGAGCATTGAAGCAAACCTCAGTAGTGTACGTGTAACCTGTAATGACCGAGAATTTGCTTTGCTTTTAAAAGTTGCACATCCAACCGTAGAAAAAATGCATTGAACGAGAGGAGGGATTTCAGGAATTAGAGATATGTTAGATTTTGGAACATGTTTCCAGAATGGTTTGAGACTGCGATTAGAATAAAGTCCTTGAGTTGGATCAACCTGGATTCGGGTGTATCGGGATCCTTCGGAAAAAATTTAACAGATGAGCGATAGTCTTGACAATGAAGAGTTAGCCTATGTAAACATCCACAAGTAGAGGGAAATTAAAAGGGACAGTCTTGGCCAAATCGTATGATAAGCACCATTGGAGCCGTTTTGGCAAAATGGATATCGTTAGCAATGAATGTCAGTAGCCTGGCTTCAACGGTTGGATTTATGGTTGGTGCAGTATCTCTCTGTAATGGAAACATTCTTGGACATAGAGTGGGATTATGTACCAGCCCTTGTACTAGCCACATGAGATACGAATTGTGGTCATTGGCAAGGGAAGGTGTTCTAAATAACTGGAAGTGCGCATGGAGCACAGAAAGGGGAGGTGAGACATGATTCAGGCAAGATTGTTCTTGGAGAGTGTCTGGGATGTTGACATTGTATTTGGGAAAAACGTATATTGAGGTACATAACTGGAGACAACATAGACTGAACTCTGAGTAAAAAAGGTTCATTGAGACCAGCCTGGAAACAGACAAAGAAGAGAAAGGTCAGAATTTGAACAGCTGATGTGCTGTCATCACTGTAGTCAAATCAAAGTCTTCTGTAAATTCGATACGGTTTTGTCACTGGTATAGTCGAGACGTTGTAGTTGTGGTACTTCAGAAATTCAGAGTTGGATAAGAAGCAATCTGTTTCTAGAGTGAATATTGACCGTGGTACCAGAACCAGAGGAGGAAGCTTTTTACAGTCCGGTAGTCATTAACATAGCCGCCCACTAGTTTTGCAAATGTGAAGTGTCCTAACACGAAAGTTTTTTGAAAGCAGAGAGGCGTGATGTGCGGCTGACGATGGAAATGATTTATATCCATAGAACGCACATAGCGGAACAGTAGAATGGATTGAAAGTACATATTCACTGTTATTTTCGAATAAGGAGTTGTGCAAATATTGGCTGAAATACTGGGCGGTATGTTATGTGGAGTGTTATGTAAACCCAGAGTCACACGAGTCAGTGAAGGTATGATTAAAACAAGAGAGATGGAACTTAGTAAGAAAGAATGTATTAATCTGAATATTGCGACTCTACGTCAAAGCGGATACGATGGAGAGTGATAAATGGATTCTACAGTGGGTACATTAATCTATATGAAATTGCGATCTTCAGTTGTGATTTACATACTTTGTGAAGTGATCTGTAAAATTGGAAACCAACAATAACTTTAATGATATTAAAACAAATAATAAACAAATCAATTGTTGAAAAAAAAATATAGAAAAAGGGAGATGTGGTACCTTGCATGAATACACACCTTGATAGATTGAGTAATTACCGGTCATCTAGGCAAGTCATGTTTAGAGTGTTGTTATTTTGTGCAGAGCGGGAAAGTGCGAGACATTCAGAGTAACCGGAGTAGCCGAGCTGATGAGTGGTGGAGTCGGTAAGAGTGAGTAATTCGAGTGTGTGTTAGAAGTCCGCTCGGGAGAAGGGAATTATGGAACCATCAGAAGGGTCCTGAAATGGACAGCATTAAAGGGGATCCCACAAGTGTAACTTACAGTTAGTCTCTTCACTTCCCTCCTGCAAACGGACTTCACTTTTCTCCCTTATGTATGATATGCAGCTCTTTGCCCCTATGTTTTGTGTGGAAATGTCCAAATTAGATTAATTTTGTTAATAGGCAAGTTTAACTTACCCTTTTCTGTTTGTATGTAACTTTAATGTGGTGTCTTAGGTTTAACAAACTTCAGCTTGTGTGTTTTAGTTCTAAGTAGATACGTATAAGAAATTATTAGGAACAAATTATAGAAAATTCAACTGTTTTCATATTTAGAAAACCTTACGGATTTTACCTTATTAATAAATCTACTAATCACCCACAAACTTTTAAATTTAAAGCAAATTCTTCCTTCTAATAAAGTTGAACGCAATAAGCAACAAATTCTGCCAGTAATCGTTTTTGACGTTTTCTCATCTCCTACCTACTCCCCTACGATGACATTCAATGATCTGTCAACTTCTAATTATCCGACAGCAGTGGTGCCAGAGGTGCTGTTCCGAACACTTGGAATGATAGGCAGTTCTTATGAATTTTTTGGTTTTGCTTTGGCTGACCATGCCATGTGGGAAATTACACTGTTGAAAATGCTTTGACATCCATGTGCACAACAGAACATGTGCTCGATGCACAAATTGAGATTTGAAATTATGAAAAGAAATCCACGTAGGGTAAGAAATCAAACTTTGAACTAGTCAAATTGTAATCTTAATTTGAACCATTTCGAAATTCATTAAAACGACGTACTTTTTAGGCAAATATTGTCCCGAAAAAGATGTTAAACAGCTTTCCGTAATATAACCTGATAACATGTGCTTTAAAAGCATTGAAAAAAGCGTTATTGTCAAGGAAAACAGGCATTTGAAAAATCACTGTGATTCCACCCATTTCCCCCAGAGAAAGCACATTTTCGGTGCACTCGTACAGCTCGTGCATTGTATCACACGCAATATGTGAACACGTCAAATGAAAGCTTATTTATCGTAGAATCGAGCAACAGAATAATATTCCGCACTAGCTGTCCCAGCAAACTTTGTCTTGCCATCTTGTGGAGATTTGACAACAGTTGAGAAGAATAGCACTGCACTCTAGATTGGTTTGATTTCGAGCGTGTTGATTTCCTTCCCAGCTCATAAAAAAAACAGAACTTCATCAATTTTTTTAATTTTCTAGTTGATTTTCGTAACTTTTTGTACATATAAACACAGCCACAACGAATACGAACCAAACCGTGCAAGAGCCATGTTGATCGGTTCATCCGTTCTTGAGTTTTGTTGCCTCAAAGGGACTTCAAACTCATTTTTATATATATAGACTAGCTGACCCGGCAAACTTTGTCTTGCCATCTTGTGTTGGTTTGACAACTGTTGAACTCAAAATAGCACCGCACTCTAGATCGGTTTCATTTCGATCGTGTTATATTCCTTCCCAAAACATGAAAAATCAGTAATTTATCAATTTTCTTACTTTTCTATTTGATTTTCGTAACTTTTTGTACATATAAACACAGCCATTACGAATACGAACCGAACCGTGCAAGAGTCATGCTAATCGGTTCAGCCGTTCGTGAGTTTTGTTGCCTCAAAGGGACTTCAAACTCATTTATATATATATAGATATATACTGGCTGTCCCGGCAAACTTTGTCTTGCCAAGTTGTGGTGGTTTGACAATTGTTAAGGTTTTGCAACATGGCACTCTAGATTGGTTTAATTTTGATCGTGTTGATTTTCTTCCCCGGTCATAAAAAATCAGTACTTTCTCAATTTTAATACTTTCTTAGTTGATTTTCTTATTTTTTATTACTTATAAACACAGCCACCATGAATACGAATCGAACCAATCAAGGGTCATGCTGATCGGTTCACCCGTTCGTGAGTTTTGTTGCTTCAAAAGGACTTCGAACTCATTTTTATATATATAAGATAGATTATTTGCCATAAAATAATCAAATTTAAGCAATTCTTACTTGGAGAATGTTATCTTAAGTTGAACCATTTGTAATCTAAATTTGAACTAGTAAACGGGGGCGAGCTTCCAGTATTGGCCTGCAGACTGCGCTAGTGGTTGTTTTGTTTACTCTTGGGGGATGAAAAATTCCAAATTTAGTTTCCAAGTTCCTGAAGAGTATAGAACATTCTTAGTTGAAATTCCACTGCCTAATGAAAAATAGTTATGGGAATTAGCAGATCCATGTGTTTTTCTACTGATCAGCACGAAATTGGCTATTGTGGGGGATGCTCGAGCTGCTGCCGCCAGTAGTTCAAATTAAGATTAAAATTGGTTCAAATTATGATTACGATGGATCAAATTAAGATTAAAATCATTGTTGACGAATAATCGAATTTTTCAATGAAATTCGGTGCGAATACAAACTTTTTACCACTTAACAGAAAGCTTATACCCGTGGCTTTCATGTACATACGATTTTGCTGTAGTAAATTATTTCCATGTGGGAGAAAAAATCACTCAAAATTAGCGCTACTTCGGAAAGCCGCAAATTGGTTCAACTTTTGATTACCTACCCTGCTCCGGTGAGACTCGAACTCACGACTCCCAATTCGCTAGACGGGCGCTTCTATTCCTTCAAGCTACGGAGTCACTCGACTATCTCCGTCGCCAGCACAATCCAAACCCCTTTCGGATGGGATTAGATGAACATCTAACACATTGTCTGTTGTGCACATGTATGTCAAAGCGGGAGAGGAAGTTATTTTTAATTGTCGAGAGCTTCGGGCACTACCTCCCAATCACTTATTGGTATGGCAATTAGTGTGCAGTCGGACTGCTGGCGACGGAGATAGTCGAGTGACTCCGTAGCTTGAAGGAATAGAAGCGCCCGTCTAGTGAATTGGGAGTCGTGAGTTCGAGTCTCACCGGAGTACGTGGATTTCTTTTCATAATTTCAAATCTCAATTTGTTCATCGAGCACATGTTCTGTTGTGCACATGGATGTCAAAGCATTTTCAACATCTTAGGGGTGTTAAATCGCTGTAATGATTGGAGTTGTCATTTGACAATATTTCAATCAATGATTCATCCTTCTTCTACCCATAGGCTGCTCTTTCAAGGAATATTGTTGTCCACATTAAACTTCAATAAATAACATTACTTTCTATCATTTCGGGACATCCCATCTTTCCTATTCTTGCTTTCAATAATGTTTTTTTTTATGAAGTTGTTGAATAATTTTGGAATCACTGGTTCTATTATTTTTATCGGAATTTTAATTGTCGTTTTTCTGTCAAATTTTGATCACTTTTTCATGTCTTCAAATTTGTCTTTGATCTATTTAACCTTTTCTTCCTATTCGACCTTTTGTACTTCGACCTTTTGTCTTTCGACCTTTTGTCATAGATTATTATGCCACTGTCCCCGAATCTAAACAACATTCGATAAAATTCCCATACGCACCCATATAGAGGATATCAGGCTTGTAAACATTCGACACTTTTCACTACCTTCGTTTCGTTGCCGCGGTCGGGTGTCAGCTTGCTTTGTTTCATTCGAGTGCGACCGCTACCTCTTACACACAACACGAGCGGCAGAACGAAGATCAATAAACAAAAAAGTGGATCAAATCAACGTCGTCTGACACGATGACATTTGTCTAATTCCAGCTTTTCGCAAGATTGCAGCCAATTTTGATTAAGATTGGTATAATATTAGTTTATTCGTGTGTGATAAATCGATTACGACACATACATTATTATCCAAAACAGCTCTCTTTATGGGAAAGACAGGAATAACAAAAACCGAAACATCTCCCGACGACGCAATCGTGGTCAAGCGCATTGATTTGACATTTTTGTTCCGTACAGTAGTATGATCGCTTGTGTTGTGAATGTTGGAGACAAAGGCAGCCGAATATCGACGAAAAGGTGTCAAAGACTGTGATCGCTAACAAGACTGGAGGATATCGCACGCCGCCAAGACGGAACGCGAGGTGCGGTAACGCGAGCTTGTCCCGCGGTATCCAATTGCCCCGTATAATGTTTTAGGGACTGTACTAACTGTGATCGCCACCGTCGCCGCCGCCATCACAAGATGTGATCCCGAGAACAGGCAGGACTAATACTAGTAGGTACAGGGGATAGACAAAATGATCGGGACAGGCAAAATTTTCACTTTCCAGAAAATGTTCAACTAGCTGTAACTTTTCGCAAAGTGCATCAAATATTCTAAAATTTTTACTGTAAGTTCTTCAACTAGTTGTGTATCAGTGGACAAAATTTGGAAAAGATCGGACAATTCTTCACAAAGTTATAAAGATTTTTGAAAAAGATAAAATTTTTCGAGAGCCAACTTTGTGCTATTATATCTCCGGATTCAATGAACCGATTGCAATAAAACTTTGACCATTCATGACTTATATAATGAACTCTGGAAAACATCTGACTTAACTTGACATTTTTAACAAGCGAAAAAGTTATAGCGATTTTATTTTTTTCACGATTTTTTTAGTAAATTGGTCTATTTTTAAAATGCATCCCATTACTTTTTCAATTCATTGGCGGCTATGTTGTTAGTTTCCTTCAAAACGCATTTATATATAAGTCAATTAGAGGGAAACTAAATGAACAATAATTTGCATCTTGAATTTTGAAACGATGTTGATGTTTTGGATAATTTGGTGTTTTATTAGAAAAATAATCTTATCGTTATAATTTTCTTCCGTGTTAAGAATATTAAGTTAAGTCAATGGTTTTTCATAGCTCATTATATAAGTCATAAATGGTCAAAATTTCATTGTTTTTAGTTCATTGAATCCGGAGATATAACAGCTCAAAGTTGGCTATCGGATAATTTTACCTTTTTCAAAAATCTTTGTAACTTCGTGAAGAATGGTCTGATCTTTCCCAAATTTTGTCCACTGATACACAACTAGTTGAAGAACTTACAGTAAAAATTTGAGAATATTTGAAGCACTTTTCGAAAAGTTACAGCTAATTGAACATTTTTTGAAAAGTGAAAATTTTGTCTATCCCCTGTATATAGCGCACATGTGCTCACCAATTTCGATTCAGATGCGCCGCTGCCGCCAACTATACTCGGGGAATGTTTTAATGAGCGCGTCGTCCATTTATCCTTTCTAACGGTATCGACACGCAGCGACAAAGGCGCATTTACTTTTACCCTTTTCCACGCATTATTAGTAGGGTCCATACGCGGTGGCGGTAATGTGTTTATATGAAAAAAAAAGTTAATGTCTGTTGTAGTCCATAAAATTCCGAACGGGATGTGTGGACTATAAACCATTCCATTGGCATTGTGACCCGATTTGTCAGGCTGCCTGGGAGTAAACGAGGATCCGATCTGATTACAGATAGTATTTCAGAAGAAGATCCTTTGGAGTTCAAGGAAAAGCCGCTCGATGGCATGAGATTAGTTAGCATTATTGAGAAATGTTTGCTTTTCAGAAATTTTTAGAATGAACTGTTTTAGACAGACATTTTTCTTATTTTACCAACTGTGAAAACACACATTCATATATTGTCTGACAAGCACAATGGTGTACTATGGGTCGCTCGAACTGGGAGATGAAACCAGCTTCAGGCGTTTAGCAAAGTTTATGACAACAATAAGATGGAATGAGCTCACCAAGTGAATGCTATTCAAACATTAATGTACAGAATTCTATGAAAAGTGACATCAGGAGAATAATCACATTCTCCCACGCAGAATTCAATAACTTCTCAGAAAAGTGATCTTCTCCTCTTCTTGACACAACGTACCAACTGAGACAAAGCCTGCTTCTCAGCTAAGTGTTATATGAGCACTTCCACAGGCAGTCAGTTATCAATTCAGAGATTTCTCTGCCAATGGCTATTGTTCAAGTGTGTATCCTATGACAAGCTCGAAGATACTCTCTATGTCGAAAGATTTCTAGGAAATTTCCATTGCGAAGAGATCCTGGATGGGCCTGGAATCGAATCTTTTTACCACGTTTATCACTTTGGCTAAATGGGCCTTTCAAAACAGAAATCGTTAACCATTATTAAGGTTCCCCCAGTATGTTTACCTTCAGTTTAATATACCGGAACGACTGAAATCTAGCCTTCAAAGTTAACATTTTCAACCACACTTTAGCCACACAAACATAGAGGCGATCGGAAAACGATCCATCGACCGACACACGGCGGCCAGTCTGCGCCAATAAAAGTTATTTTTACATTAAGTTCGCTTTTCCGAACGGGCAGCCCGTCATCAACCCTCTTTCTCTGTCTTTCGATCGATACAATGCGCGAAAATTCCACTCCGTAGTTAATTTGAACTGCCGGGACTAGTGCGAGATCACCGGGCAGCGCCAGCGGTCTGCCGTGCATTGCAACTCTATGGGTTATAGGGACGATCGAGTCAGCAACAGCAGGTCGGGCACATCTGCTACTAGGCCGACACCGCTACCCATCGTCAGTACCTACTGGGAAAAACCTTTGCTTTTGTAATCCTCTGGTTTGTATGTTTTCTTGTTATTATTCTTCTTGAGATTACGTTCCTACTAGAGCTAAGCCTACCTCTCAGTTAAGTGTTCTATGAGCTTAGCCACAATTAACTAAGAGTTTCTTCTCAGGCAACGATCACAAAGACGATACCTAAGAAAATTTTCATTTACATGAAATTTGCGGACTGTTCGGGAATCAAACCATGGTGTCATCCCTGAACAGCAGCGGCGCGTTTACTGACTGAACTACGTGGATCTTAAACTCGCAAAAGAGACGATACTTGAACCTACACAGTTAAAAAGAAAATGTAATTTTCAGTTTATTTTCATGCACATATTTGGAGCATGAAAATAAACGCAATATTCCATCGCGTTTTATTTTTACACGACTTGAAAAGGAGTACGATTCGTGTAAATTCCAATGTCGTTGAATTTTAAACGCACCGCAGCACCCGCACCGCCGGCGTGTGGTTTTGTTTCTGTCTTTGTTTTTTTTTTTCACATTGAGGATGCTTTTTCCCTCCCCCGGGAAACGATATTGGCAGCAGTCTATTGAAAATACACCTTAGAGAACAGTTTTAACTCGAACTTAGAGCATATATTTCATGATGGAAATGCCGTAAATGTATTTGAAAGTGGTAATCTACGAAACACGCACTTTTTCTCCAGCAGCCGTCGAATCCCGTGAGTCCCCAGGTTGCCGCTGCGCAATCAATTATGCCTGTCCAACATTTCATCATTATTTCTTGATTCTCCGGCGCGGCTAGAATCCAATGCATAAGAACAAGTGCATATCTATTTGTTTCGTCCTGAAATCGTGCCTGTGGAAGGAATGGAACAATTGATTGGTAATTGCCCTTCGATTTACCTTCGGGTTAATCAAGCTTAAGCTGAATTCTGCTTACCTGAAGTTTTCCTTTTGCACAGTTGATAAGACGATGAATCCATTTGCGCCTTGCTTCTACTTATAACTCTCCTATGTTGAAATAGCTTTTCACCCATTAAACTTAAGTGCAGAATGCAATAAATGTTAAACTTATGAGTAAAAGACAACAAACCGACCGACGAAGAAAGAGTTCCGCCATGGCTGGTTTCTCAATGTTTATGTGACAGATGTTTACACGTGCATGTAAAATTCAATTTGTTTTCGTTGAAAAATGAGGTATAATCCATTTATTTTTATATGAATTGTTGAATATTATAATGAGAATGAAATCAAATAAATAAACATGTGATTGTAAATGGAAATACATGCACCAAATATGTGCACTTATTTCCATGTAAAATTCAATTGATTGAGAGATTCAACTCGTGTATTTTCAAAGTTTGCTCATTTTACAGCTCGTTTAAATTTAATAAGTTTTTGGTGTGTAGCGTTTGGCGCATCTCTTAGTCCATCGAAGTTCGAACACGATCAATGGATTAAGTGGCCTTTGCCTGGTTTCGCTACGCTACTGCCGATCCCCGTTCCGTAGGTACCTGCTAGGTTTAATTAGCTCAGCGAGTGCGCGGTGAAATATTCGATTAGGATGTTTTGATATTCGCCCGTCCAGGTTGGACTTCGCTCTTAACTTTCCTGCATATGTATGCACGTAGGTATACTTCAGACCGAACTGAGGAGGTTAAGGTGAAGATATGACGAAGCCACACCTGGAATTTTCAAGAGCACAAACCTGAAGAACCGAATATCGATTTGTGCTGAAAAGTTGATCGATTGGTTACCCGCTGGTGGTGACCAATCGATCAACTTTTCAGTGCAAACCGACCTTTGGTTCTTCAGATTTGTGCTCTTGAAAATTCCAGGTGTGGCTTTGTTATATATTCACCTTAAAAGGGGAAAATTTTCCGGCGCTGTTACGCTGCTAGCTGGTCCAATTATTTGGCACGCATTTGCTTGTTGGTTGGCTTGGCGCATCTGGTTTTTGGGGTAGCGTGCATATTTGTTTATTGGTTCAAGGTGGGAAATTTATCGAGGTGTTGGAATGAGATGAGTATAGGTATGTACATAAAACATAAACACTGCTGAGCTCGCAGTGAGAATATACCTAGACGATTGTACAAACATGTTGCGATTGAACATTTGTGATGTTTAGCCACGTTAATGACATCCCTATTTCCTCCTTATGGGATTGTGTGCAGCCAACATCAGTCGTGCTCTCCCATTAACAATGCATTTCCTCAAGTAACGTTTTCAGTCGAATAGACTATAAGAGGTCATTAGAACCACCATAAAACCTAAATAAAAGGTATAACGTTTTTTGACGGTTTTCAAAACCTCCACAAGACTAATTGGTCATTGAAGAATTATTTGGATTGAGTTCTCTAAACTGGTCATTCGAATTGACCGTTCAATCTCCTTATATATCCACTAAATCTATAGTCTATAGGGTAAATCACCAATTGTTGCACACCTTAAAAATTCGCTAATTGTTGCACATCTCATAAGAAAAGCATGAAGTGAGCAACAATTGGCGATTAACCCCATATTATCTGTATTCGGATCCGACCTGCACATTAACCCTCAAGGGAGTTCAGTAGCGTTTTAAGGCATTTAAGGCCGTTTCAAGATGTTCCAGAGGGTTTTTAGGCGGTTTTAAGGTTCTCATGTGAGATTTACGGTGGTTTCAAAGGCATTTCAATACATTTCAATGCATTTAAGGGCGTTAGAAGTTTCAGAGAGCTTCATGAACGTATCAGGTGGGTTTCGTAGGGTCTCCGGTGCGTTACAGGGGGTCTAAGAGAGTTTCAGGGTGTTTCGAAGGATTTACAGTGGGTTTCAAATGAGCTTCAGCTTCGATTTTGGAGGCTGCGGAAGGTCTCGTGGTGTTCAGCTGTATTTCTTGACGATTCAGATTACTTGCGGCGATGCGTTACTGGGGCGTTTTTTGGGGAGGGTTGGGGTACGGCGAGTTTTAGATGCGTAACATGGGGCCCGAGGGAGTGAAAAAAAGATCGTAGTGTGCTGCGTCCGAGATAGGACGTCAAAAATCTTCGCTCCCGTGTTTTCTCGCGTTATCCGTAAATTTCGTATCGATTCTCTGGTGAAAATTTATTTAAGTAAAATTTAGTTGTGCCGTACGTTTTGGAGCTTTGATTTCCGGTAACGTACGAGACCAATACAAATGGGATAGTCTCACTTAATTTTTTTCCTCGATAACGGAATCCGCCGAAAGTGTATCGTGTCACCGCGCGTCCGAGAATCAGAAAAGTGTCTCGCAGTGATTCAACCGTCTTGTGAGAAGTTCCGCGACAAAAGGAAGAATGCGGTTGATTCTGAACTCCTGCTGCCTGTTGTCCTATGGTCTTGACGGAAAAGTACTGTTCTCCACATCCTCCCGAATGAGAGAAACGAGGCACATACGAAGAGTGCGCAAGTTTCGCCCAGTTCCGATTCCGGAACCTGATATTTTGGAAGACTCGTTGTTTTTATTTTCAAGTTGTCATTCAAATGGATTCTGTTATCAACGTCAGGATCTTGGACGTCCAAAGAATCTCTTCTCAAGCAGATCTATTGATGGAATATTCAAATTCGGTGAGAACGTTTCATGCTTCTTGTCTTACTCTTATGTGTATTTTCGCAACAGTACTTACTTTTATTACTTTTGTTTGATTTTGGATTTTTTCAATCAAGTTGAGTATAATTGTAATTGATTGTTTATCAATAGTTCTGCTATTGAAGCAAGTAGTGAGCATTAAAGTTTGCCAAATTAGTTAACATTCATGTTTTAAAACTATGGTATCATATTCGTCTAATTCGGGTTTTTTTTTCGAGTTCGAAGAAGCTCAATGATGCTTAGATCAAAAATAAAAAGTAGGGATTTAAAGGGCATTTTATCACAAATGAACATTTACGTTATAAAAAGGGCATTATTTATTTAAGTTTTGAAAAATTGTTCCTGATACTTTCTGTTTTCAGCTATAAAAAGGTAAATTATTTTATTGACGTATTAAAAACTTTGTTTTTCTCCCATTACATCTCATCCAAATGCCAGCATAACTTAATCATACTAAGTTCCAGACCATTCCAGTCCCAAAATCCTATTCGTTTCTATTTACTAGAGCGTCGGTGAGTCGCTGGCATCTCGATAAATAGATATCATCCCTTCCCTATTATCCCTTCCCATACACATAACGTGTTTCTTATCGTTTAAGAGCGATCAATGGCGCTTAAGCCTAGGCTTGTTATCCAGGACACATGGTCCAAATGCCTGTGCCCCATCCCGGAAGCAAAAAGGCTTATGGAGTGACAAAATTTCTTAGCTAAGTCACTCCCAACGTTGGTGTTAAAAAATCACTTACACTCACATCAACACATCTACATGATTAACTCAAATACACTAACACAATCTGAATCTTGCCGCATCACTCGCTTATAGTGAATCCCTAATCAACCCGTTCCCAATATCCAACTCCTTGACACGTATGGGGGTGTCGGTGAGTCGCTGACCTCTTGTAAAGTAGGTGTCATATCATCACATCCTTTCCTATCCTCGTAACGGAGAAGATGGGCGTGGCCGGCAATGAAAGTTCTCATGTCTTTTTTACTTCAACCTCTAATTGGATAGCTGTTCCTTCCCCACGGTGTGTCTGGTAGAACAAAATTATTTAAAAAAAATCGGTATCGCTAAAACACCCACCAAACGAAAGCTGAAGGTCCCCTCTTTCATTTGAGGCTAAAACAAGAAAGTTCTATCGGCGGTCCTAGAACATTTTTTTTTCAAAAATTTATTTATATAATTTTTGAACTTCATTGAACGATATTTCCGAACTCCTGCTGTCGATTTTGATTCTTTTTTGCACCAAAATGAAGATAATTACCTATATTCTTCTAATAGTACCTGAAACTTTGAAAACCGCTTCTAGAAAGTAGCAAATTTCTTGGCGTTCGGTCAAAATTCATCATTTTTTGCGATGGTGTCCCGTTACGCTGTATTTCTTGTTTTCTTTCGAAGTACAAAGGTCCAATTCCCAATTAGAAATCATAAACTGAATCTTCTATCCAAATCTGATCGTTTGATATGCTAGTTGGTATGTATATGACAACATATCAATTTTTGGAAGCAAAAGTTTGATTCTCGCACAAAACGTAACGAGTGGAATGTGTCTAAGACTTGCATTTTCTTCCTTTCAACCTTGAGTGTAACCTAATGGGCTCGTATAAGGTCGCTCATTAGTAACGTATCATATTATTAGAGTAAACGAGTAAAAACATATTCCAAATTTTCCATACAAAATGTTGCCCAGACAAGTGTAAAAAAATATTTATGGGAGTTGTGATAGAATTTTACCAGTATTTAGGTATGTGTGTTAACCATCTTCTCCTTATTGACATGTAGAGAAGTTATTTCGACTGCCATTCTCCTTGTTTTTATCGACAGTGCCAAATGTTCGAAAAGTTTTACAGTCGTAGTAGGCCATGACTTGGATGTCAATAAAAATATAACGATAAACAAAGTAGCTCGGATAAAATGACCACGTTCCATTATAGGCTAGTATACGTTCACTTTGTGCCCCTTTCTGGTACATACTTGTAAAAGCAGTTAACATTTTTCGCTAATTTGAAGGATTGCTGTGTGGTACAGCATTAGGTATTGAATCATAAAAAATAAAAGAAATTAAATTTCAACATAGCTTTGCTTCAAACTTTTAGATAAACAACTACGACATGAAATCATAAAGTCACGATGAAAACCGTACCAAGGCATTCGTGCTGTGTTCGAAGAAGCTTTTCTGCAACCATCAATATCATCGAAGGTAGTTGATATTCACAGATTTAGATATTTGTTTCATATGGCTGAGCATATAAATAAAATACAGAATAAAATAGAAAAATTCCAATTTGTTGTTATTTGTATTTGCAGGTTATTGATATAGTTACATTTTCTGAAATTATAGAAATTGGTATTATCCTACGATAATATATCGCAATTACACATTTAAAATTTATTCGTTCAATGATGAGATCATACCCTTTAGAATTACTCTCTTTAAGTATAAATATAATTTGAGTCTTCTACGCGGAGTATCGATATTTGCGATAATTGTGAAACATGTAGTGCTGCGAGAACTACAGTTTCTCCTTAATTTAAGAGCAAACGCAGCAGACCTAGCACTACTACCGATGATGCAAAAAGATAGTACTCTTTGCAGTTCTGCTAAAGATGCAAAAGAGAGATTTCATGTTTGCATTGAAAATGTAATCACTGTACTCCATTCTCCTGCAGCAGTACGGTATATACATTTCTAATACGAAAATATCAGTACTGGACGAGAAAAACGCTTAAGATTTTCCAATGATGACGATTATGTTAATGACGGCTTTGAGTACAAAAAATCTCGGATTACAATTAGAAATTATGAAAAAGTACCGACTTCACCAAGAAAACTGAATAAATCAACGCAATTTTTATTTTAGTTTTGCTCCATTGTTGTAGGACCGCCTTTCTCAAATTATGTGTCGTGACCCACCTGCCCCATATGAAATACACACGTTTTAAAGATTTGATTCCAGAAAATATCGAGATGCGGTCAGCTTAGAATTCTGGAAAGTGTATGTAGTCTTGTAATTAATTGTAGTATCTTAGCATCTAACATCGTGGCCTTAAGGATGTTGTTCACTTAAAACAGCTCTGTCAAATAAATTGGCAATGTTTTGTGCCCAGAGATTTGTAGAACTTGTTTATAAAGTAAAAGTATCAATAACATGTTCAGTTTGCATTTTTAGCCAACTCATGGTATTTTGAACACACAGCCATTCCCTTATATCACAGACAAGAAGTCGTAACTCTTAGAGAAAATTCACCTATTGGTAGAACCGCGCGAAACACTGTCGGCCATGATGGGTTGCGATTTGACGTTTGCCTAACACGCACACTTTTATAGAGCTTGTTGATGTTTATTCACCTTTCTCTTTCAAACATGTAGGCGGAATAGGATTTGTTGTCATCAGGAAAGGTTTCCCGATGAAAACAAATCCTATCCCGCCTGCATGCTTGAAAGAGAGAGGTGAATAAACGTCAGCAAGCTCTATACTTGTCTCCTGTAAGTTTTGTTTGTATCATTCAGCAACGTGTACACTTGCAAACATCAAAGCGATCGAACATTAGCACCTCTGGTGAAAGACTCGCGGGAATGAAACGAAATTTGAATTCATCGTTAAATGCATGTGCCAAGCCCTATCGAAGAGAGTTTCGTGTGTTTGTCTATTGTCTGTGCTTATATCGTGCATTGCTCAATGGAGAAAATAATAAAATTCTCTAAATAATTGCAATTTTTGTCAAATGCATGCTATAAGGATGAACACGGTGATTTAATAATAATTACGAGTATTAGAGCATGGCGCGGTACACATGTAGATTGAAATTTGAACTCATCATCTCCACCTGCTTGAAACTATTACAATTTTTTAAGTATTACTGCCCATAACTACGAAACTGACTACTGTTTACTGGCTTTTTTATTAACATGGGACTATTATGCTTTTGTGGGAAGTATAATTAACATCATATAAAAAAAACTTCCGTCGGAAAGCCATGATGGCAATGGACAAACTGGTTTTCGTTATTACTTAGCACTTCGAGAAAGTACAAAAAATATCACACTATTTAAAAAAAAAATTGTTCTGGACCCGCCGATAGAACTTTCTCATTTAAGTCTCAAATGAAAGGTGGGACCCTTAGCTTTCGTTTGGTGGGTATTTTAGCGATACCGATTTTTTTAAAATAATGTTGTCCACCAGACACACCGTGTCCCAAATAGCATTCCATAAGCAATTAGAATAGAAGTATTAAAGTTTGAACATGACATCTTTCAGTATGCAATCTACGAATTACTCCGTTACAACGCAACGCAACGCAACGCAACGCAACATGGGGCCCGAGGGAGTTTCGGGGGGTTTCAAAATCATTTCAGAAAGATTCAGAGGATCCCCATGGAGTTTCGGAGGCATTGTAGGGGCGTTTTCGTGAATTTCGAAGAGTCTTGGCTACGCTACAGGGGATCTAATGGATTTCACGGGGTTCCCGAATATGTTTCAAATAATGCAGTTGGTGTCAGTGGTGTTACAGGGGCACTTTCGGGGATTTCTGAGGGTTGCGGGTGGAAACATTTCTCAAAGCTTCAGAGGACTTTTGGCGCGTTACAGACGTTTGGTGTTTGGTGGATATCGGAGGATCTCAGGGAGTCTCGATACAGGTAGTTTTGAGGGGGCTTCAAGGATCCTTCATTCAAACACACAAGTTATACATGTAGATTTTAGATGTATGTAAGATTTTGTTTAGCGAACGTTAAATAGTCCCGATCAAAAGTGGTTGCTGTCACCACGCGAATGTGATTATGCTCGTTTTACTCTGAATTCGAACTTATATTGAGTTTTATATGAACTAGTCACATAACTCACAAGACATTCATGGGTGGTTTGACAAGAAGAGATTTTTAGGCGATATTGATATAAGGCATTGATGAGAAGTAGATGCAGCAGCTGTACAATGTGTTATAATGCCCATTTGACCCTAGTGACCCACACATATTGAGGTTCATCTAAAATCAGAAGAAAGAAGCTTATGTGTGGTTTATCGAAAAGAGTTTCTCAGAGGGAAGAAACCCCATTGGAAGATGTTGCAGTGGCCGCGTGATTCGTTATCGTGATCATTTTACTCTTATTCCCCACAAATATTTTGTTTAGTATGAAATTTGCTGTGAAACCCGCTGGATACTTATGGGATATTTGTCATGTTTGGTTTCTCTGAAGGATAATCGCACGGAGCATCAATTGGACGTGGTTGCAAAGGTCTCACAATTTGTCATCATGCCCATTTTACCATTACTCTCTACATAAATTGAGTTTTTTATGAAGTTTGTTCTATGTAGGCTCAGTGTACCAGTTATGGGTATAGTACCTCAAATTCGCCATAGTTGATTTTCAACCTTTGAAGATACAAGTCAACAAGAAAAAAATCGTGAACAACAGATCACGATAACAAAAGATGATTGCAATCTTTCAAACTTCACAATTTGCACAAATTATGGTAGAAATAAATCATTTTCCTTAACTTTTCGGCCTCCTTGCACCCTATTTCGCCATAGTGTACCAGTTTTCGCAAATCCCATAAGGAATGCATGTAAATAGTGCGAAGTGGAACCCAAATTAACTAATGTGTCCATAACTGGTACAGGGTGCCTTTCATTGGCACACGCCGTAATAAATACTAAAAGTAGTTTTGGCTCCAGTTTTATATTTTTCCTGTAAAGTATGGAAACTAATCTATCATTTGACTTATTGTTTACATTCGTCGGTCTTCTTCTTATTTTTGTAGAAATAGTTTTTCTTAGGTGGTGCGATAACTGGTACAGGCACCCTATAACTCGCAAAAAAACTTATGGGTGGTATGCTAAGAAAGGGTCTCTATAAAGGATTATGATACAAGGATTCGATCAAGAAGGGATTGCAGTGGCCATGCGAATGTTATTATACACGTTTAACCATAATTCTTAGTCTGAGTTGCATATGATACTTTTGGGTGGTTTGCTCAAAAGGATTTCTCAGGTATTCGATTGCAGTAGTGACTAAGTGTTATGAAGCTCATTTTACCCTAGGCTCAGATATATATATGAAGTTTTTTTTTATGAAACTGCCTACATAACATAAAAGTTAAACGAAACGCATCTACCGTGTTATTAAATCTGAATAAATCAACGAGCAGTTCATCACGTATAGTGTTTGTCGCGAATCCGAACAGGCTTTATGAAAGACTTCAAGTATGGGTACGATTGTCCGACGGGATGGAACTAGGTAAGATCTTTCCGATAAACTCTTTGTACACTATATTGTTATATGATTACATGTATACATCTTTTAAATATTCGCTATTTTTAAGATTCTATCTCTTATCGTAATCTGTTTAAAGTCTGAGTGCTTTCTAGGTTGATGGTGGGGCTTTAAATATAATAATGTTTTCACGAATTTGATCAGGTGTGTGGAGATGCGTGAATCTATGATATTATAGATAGTAGCGAATCTGCAATGACTACACCATTCAACACTAATTTTTTTTATGGGATGAGAAAAAAAAATAACAGGGGTTGGGGACCCTAGAAGTGTCATAGTGAAAGAATTTTTAAAAAATATTGGACCGGGCCTTCACAGTTTAAAACCAAAGTTTGTATGGAGAACTTGGGGTGTTCAATTGATATAAGCATTAGAACGCGCTGTGCATATATTTAGGCGTTAGGCAATAACGAAACTAACCCAAATACCGAAAACGCCTAAAAATATGCATGGCACGTTCTAATGCACATATCAATTGAACACCCCAAGTTCTCCATATAAACTTCGGTTTTGAACTGTGAAGGAACGGTTCAATATTTTTCAAAAAATCTTTCACTATGACACTTCTAGGGTCCCGAACCCCTGTTATTTTTTTTTTTCTCATCCCATAACACCAAATTTTGTAAAATTTTGTCGAGCTGGATGGATTATCGTTACACTTGGAGATCACCACAGCAGACGGAATCTCAAATCGACCACGATCTGATTGACGGACGGCACTTCTCGACGGCGCAAACATCGACTCCGACCACTATCTGGTGATGGTCAAACTGCGCTCAAAATTTCCGTCATCAACAATGTACGGTACCGGCAATCGCAGCGGTACAACCTAGAGCGACTAAAACAACCGGATGTCGCCTCAGCATACGCGCAGAATCTTCAGGCGAGGACTGCTGGAGTACAGTAAAAGCACCCATCAACGACGCAGCCGGAATCGACGGAATGAATGGTTTGATGAAGAGTGCAGAATGGTTTTGCTGCAGCAAGGGACCCGACAGAACGTGGAACGTTACAAACAGAAGCAGAAACAGCTGACCCACCTCTTTCGGGAGAAAAGGTGCCGTCTGGAAGAAGCGGAACCTAAATGTGCAGGGATAAGGACGGAGGTCTCTTGACGGACGGACGTGAGGTGATCCAAAGGTGGAAGCAGCACTTCGATCAGCACCTGAATGACGTGGAGAACGTAGGCATGGGAGCCCACGGCAACGGAGGAAACGACAACACCAGTGCAGCGGAGGACGGAAATGAACCAACTCCAACGCTGAGAGAAGTTAAGGATGCCATTCATCAGCTCAAAACTAACAAAGCAGCTGGTAAGGATGATTTCGCAGCTGAACTCATCAAGATGGGCCCAGAAAAGTTGGCCATCTGTATCGGCTGATAGTCAGGATCTGGGAAACTGAACAGCTATCGCAGGAATGGAAGGAAGGGCAAAGGGTAATCTGCTCCATTCACAAGAAAGGCGACCATTTGGAGTATAAGAACTTTAGAGCGTTCACTATTTTGTATGCTGCCTACAAAGTGTTATCCCAGATCATCTTTTGTCGTCTGTCACCTAAAACAATGAGTTCTTGGGGAGTTATCAAGCTGATTTCATCGATGGCCGGTCGACAACGGACCAGATTTTCACCGTACGGCAAATCCTTTAAAAATGCCTTGGATACCTGGTCCCAACGCATCACATATTCATCGACTTCAAAGCGGCATACGACAGTATCGACCACGCAGAGCTATGGAAAATCATGGACGAAAACGGCTTTCCTGGAAAGCTAACTCAAAGAATTAACATCTTCCAGATCGATGTAGAAGAGTTGACATGAAAGTCCATCACCTTGTCGCAGTCCCCGGCGAGATTCCAATGAACTGGATAGTTCACCCGAAACCCTTACGCAATAGACGAGTGCACCGATGAACTGAATTCATCGCGGTCCGAGAATTTTGACACTACAGCGGGGTCGTTCCCAATCAGAATTGATCAATTCTGATTGGAAATCTTTCACTTCTGATTGGAAGTGACCCCGCTGTAGTGTCAAAATTCTCGGACCGCGATGAATTCAGTTCATCGGTGCACTCGTCTATTTTACACACCGTTCATCGCTGCTTTAATCAGTCTAAGGACTCTCATGTTTACTCTTCAATATCGATCTGGAAGGTGTGATGCGACGAGCTGGGCTGAACAGCCAGGGAACGATTTTCGCAAAATCCGGTCAATTTGTGTGCTTTGCGGACGACATGTACATTATTGCAAGAGCATTTGGAACGGTGGCAGAGCTGAACACCCGCCTGAAACGCGAAGCAGCAAAGGTCGGACTGGTGGTGAATGCCTCAAAAACATAGTACGAAACTTTGTGGACTCTCACGATCCTACGGGCTGTGGACCTTCGTCCGTGACCCTTCACATACCATGTCCTAACGTATGTTGGCGAGACTTCGCAGACCTTAGCGATCCGTTGGGGATCTTCGCAAAACATCATAGACTAACGTGGATTATCGTACAGTAATCTGAAGTCTAGTATATTTCAAAGAGTTCTTGGAAGATGGAGTTATAGTTGTCCTCCCTCAGCCTGTCCAAAATACACGATTCTCTTATGATCGTTTTATTTGGGTGAAACATCAGAGAATACAAACATGGCTGCAACAACTACCGACTTGAAACCATACTCACATTTTCAAGAGCTACTAATCATGAAAATCCGTGAATAAATGCGCCTGATTTCGATCATCTGCTCTTTTGTTTGCAAGTAAGCAAAGCCAGGATAAACAAATACAGCGAGGTTCGATGCTTCGTTGGTCAGAAATGTGTAAGATTTCTTGATGTGTCACATTAATTCTTTATGTGGCCGACAGGGTACCCGGGCACCCAGCACCCATTTAAAATACACGGTGTAGAAAAACCCAAAAAGTTCGAGTCAAGTACAAGACACTGAAGACGACCTTACAGTTGAGGTCGAAATACGTATCTGTCAAAGGATGCAAATTCTTAGTGGAATTCAAAGGAACCGTACTTAACTCGATTTTCTTTTATTTACAGATATTCCCCTAACAAGCCCAGGTTAATCATCACCAAAAAGTTTGTCGGACACATAACGGTTAAGACAATGATTCTATTGAATGTTTCTGAGAAAATCCCGGGATCTCCGGACGAGATTGAACCAAATAATCCTTTGAGCTACAGTTGATTCATCAACGACTGCAAATACTGATACAAAGTTGTAAAACTGACAGGCTTACGTACGATTAATAAATTACAAATTACAAAATTACAAAGAGCAAAATCTTATATCATTCGGTGATTCCGCACTTTCGACTTTTAGGCAATCACATAATGTTAAGTTACTTTGAAGGTTGTTATCATGGTACATAATACTGGCCACAAATTTTACTTGAAATCCAACTTCCGAATGTGCCAGAACGGAAATTCCGACCGGATCTTCCCCAGATTCACTCTCGCATAACAAATCAATAGAGACATGTAGACATTTCAGTTTACACAGCTCCCCGTCCTCCACAATGTTGCGGGGCCCGGCAACGTTCAGCACGTTTCACTTATAGTAAACATTTTGTCACGTCAGAAAGTATAGGTTTCTGCATCAATAACCTTGAGATCGCGGGTGCATTTTCAACGGACCATTGCACTCGATCCGCGCGTCAGCTAGCGCAACCGTTCGTCTCTGTCGTCCTGCTAACTGAAGCTAAAGCTGCGAACCTGCAATTCATGCAATTGCTCTGCTCTGAGTGCACTCTCTCTCACGTCCGCGCGCGCGCACCCACAATTATTTATCCCCGCACACCTCGTAGACGTTATACTCATCTGTTCACCATACATCATCAATTCACCCTGCAGATCGGTCAGCATCCTTCCACAGGTAAGCAGACTTGGGCTATGAACGGCATACTTCTCAAAAACGCGTCGATCACTGCTACTTCGATCTAGTGAGCATGTTTAGTACTACATGCAGATGAATGCGTTTTAGTACTATATATTAACCTTCCGTCAGTCGCGTGGTTAGTCACCACCGCCAGCACCACGCTAATGTTGAATATTGTCGCGCTTATCTTAGATTCTCAGCAAGCTGCGTTCGAAACGCGCAGCCTCAGATCGCGCCAGACCGCGCACGTAAGATTTGTACACGGTGTGCACCTTGGCTAAAACTGTTTTGCAGCCGCCGGGTGGAGCTGTCCGCCGCCGTGTACAAATCAAACGGGCGCAATCTTATGGCGGCTGACTCAGATCAGCAGGATCTGAGTGATTAAGCTAGGATGCACAATACAAAAAGCGAGATTGGTTTTAACGCTTTGTACAAAATACAAATACAGATTAGGAACAACTCCTCTCCTCTTCTTGGCGTAACGTTCCCACTGGGACAAATCCTGCTGCACAGCTTAGTGCTCTATAAGATTTCAACGAGGTTTTTAACTGAGAGCTTCCTCTGCCAATTCTTTATTACACCAACGGACCTAATCTCAAAATGACTGACAATTCTCACGTCATTTTGACAGATGTAACATGAGCATGAAAAGGATGGAAACAAGATCGATAAAGTAGACTATATAATCCGTCTTTTTCGTGCATGTGTGTGGTCTGTCAAAATGACTTGAGAATTGTCAAACATTTTCATGGCTAGCTTTGTTGGTGTAATCAAGAATGACCCTTTTGCATGCCAAAGTCAACAAAAGTCGACAATGTAAGGTCTGTTCTTCTGTGACCCTTCTTTCCCTCTCGATTCCATGCGAGGTTGCCCTCTTGCGTCATCGAATCGCCACCGCCTGCGGTCAACGGCGGCATCGTATTCAATCTGTGCACATTTTTCTTTTATATACTCGTAGGCTATTTCCAATCTGTCCCATAAGTCACCGCTCCTCTCGTTCGCGAGATCCAGACGGGTCGCTCTCAATCGGCAACTGTCAAAATACTGCTGATCCCGTCCGCTGTCGTCGTCATCGTCGATTTACAAGGTAACCTAGCAGCAGCGGTTAGGACGGCAGCCAGACTTGGGCGTGTCTCGAGATCGAATCGACCGCAAACTACCTACTACGACGCGGTGAGAGGGCTGACATTTAGGAAAATCTCAGCAAACCATGGATCAAGTTCAACCCGTCATCATCGGCGAAGTTCACCCTTCCATGTCGCGGCGCGTCAAATATTTGACGAATGGCCGAAGCGTGAAAATTGCCGCACCGCACCGCGGCAGATTTGTTGATAAAACAATTAACGGTCTCTCGAAATCCAATTTTTGAACTTAACTTGGTGGTCACTGTGTCGTCGGCAATAGCCGCCGCCACGACAATCTTCAGTGTAGGGTGAGTTTACATGTTTTGGTCATACACGGTGAAAAATCTGCACTGTGATATAAACTGATTGGCACTTGAATTCGCACTACTGTTCAATCAGTTTGTTATCAATTACATATCATTTGACAAAGAACATCCAATGCCTCTTCAATTTTAATGTAACTTCACATCAATTCGTTGTTGACAATGTTTTGATTTCAAAACTAAAATAAAAAAAAATGTGTACAGCCGCACCCAGATTCGATACCAGGACCTTTAGAGTCACGATCAACTATTTTACCACTACACTGCTTCACATCTGTTAGAGAGGTGCGAATCGAAGCGAAGCACTTTCTACCGCCTGTCATCTATATTTACTTTCATGCCCAAAACAGTCATTACCAAATCAACAACTTTTCACTTTGGATCGTATTGCTTTTTACAGTAGTGCAAATCGAAGGGATTTTCTGTTGATTTCTCTGGTGGGTTTGTTTTGGTCCTCAAATCAACACTGACAGCATTGCGATCTCAAAGGAAAAGCACTTCTGACCATGTTGATTAAGACATTGAATAGATAAGGGATTTTTCCCTTACATCTAGCGTGCAGAATTTTTACCGTGTAGGGCTGCCCCTAGTGAAATAAGATAGTCAAATCAGGCCAAACATTTCAATAGGTCCTATCTGTATTTGAGAGGCTCTCTTTGTTCACTTTCTCTTTCAATTATTGCAATGTAATGGTACACTTTTCAACTATTTTTGCAGTACAAATCAAAAGACGATTGTTTTGACCTGAAACGTTTTGACCATCGTTCAATGCAAGGAGACAGTCATAATACAAATAAACAGCTGAGATATTAACGAAAGAGAGGGAAACCAAAGAGAGCCTCTCTTCTGCAGATTGGACCTTTAGACATGTTTGGCCTGAAATGTCAAACGAGTGAAACTATTACGAAAGATCTTCGAGGTGAATTAGAACAATTGTCATCTTCAAACCTTTGTAAATTTTTTAGAAGCAGGATGTTCGATTGATTTTTATACTTGAAATATTTCATATTATGAAAAGTTTCAAGCGAACAAGTAACCCAAATTCCCCATGCACAGTGTCGATCACTCGGACTCCCGCCCTACACTTTTCAAATTTTGTGAATCCGCGGGACAGTGGGACCAGCAGCAGTCGCGCAGCTCAGCGCGCAAAAGAATTGGACATTTTTATGGCCATGTTGGACACGTTAGAATGCGAAATTTAATTTGTGCGAAGTGGTTGACGTCGGTCACGCGAGACATTACAAACAGTCTGTCGGCCAGCTAACCACCGAAAAGAGCTCCTCTACCTAGAGAAGAGTTATGTGTTAGACTGCGGGCGGGTGGATGGACTCACCACCGAAAACTGCCGCGACGGAACGGATCGGATTATGACAACAACATGAGGATAGGGGCAGAAAACGTGCTTTTTTGCGTGCCGCGGTAGACATTTTGGGAGCGCGCGGTTTAGGGATCGGCGGGTGATGATCACTTATCGGCGGCGAGTCTGGATTTGGAAGAGTTGATTAATTTTGGGGTTTTGTTTGTCTCTTGACTTCTTATGGGCAATAGTTTTGTCGTGAATCGGACCTGGAGGGGGAACGGTAGTCCGTCTCCAAAACAGGGGTTTCGGTGAGGTTTTGTTTAGATTTTTTTGTGACAAGACACGAGTTCATTGTTTTGCTTCGTCTGCAAAATGGTGAGTCAACAGAGCGTTCAACATAACTGTGGTCCTCACAAGTTCTTATGTGGGGCTTCCTCAGATCGTCTGATGATGAAGAACGCCAGCTAAGAGTTGTGCAACCTGGGCCAAGGTGTATCGAAGGAAGGTGACAGGATCTAAGCAGTTAGTGGGTACGGGGAGAGGCACATTGCGGGGATAGTGGAGTAAATAGCTAGCGAGTTTGTTTACGATGCAGATCGCTACAGAAGCGTCGCTGAGCTACATCAGTTACACCCTAGGCTACACCTTTCTTAATGGTTGGGTTGCTGAGGGGTTGCTACGTTACTACGGCTGAAAGTGTTTGATATTTGCCATCACACTAGTGAAAATATCCTAGGTGAAAATTTACGAAGTAGATCAGCACATAGGAACCAACTTGCCAACTGTCATTGTGGGTTTCATATGGCGAATGGACGATTGAGCGGAGTGGCACTCTTAAACGTTAAAATTGTCTGTGAGAGTGAGCAGGCCAGCATAAATTCGTACATAAGTCCATTGTATAATCTGACATATTGGATTACCTCCCTTATGTTTACCTTGGTCTGATCACTGTTACCTTTTTGTCTTCAGCTAGATCGAAGAGGTCTAACCCGAGTGTCTGTTCACCAATGAGGTGTGGCTCAAATATCGTCTTCTAGTGTATCCAGAGGCTGAATGTGAATATAAAATGCTCCTATGTCGAGAGCTGCAACTGCCCCACCACAGTGGATAAGGGTCTTTGAAACCTTGCGTTCATATTGTGGTAGATTCACAACACAGTTTCATAACCTTACCATGATTTAATTTACCGACCAATCGATGCTGTCGGAATGCAAGACAAAGACAACTTTTGCAGCCAACTGAATTCTGTCTTGGACAAGATCCCAAAAGGTGACATGTAGAAGATCCTCATTGGCAACTATAACACATAGATTGGTATTGGCAACTCAGACTAGTGGTGGGCATTCCGCTCAGAACGGAGCAAAAGAACTAGTTCCTTAAAGTGAGTGAATGAACGACGGCTCTTTTTTAAAGAACGGTAGCTCAGCCGCTCACTTCACCATATGTTCTACATTCAACCATCCACATCAACTCACCGGATAGTTAGCTGCGCATAAATACATCAAATAAACCGAATAACATACTTATTGAATGATCGAACACCACAAGCACGTGGTCTCGTTCTCGTGCTTTACGCGCCCACAGTTCTCACGTCAGCAATCACGAGTTTGTGGAGATGCGCATAGCTGCAGAAGCACGGTTACAGAAGTTACACAGATTTGTGTACTACTAGATCAGCCTCACCGCTGTGTCAAATGTACACAGATACTTTTCCGGCTCCAGCGCTGGCATGAAAACAAAATTAACAATTATTTTTGCATTGATCGATTCCTGATAATGCATGTCATCGTTCAGAGAAAATTAGTTATGAACTTTGCTCCCATACCCGCGCTAGAGCCAGAAAAGTGACTGTGTACATTTGACACAGGGGTGGAGGCTGATCTAGTAGTACACAAATCTGTGTACATTGTACACAAGCCTGTGTACATTGTACACAAGCCTGTGTTGTTTCGTTTTAGGGTGAGGCGACGCGACGCTACTCAGTTCAACGCAAGCGTTCAGTCCGTTCCCGCTCTCGCTCTCGCTCTCGTTTTGCACTGGATTGTCACGAACGAGCCGAAGAACCAGTTCAATTTTGGCGCGTTCTTTTGCTCCTGCCGTTTGTTCACTGAACGACTGAGCTAGTTCTTTGGCTCATTGAACGAGCGGAAGGAGCAAAAGAACGCGCCAAGAACTGGTTCATCGACTCGCTCGTTACAATCCGATGCAAAACGGGAGCAGGAGCGAGAGCGAGATCCACAGAGTGGGAACGGACTGAACGCTTGCGTTGAACTGAGCACGCGGCGAGTCGGATCGGATCTAATGATTGTACAAAAACTGGGATTTGATAGGTACGATTGATTTCGCCAATCGACTCATTTTTTATGCTTTTCACGAATCCATTTTCGTGGTTAATCAATCATTCTCATACTAAAAGAAAAACCTTTGAAGTACAACAGATTACGCGTAATGTTTCGCAATTAGGGGTGGTGGGGGTAAAGTGGGCAACCTAAGCATTTCGGTCGTTTCCCGCGGAAATGCGGCAAAATCCATCTGCTTTTTCGAGTTACATAATGGAAGGTAATGATATACTCTAGAAATCTTGTAAGTGGTTGCATTTAAAAAATATTGTTTTCTTTGATTATTTTCTTCACCAAATCGTGCATCAAAATAGCGTGAAAAAAAATTGGTGGGGGTAAAATGAACAATCGATGGGGTAAAATGAACAAGTCGTTAAAAGTTATATAACAGCATATTGTTTCTATGTTTTTAAATACAAACTATCAAATTTCATGCGATACCTTTATTTTGTTGTTTTCAAACTTTTAATACAAACTTTAAAACACACTTAAAAAATTATTGTAAAAATAGTGTAAAAAACAAGCACTATTTTGGATGAAAATTATATTTTGTTGATATAAAATATTTTTTTTATAACTTTTTACTTCAACTATCTCACGATAGGTATGACGGCTGATGATTCTGAAGTTTGCAAAAAAAAATATGAAATTTTGGTGCAATTTAAAGCGATTGTCCATTTTACCCCAACGGTCTGATTTTGTTAAAATTATTTCCAAAAACTTTTTTTTTACAAAACTTAAATTTTTTCTTCTGTCAAATATATTCTTCTACGGGACTTTATTGGTTTAGGGTTTGAAACTTGTAATAATTTGAAAATAACTTACGAGAAACCCTTAGAAATTATAGGCAGATTTTACATCATTTCCGATAATTCACTTGATTTTTAAAGTTTTTGTCATCTTGAAGAGGTTTGTTTGATTTTAATGTTCAAGATCAGCAAAGTATAATGATTCATGCTTAGGCATAAGCTCTAATCGTTGAAACATTTTGAAAAACAATAAAAGCCATGAAACTGTACCTTGTCCATTTTACCCCACCTGTCCACTTTACCCCCACCACCCCTACTTTTAATTAGTATCCCTTCGCACAAGTTGTTAAATGCCACCCCAAGTTATTTTATTTTTAAAATATACGCCCGCGCAGCGCTGGGAATATTTGCGAGTAAAAAATATGTAAAGTACATTGCCGGTAAACACTTTCTGACATCTATCACCTTCCTACGCATCACATGATTTTATTTGAAATTACGACAATCCCTATAGTCAAACTTGCATTGTTTCAATACTTGTGTTCAGTTCATATAAAACATTCAAGTGAGCGGATGAACGGTTCAAATGAACTGACTCACTTTAATGAACGGAGTAGCTCTGAGCCGCTCACTTAAATGAGTCATTTTGCCCACCACTAACTCAGACTATGAGCACTTCATGGGGCGCCATGGTCTCGGAGAAATGAGCGAAAACGATCACATGTTTGGTGAGTTTTATGGCAACAACGACATGAGGACTGGTGGCTCGCTCTTTAGGCCGATGTATGAAGTCACGTGGGTTACTCGTGAAAACCAAATCGACCACATCTGCATCGACCAAAAATGGAGACGGAGTCTTCTTGAGGTCTGAAATAAACGCAATCGACGGGATCATGGTGGCGGCAATTGATCGTGTACCGAATTGTGGGCTATTCACTATAAAACACCTGAATGAGTTAAAATTGACCGATGCTGTTGCTCGAATTACTAGCCCAACGGCGTTGTGACTCACAGAGTAACGTCAGCAAGACCAAATCGTTGGATGTCAACACGGACAACGCCTTCAACTTATCAGTAGATGGATTAGCAGCAGAAAAGGTCGAAAACTGTTAATATCTTGGCAGCCAGAAAGCGTCGAGTGGCGGTACCAAAATCAACAGAAATATCCTTAAGATTTTTTTTCCAAAAGCCCCACAAAGAATTCGTTATGAAAGTTTTTCATGGATGCCTTCTCATATTTCTCCTGGAAATACTGCAGAAATTCTTCCAGAGTGTCTTGTATAAAATCCTTCTAATGTAATCAAAAGTTTCTTCACGGATTCCTCAATAATTTTCTCCAGGGATCCAGACGTTTATCACTTCTTTATCATTGATATTTCCAGGTTGATTCATCGATTCAGATATTATTCCAGTCAGCGATTTTTTTTCGAAAATATTCCGGTGGTGTTCCTTCCGGAACTCAAACTGATATTTCTTCACGAATTCCTCCAGAAAGTTACTGGGAATTTTCTCCAAGCATTTTATTGGAAGCAATAATGTCTCCAGGAAATACTCCAGAGATTCGCCCAGAAAATTCAACTAATAGTGATTCCTGCAGAAATTCATACAGACATTCTATCAGGAGTTCCAGTAGTATTCCTCTCCAGAAATTCTTTCAGCTTTTTCTCCAAGAATATCTTATGGATTTTTCGATGGATTCAAAAATTTCTCCAGGAATATTTTCTAGCAGTTCCTACAGCATTTTCATTGGAAATTTCTCAAGTGATATTCTAAATTCCATCAGGTTTTTTTTTCAACCCAGGCACTCTAGGTACTTTATTGAAAGTTTTCTCCAAGAACTTTTCTAAAGTTTCCTTTCTTAATGAATTTTATTGGATTTCCACCAAACATTTCCAGAGAAGTTCATTCTGGTATTCCTTCAGGTATATCCCAAGTAGCCCGTGCCCGTGTAGCTGCCGGCTTAGAATAGCACTACGGACCCCCTGTTCCGGGGGTAAAAGTCCACCAAACAGGGAACCCCAATCCAAGGTGTCAGGCGACCCGTGCTGATGGATGAATGATTGAGGGGGTTTCAAAGATGCTCGATCTTTAACGGAGCCCGTAACGTGGGTAGATCACCTTTTCGTGTTGCGTTCCGGAGTCAAATCTACCGAAACCTAGTGTCGTCCTAATTTTCCAATTTTGGAATATGCGTTCTGGCAATTCAAGGAATCATAGTATTTAGTCCTTGTCACTGGTATCGTGGTGGCTTACGGTCTCTGAATAAAACTAAGTTAACCAACTTTACTTTGCAGATAGTTAAAAACCTCGCCGTTCGAGGCTAAACTTGATGCAAAGGACATCAAATCGGGTTAGGGATCCATGTATGTACTAACTCTTCAAAGACAAGTAAGTGCTGGTATGCAAGGAACATACTAGAATCCTTATTACTGAACATATGTTCCATTATTGGAATGGTATTACTGCTAATGTTAAAACCCGGGTTCTAAACTTCTTACTGGGGAGAATTTAGCAGTAAAACAAGGGCGATGCTAGGTTTCCGATGCATGGCCAATATCAGTACTCTTGTTTTGTTTTCTAAGAAAACAAAACAAAAACTGTATCAAAATCGATACTTTATTGCCCTTCAATGGCAATTGAGTAATGCGACATGCACTACACTAAGGATACGGGTAATGTCACAATAGATCTAAAAACTGGTCGCAGTGACAAACCCGAACAGGAATAAAAAAAAATAATAAAAAAAAATATCCCAAGAAGTTTGCCCTGGTATTTCATCAGGCATTTTTTTGGGAATTTCTCTTGAGATTCTTTTAGACATTTTACAGAGAATTCTTCGAAAATACCTTTAAGGATATTTTCGATCACCTGGCAATCATTTGATGTGTTTGTCTATAACTCAGTTCAAAAGCATAATATTGAAATGTGGTATTCGGCCAACTTGTAGCTTGTAACTTGTTTTTCCTACAATTATCACCAAGGACGCCATATCATAACTCTCATATATACGGCGTGAGAGCGCTAGTACCAACAACTTATACTAAACGATCGAAAAATCCGATGAGTAGGTGGTACTAACACTTTTATGCCTTAAATATAAGAATTAGAATATAGCGTCCTTGGTGATAATTGTAGGAAAAACAATAATCTAAAAATTTGTCGACTAGGGTAAATGTACCAATAGTGGTGCTATTAGTAGCTCCTTGTAGTAAAATAATTGAATAAAATTGATAACACCACAAAATAACAAGTCTGGAAACGTTAATCGGTAGTTTTTCATCAAAATTTGCTAGGAAAAATGTAAAAACCATTGTTTCTTTCAGTTTTAGCTAATAAATCACTTGCACCAACAGGCTTGTCCGCACTGAGCGCATGAAAATTCTGCTCTTTGGATTTACACCATCAACCAAATCATAAATTATAAATCTTTTCATCTTATCAGATAGAAGGATGCTGAAATACTGCAAATGTCATTTCGAACTGTCAAAAAACCGCACCGCAGAGCCACACGGAGCGCGCAAAGAGAATTTCACCCGGGTGAAAACACTCTAGTGAATTTCACTGTGAACGACCCGTGCGGCGCTGCGGTGCGGTTTTTTGACAGTTCGAAATGACATTTGCAATATTTCAACATCCTTCTATCTGATAAGATGAAAAGATTTATAATTTATGATGTGGTTGATGGTGTAAATCCAAAGAGCAGAATTTTCATGCGCTCAGTGCGGACAAGCCTGTGCACCAACTATAGGTACACGGTTCCTATTATGGAGGTAAAATTTAACATTGGTTCCTATAGTGGCGCATCCCATTGAATTCTTATGGGACCCACCACTATAGGAACACTACCTCCACTATAGGTGCAAAGGAGCAAAACAAATAAGGAAAATAATTGTTTAAAATAGGTTTTTCGGCAAATCTTGGACACAAAACTGAATTAATGTTATTAATGAGTTATGATGCATCTATTAAAAATGTCATTTGCAAGCTTTTTGGTCGAAATAGTGCTAAATTGGCTATACCACCACTATTGGTACTACCTCCACTAAGGGAGCTTTTACCCTATCACATTTTAATATAAGGCTTCTGAACTGAGTTGTAGACAAATAAGTCAAATGAATACCAAGTGATCGAAAACATCCTTGTCAGGGATTTATAAAGGAATTAGACTGGAGTTTTCTTGAAAAATTCTTTTTCAACTTTTTTTTTATTTTTAACCCAGGGATAGTTCATATCGGTACCCACGCGTTACATCCCTTCCGAAAGATGAGCTCACATTTTGTGAGAGTGTCGGGAGTGGGATTTGATCCCAGGCCCTCGGCGTGATAGTCAAATTCTTCGCAATTCAAATCAAATCATGTGTTCAAAGTATGCTTGAGTAGAAACTTTCAAATTGAGATGAATGTAGTTTTAGAATATCGACCAAAATATTTCAATTTATATTTTTGCCCATTACTTCATAAAAAGCAATCACTGTGCAACGAAGAAATCTTTCTCTGGGGTTGTGAAATACGATGTTTCGTATGCAGAAAATCCACGCACACATTTGCTTGCATCCTCTCTAGGCGGAGAGAACTGTAAACAAACATTTTACCGACGAAAAAAAAGGATTGATTTGAATGATTGCCACAGAGCATTTGTGGAGGGTGAATTGAAGGTTGGTTCAACAAAATCTGGCAAAGTGAAAATTGAGCGATGATGAATAACAATTCCTCTAGCTGCTGCTTTGGTGTGGTTGCTTTCGGCAAATGCAAAACAAGAAAATTTACACTTATGACGAAGTGAGTTTTTACCCTATATCTCGAAATCGCGATAATCTGCAAAAATACAGTGTTCAGCAAAGTTGTTCAGAAAGTCGTTGATACTTTGAAGACAAACAGTTTGGTTCTTATTTTCACCGCTAGGTAACGCTAGTGAGGATGTACAAATGCCCTTTTTTGACTAGCTTTATCTCGTGATTCCGACGAGATAGAAAATTCAAGTCTTCGGCAAAGTTGTTCAGAAGGTCGGTGTCACCATAAAGAAAAGCAGTTTAGTTCGCGCAATTCTGCCGCTAAGTGACGCAAGTGAGCATGTAAAAATACACATTTCAACCAGCTCTATCTCGCGATCCCGAGAATATGGAAAGTTCAAGTTTTCGGCAAAGTTGTTCAGCCGATCGTTTGCTTTATAAAGGCAAGTGGTGTTAATCGCAGTTTTGCCGCTAAGTGGTGCTAGTGAGCATGTGAAAATAAGCATTTTTAACGAGCTCTTTCTCGCTATACCGATAAGATAGAAAGTTCAAGTCTTCGGCAATATTCAGGTCATTCCTACGAGCCATGGCTATTCAGTTTTGATTTTACCATGACAGCACTGAGTATGAATGCAGCGAGAAAACGCTAACATCATCACACCAATACCTCCGCTCCGGTACTGTGAAGTTATCAGCAGGACAAGGAAGTGCAATCCTGAGCCGAGATTTCATGAAGAAGCTATTAGAGCCGATTTCTTCACCCTGGCTTAAGCGTTAAACCAGGTTTAACTACAGGGGATAGACAAAATGATCGGGACAAGCAAAATTTTCACTTTTCAAAAAATGTTCAACTAGCTGTAACTTTTCGAAAAGTGCATCAAATATTCTCAAATTTTTACTGTAAGTTCATCAACTAGATGTGTATCAGTGATCCAAAATTAGAAAAGATCGGGCCATTCTCCACGAAGTTATAAAGATTCTTGGAAAAGGTAAAATTATCCGATAGCCAACTTTGAGCTGTTATATCTCCGGATGCAATAAACCGAATGCAATGAAATTTTGACCATTTATGACTTATATAATGAGCTATGAAAAACCATTGACTTAACTAAATATTTTCAACACGGAAGAAAATTATTACGATTAGATTATTTTTCTAGTAAAACACCAAATTATCCAAAATATCAACATCGTTTCAAAATTCAAGATGCAAATTAAAGTTCATTTAATTTCCCTCTAATTGACTTATATATTAATGTGTTTTGAAGGAAAGTAACAGCAAAGCCACCAATAAATTGGAAAAGTAATGGAATGCATATTAAAAATAGACCAATTTACTAAAAAAACGTGAAAAAATTAAAATCGCTATAATTTTGTCTCTTGTTAAAAATTTCAAGTTAAGTCAAATGTTTTAGAGAGTTCATTGTATAAGTCATAAATGGTCAAAATTTCATTTCAATCGGTTCATTGAATCCGGAGATATAACAGCTCAAAGTTGGCTATCGGATAATTTTACCTTTTTCAAGAATCTTTATAACTTCGTGGAGAATGGCTTAATCTTTTCTAATTTTGGACCACTGATACACATCTAGTTAATGAACATACAGTAAAAATTTGAGAATATTTGATGCACTTTTCGAAAAGTTACAGCTAGTTGCACATTTTTTGAAAAGTGAAAATTTTGCTTGTCCCGATCATTTTGTCTATCCCCTGTATATGGGTAAGCCTGGCTTGCGGGTTAAGCCGAGGTGAAGAAATCGGCCCTTAGTGGCCTGGAAACCGTCCTGTGGAAAGCTGCAATAGACGAGGAGATTAAAAATTGCACCTGGGAGGTGACCACATTACCACGCGATAGAAAAACAGTTGGATTTTCAAGCAGAAAGAAGATGAGCATTAGCGTGGGACACAAAAAGACATTTTACTCCTGTATACTTTTTGAGTTCCTCTTGGGTCCCACATCAACTGTGCAAAATTTCAGCTGGATCGAAGAAATTATACTTTAGCACCAGCCGTTTTATGTTTTCATACGATTTACTATGATGGGAATCACTTTTTCAAAGAAAAATCGCCCCAGGTTGCCCCTTAACCCCTAAAAATAAATCGATTAATGGTTTCTGTTGGAAATTTTATGAGGAATCAACCCTCTGAAGACCGCAAAGCGATATAAGGCATGTGGAAAAAGTTATTGGCTGAAAACCAAATAGCATGGCAACGCCGTTTAACACGTAAGGGGCTGTCCATTAATTACGCAAGGGAAATTTTACGACTTTTCGACACCCCCACCCCCCCTTGTAAGATTTTTTGTATGAGAACCCAAATATTTTTGTATGACGCGTAAGATTTCTCAAACCCCCCCTTCCCCCATAAACCCTTACGTAATTAATGGACGGCCCCTAAGGAATAACAAAAAATAATAAACTCTCGTAATTTAATCGATCGGGAAAGGCTTAACAACTTTTTTCATGAACGTCGCATCGCTTTGCAGTCTTCGGAGGTCTGATTCCTCGTGGTATTTTCTACAGAAATCATTCATTGACTTATTTTTAGGGATGAAGGGGCGACCCCAAGCGATTTTTTTTGAAGATGTAAATTTTCCCCATAGTAAGTCGTATGAAAAACTAAGAATGGCGGGCGCTAAATTTTGTGGGACCCAAATGGAACTCAAAAAGTATATAGGAGTTGGAGTTTTTCTATTTTTTTTAAATTTTCCCATATAAATCGTGTCCCAGGGTAATAAGCATGGCTAAGTTGTACGGCACACATTGAGACGATGGACTACAAGTTGTTGCTGGGTGTAAATGTCTCAGATGTAAATGACTCTTCGTTCGGTCTGCGGGAGGATCAATCTGCTGGATTGCCACAAAGCAAACGTGTATGACACTGAGTAACACTGTAGAAGCTGAACGCAATGACGGAATTCTGCCAAGAGTTCAACGCAAGCTTGAAGAATTTCCGTGTAGATTCCAAGTCCGGTTATCGTGTTTGAGGGTAAACAAGGATATATCCAAAAACGTCGAAAAGAAGTATCACTATGTCCGGGGTTTGCAGCAGAAAGGCGAAGTCAAACTTTGGTTCTACCCGATGAGAGAAATGGAGGCGAACCTGCTGATTAACCCTCGAGCAGTCGCGTATTTGATCACTCTCAGCGAGACCACGCTCACGCTGTGTTCCACAACCACAAGCGTGTTTATTCATGGTACGTGTTGTACTCAGTACACGCTCCCGGGTTAAGTCACTTCAAGCCGTCAAGGTGAAACTGTCCCTGGAGGCTGCAGGAGTTCGTGAGAGGAAGTTCTCAGTTAATAACTGTGGAAGTGCTCACAAAAGTGAGAAGCAGGCTCTGTCCATGTTGGGATGTTACGCTACAATAATAAGAATGGATCTATTATCTTTGATAATTTTCAGTCATTGTATCACACACGAAGACCTGACCCCATCTATTTCAACAGCGACATCGATTTCCTTATTGGCAACTCGGGTCGGGGGCTCCTCAATCCACGTTCGGCAACGATTCAGTCGGAGGCGTCGGCACCATTTGCCAGAAATGTTTGACATCATTTTATGGTCAAACAAACATATACCCCGCGGCGGCCCGCGGGCATGACCCTGGTCCCCACCACCACGGGGCAGCAGCGCGAGCGCGTGTTATTTGCGACTTTCCTTGACCGACTGCGCGTTACGGGAGGGGGTTGGCTGATGAACACCGCCGCCGCGCCGAAACACTTGCTGAAAATCTCGAAAATCTATAAATATTGATTCCGTAGTTTTTGGCGTTTGCAATTTCTTTCATCGCACTTTTCCGCACTTCACCAAGCAGTCGTCGTCGACATCGTCCAACTCGAACTGTGAAATATGATGTGTTCGTTCATGTGTTGTTGTTGGTTGCTGTTGAGCAGTACCAACCACGGTTGTTCGGTGCCTAGGAGTTCGAGAAAGCAAGCAAATATAAATCTGGTGGCGTCGTTTTTGTCGGTCATCCAGTTGATGATGGATGCGCGCTCCTTCTCTTTGAGGACGGAAGTGACCGCTTGATTTTACGAGAGGAGATTTTCATTCCAGTAAAAGTGGTGGATGGGATGAGATGATAATTCGGAATTGGTGAAATGAAATGATGGATTGACGTTGCTTAACGGTCAATGAAATAAAAAAAACACGGTAAAAATTAGATTACATCCTAAACCAAACTCCAATACAACGCAAACGAACCACTTCCAGCGTGTTGTCGGGATTCCCATCATTACTACGAAGCCAAAAATCGGCGGACAAGTTCGTTAGATTAATGATGCGTCGCACGAGCTGTGCCAAAAGATGCCGCGAACGTGTTACCTTGATTTAGTGACATCTGATCTAGATTGTGTGTTTGGGTTTCGTGAGATGAAAAATGTGATGTTTTTATTATGCATACGTACTTCGGACACTGCTGTGTTAGGCGACGATTAGGGTAGGAGGATTTGTTAGCAGCGGTGGAAAAAAATACACAGGCTTACAAAGTTTTAGACCAATATATGAAGCGAAAGATATCAAATTTCTCGGAGAGAAAACGAAGATTTTAACTTAAGCAATATTGTTCTATTAGTGAGGTACCCACTTGACTATTGTAAAAAAAGCATTACTTTGATTCACGAAACTTTCCGAATTGACCAGCACAACTGAACACAGGTACATTCATATGACAAGCATACAATGTATCGAGTTGCAGAGCCACATTCATATCAGCACGAGGTATGTGGGATATCATTATTCGTCCGATCACTGTAATTTCACGAGTCAATCGGCATCAATAATAACCAGCACCTTCGGCAAAACACACCCACTACCAATGGAAAGAGCTTATCATTGTACATTCATCAACTAATTTGAATTTTGAGCGCTCAGTGTTCAGTGATTCATTTTATCACTAATAACAAGCAATTATTGATTATAAGAGTAATCAAAACTTATTGATGGGTAATCATGCATCCACGCGTAAGTGAAGACATCAGCAAATAGCGTTGACAACAGCTACTTTTAGAAGGAAGCAGCAATGCATATGAAAAAATGTAAATGTAATTAATAAAATTAATCGTACCACCTAATGATGGATTTCAAACCATAAGTAGGTAGTTTATGGGTAGTACGCTGATCGCAAGAAATTTCTTGGCCTATCTCGATGCGTGGAAAATTCAGGCAAGGAATCGCTCAAGAAATTATAAAGCGTGGCCACAGACAAACAGACATACTACTCAAATCGAATTCTTCGCACGATTTAACGGTCATTTTGAAAATAAAGTGTGGTTCGGACTGTGCTCGCATGTGTCATGGTGGCGCTGCTGTGCCTACATCACCTCTCAATTTTGAAGAGAAATGAACGCGACGCCGGTCAATGTTTATATAAAATGACTCAATCATGAACCTTCATTCATGTTTTTTGAATGGATGACGCCACGGGGGAGTCGTCACCTGCAAAATTGTTACATCGAGCCGAGGGAAACAACACCTGCAAATGAATGCTTCGGACTGAGCATTATAGAGGGTGCTAGTGAGATGCAAAACCATGTTTTGAAGCAATTTTCTTCTAAGTAATATGTCTGTTTGTCTGTGGCGTGGCTTTATTCCGGATCCAAGTACAGAGCTGAAACGAAACGTCAAATCAAATGGGGGTTGCTGTGTTAAATTTCTTGACCAGAATGGTCACGAAAAAATAATGCACTAAACGAAAATTACTCCGTTTGAAGTGCATACCTCGCATTAGCTTGGAATAGTAGTTTACGCAACAAGGTGCAGAATGAAGATTTTTACAGCACAAGTCGTACATTTATCCAACGAGGCTTGCCGAGTTGGATAATTACGATGAGTGCTGTAAAAATCGAGTTCTACACCGAGTTGCGTACAACGTTTTTTGCAACTTCATAAATTACCACTTGAGGAGAGTTTTTAACAAAACTTTTTCATCAGACTGCACACTGATGTTCATAGTTATGATTAAGGAAGTCTGATCATAGCAGGTTATACTGTGCAGTTGTCACATTTTTTCAAACCTGCGTCCAGAAAGCATCAATAAGTTGATCAAAACTGAAAACAGTGCTGTAATGGTTCATTACGCAACGCAAATCAGTGCTGTAATGAACCATTACAACACTGTTAATTTGGTGTGGGAAAGTAGGCCTTTTCCTGTCAGATTTGCGTGAGGTAAAATGGCCTATTATGATGAGAAGTTGCAAAAAAATATTAAAACTACCGTTTCGTTCTGTTTTTGATAATAATGATTCTGGATCGTAGTGTGCTATGTTAAAGAGTGGATGTAAAAATTTTCATCCGTCAATTGTTTCGATTTTCTTAATTTTTAAATCAATTGTTTATATCATTTCAAGTATAATCTTTGCGAAAGTTCGATGATGCAGTGACCAGGATTGGCCGCTACGAAGTGACCACGAACCAAATTATCCAATCGAACGGAAACCCCAGGATCGACCTCCAGACAAGCGTCCCCGAGCCACAAATGGACACCAGGACGACGACAGAGCCAAATTAACCACCCTACATCCGAACCAGCGTGTCCCCGTGCAAGAAGGTTAACTCTCTACAGCATACTTTAAATGATAATCCATTTCGGAAACCTGGGGTCCATTTGGACCCCAAATTTGATCTTCTGTATCTCATGATCCTGACTTATTAGAAGATCGGTGTCTTCAGCAAAGTTGTTGGGTAGGTCAAAGACTTACAGATGCTTTACCGGCCGTTTAATTCGGAATTTCATATATAGGTGGCGCTAGTGATCATGTAAGAAGCATTAAGTATTCGAGCACATAATATCAAGATCCTAACCACATAGAAATTTGGTGTCTCCAACAAAGTTGTTTATTAGGTAAAGTGTTTACTAATGATGGACCGTTTGGTTGAAAATGTCACACAGATGGCGCTACTGAGCGTGCAAATTTTATATTAAAATATCTCAGGATCCTGATCACCTAGAATGATGGTGTCTTCGGCAAAGTTGTTGAGTCGCTTAAGGACTGACAGATGCCGGTCCGTTTGATTCAGAACTTCACACATAGGTAGTGCTAGTGAGCATGTAAGTATTAAGTGTATGATCACATTTATAACAAGATCCTGCCCACATAGAAATTAGGTGTCTTTGGAAAAGTAGTTTATTGGGTCAAGTATTCACCAATGATGAACTGTTTGTTTGAAAATTCTACCCATAGATGGCGCAACTAATATTTCATGAGATACATCCTGAGCACCTAGAAAGATAATGTCTCTGGCAAAGTTGTTGGGTAGGTCAAGGATTCATAGATGATGTGCCGTTTGATTCACAACTCCACGTATAGGTTACGTTTCTGAGCACGCATTCTTCATATATTTCATGTATTGCAGGATTCTGATCACTCGAAAAGATGGAATCTTCAGAAAGGTTGTTGGGTAGGCCAAGTACTTACAGATGGCACTGGTGAGCATGCAAATTGTATATGCCATATATTTCAGCATACTGACTTCAAAGAAACATGGGGTCTTCGGAAAAGTTGTTCAAGGCAGACTTACGGTTTAATGGTTTATTGGGTTGTACAAAATTTTGAATTTAACATATCACAGGATTCTGGTTATTTAGAAATATGGTGTTTTCGGCAAAGTTGTTAAGAACTTTCGGTTGAATTATCATTTGGTTCAAGTTTCTGTCATTAGGTGGTACCAGTAGTCAAGGATGGGAACACTCGCTTGGAAAGAGTTATACTCACTTGCAGTTTTCTCAACTCAGAAGTGTGCAATCAAGAAACGATGTATGGACGTCTTTTACATTGTGATTTTGTCTAAAACTTTGCCGAATAGAGTAGGGGTCGTAAAAGCATACCGAGAGGGAGCTGCGAAGACATCTCTCCACGAGGTGAATGTAAATTACACTCACCTCGTGGAGAGTCGCTTTCACAGCTCTGTCGCGACCTTGGGATTCGTGTGCGACCCCTACTCAATTCAGCAAAGTTTTAGACGAAATCACAAGGTAAAAGTCGCCCATACATTGTTTCTTGATTGCACGCTTCTGAGCTGAGAAAATAGCAAGTGAATGTAACTCGTTGCAAGTGAGCGTTCCCATCCCTGCCAGTAGCAAATTTGCAAAAACATAGAAAATTTATTAGCTAAAAAACTTTAAACAAGCTGTAGCATCTTACTTAGAGCATCGAAAATTCTCAAATTTTGACTGCAAGTTCCCCAACTAGGTAGCTATAATTGATAGAAATTTGGGCTTTGAATTTGAAGTGTTTCTAGTAAAATATTTCTAATTTCACTACAATTCATCAAACAACTATGTCTTAGGGTTAAGTTAACCAAATTAAATGAAATTTTGAAAATGTATCACTAATACATTAGTTTTAGATTACCATCTGACTCGACTCGAATATGTCTGAAGAGAAAAAAAAGTTACAGCTTGTTGAATACATTTTTAGAAATTATATTCATTTGCAACCTATTGCAAATTTGTAACTAGCTCCACCTAGAGATGGAATGTTAAATGTAAAAAAACGGTAAGCCCTTAACTTACCAAACAGTTTTGCCGAAGAATCCATCTTTCTAAGTAACCAGCGTTGTGAGATATTTAAAAACTATAATTAATAGGCTCTCTAGCACCACATATTAGTGGAATTTTGAACCAAACTGTCTATCAACTGGTAGCCGTTGAATAGCTGCCACACCAACACTCTAAGTAATCAAAATCCTGAGATATATGGGTGAGAAACTGTGTTAGTGTTATGTCTGTTTGTCTCTGAAATCAGATGATGTGCTTAGTTTTTTTTGGGATCCAGTGGTATGCGATTGGTTCATCAAAATATTTGAACAGTCTCCTGTGAACACTCTGTGTGTGCACTGAGTGACAGCATTTTTTTATTATTAATTGTGCGTTTTCCTCTTTTTCTCTTTTGAAAGGCGAATGAAACTGCGTGGTTCAGTGAAAGACGAGCGTAAATGGGCGCAGTTTCTGCGCGGTATGCCATCCCTGCAAAATAGTCAGTATCTTGTGCTATATGAGATATACAAATTGCATGCTCACTGACGCAACCCAAGAGAAAAATTCAGCGTAAAACGACTAATCATTTATAAGTTTTTGCAACTTATTTGCAGAATCTTCAATTTGTCTAAATAATATGTATCCTGAAGTAAAAATGATTCAAAAGTTGTATGCTCATTAGCGTCATAAAGGGTGGTAGGGTCAAAATTTGGCTACACATTTTTTTTCATAACGTCAGACTGCGTGCACTAAAACAGCTGATTTTTGGACCAGTAATGGTACATTATGTGTAGCTTTTTCCATAAAATTTTCATCAAGTTCCATTAAGTATTGGTTGATATATACAGGGGATGGCCAAAATGTTTGGGGTAGGCAACTTTTTTTTCTCTCACAAAAAAGTTCAACAAGCAATGACTTTTCATAGAGCGCATCAAAAAATCTCAAATTTTGACTGTTTGTCAAACTATTATGAGTGCATCATTGGTACAAATTTGGGCTCGATTGATTCATATTTCGCAAAGTTAGAACCGTTCGCGTAAAACATCATTTTTCAGACAACTCATTTTTGAGGTGTCATATCTCGGAAACCAGTGAACCGAATTGAATGAAATTTTGAACGTACACTAACAACATGTAAATGCTTTACAAACTATTAAAACAAAGGTACTTTTTAAACGTTGAAAAAAGTTATCACGGATTGACACTTTTTCGATTTTTCTCGAAAAAATTGAATTTTTTTACATCTTTGTCAATAAGATTTAGTGTTGATATCCAAAGATTTTCCACTTCTGTTCTCAAGTTATCTCTAGTCAGTTTTATTAGAGCCTATTTAGATTGAAGGAAGAATACATTTAGTAATTTTTGTGTGGTATTGTAAATTTGACTTATTTTCCTCTATATGGGTAAAAATTTCAATCCGGTATAACTTAATTCGCCGTGAGAAAATATAACATTTTATAACGTCGTATTAAGTATCAATATATTGTTGATAATCGTTAAAAAATTCATTCAATTCGGTTCACTGGTTTCCGAGATATGACAGTTCAAAAATGAGTTGTCTAAATAATAGTGTTTTAGCCGAACGGTTCTAACTTCGCGAAAAATTAACCAATCGAGCCCAAATTTGTACCAATGATGCACATATAATAGATTGACAAACAGTCAAAATTTGAGATTTTTTGATGCACTCTATTAAAAGTTACAGCATGTTGATTTTTTTATGGAAGAAAAAAAGTTGCCTATCCCAAACATTTTGGCCATCCCCTGTAGATATAACCAACGACCTGCCTTTTAGAATTTTGTACAAAGGCGCTCCATAGTAAATCTTTGACAATTTAAGATCAGTAGAGCACAGTTTTGGTTATAAAACTACTAATACTGCTCCGATTCATATGAAAATTTTACAATATAATACTATTATACAAATATGATCTAAGTAAAATTTTGAGCCATTATGTATGAACACTTCCAAAGTTGTGGCAGTTTGAATATGAAAAAAACTGACAGGGTGCCACTTAAACAAATCTAACTTTGAAACGGCAAAATCAAACTGAATGAAATATTTACACAAAATTTGGACATGCATTCTTTATACATATACAGAAAAAAATCATTGATTTCGGTTCAGTATTTCTGGCTCTATAAATAAAACAGTAAAAGTGTGTTCTTATTTTTGAAGCCTCTTTGTACAAAATTTTAAAATTGCAGCTCTCAGGATTCAACAATGTCTCCGCAAAAACTGAACCGATTTTGATGAAAATTTTATGGCATCAGCTACATATAATGCACCCTTACTGGTCCAAAAATCAGCTATTTTGGTGTACGCAGTCCAAAGTTATGAAAAAAAAATGTTTGATCAAATTTTGACCGTACCACCCTTTATAGTGACAGAGGTTCGAATCAAACGGTCGGCTATCTGTAAATTCTTGACCAAACATCTTTGCTGAAAATAGTAGCGACGGTAAGAGAGTTATTAGGATCCTGGGATATTTGAAACATAAAATTTGCACACTCAGTAGCACCACGACCTATGTGTGGATTTTTGAATCAAATTTTGCATCATTTGTAAGTTCTTGGCCTATGAAACAACTTTGGCGAACTCACCATTTTTCTATGTGATCAGGATCCTGAGATATATGAGATGTAAAATTTATATGCTCACTAGCGCCACCTATGTGTGAAGTTTCAAATCAAACAGCCCATCATCTGGAAGTACTTTACCAACACAACAACTTTCTTGAAGGCGTCATCTTTCTAAGTGATAAGGATCCAATGATATATGAGATACAAAATTTACATGCTCACTAGCACCACCTGGTGGTAGAATTTCACCAAACCAATCGGTTCATCATCTGTAAGCGCTCGACTTACTGAGCAACTTTCCCGAAGACGTGACGCTTCTACAAGCTCTAGATCTTCCGATATAGACAATATATTACTTTGGGAATTTTCGACTGGAACTGGATGTTATTGCGTCATAGTCATCATCAAACATTTGAAAGCAGTTTTTTCGTTCAAAACAAAAGTTCTTGCTATGAAAATATATTCACTGTTCTTCACATGAGGAATATAATGCAGTGAACATATTTTCATGATGCTTGTTTTGATTTGCAGCGAGAAAACTGCTTTTTATTTTCCGAAAAATGATGACGAATGCTTGAGCCTTAATGCGAAATAGCGCCATATAGTGGGGAAATGTCGAATTAACCAATTCACCGCCAGATGGCGCTTGACTTACCGAACAAATTTGTCGAGGACATGAATATTCTAAAACAACAGAACCAAAAGATTTAGAGAATTCAATTTGGGGTTAAACCGCCTGTTTTTGGAATACGATGACCATGGGGGCATATGCTGAAGAAGGGTGCTCATTAGGCCTGTCCAGCTTTTCAAAAATGTTCTCTGATTCTCAAGTCCACCCCCATATTTTGATTGGCATCCTAAAAGAAGTAACTGGTCAAAATTTCAGCCAAATCCATTGAAATTAAGAGGTGCATCAAATCAATTTTGTGTTTTTCGACTTCTTTTGAACTTCAAAAAATCATAACTACTCTAAACATGTCAAAACTTAATTCTTTCGCCAGAAACTGAAAGCTATACTTGTCTGCTACAACTTCTCCGAAAAACGTGCGCCAATAAAATTGAAGGAAACATGTGTAATTATCACATTTGTAATCAGAAAAACCTTAAAAAGTTGATTTTTGATAGATTTCGTTCTGGAACACCCTAATATACTTAATAAGTTGGATTTTTCAAAACGGCATCATATTCTCCAATGTTTTTTGGTTATTTGCTTCTTGGACACCAATGCTGTAGGAGTTGAGCAAAAATTACTAAAATTCGTGAAAGTCAAATGTGGCCTAAAAATTAGCTTTTTGGAGGCAATCACGTTGTGGCGCGAAATTGTACTGAACGCAGTAGCTTTGCTTCCTAGTAGTTTGCCTTGGCTACCCCCTACCACGGGTGATAACAAACAAGCGCGATGACAGGTGTTGGCTATCATATCAGTGCTGACGCGATGCCACTTTTTGCGCGCCAAAGCGTGATTGCACCCGAAAAGCTAGTTTTTAGGCCACATTTGGCTTTCACGAATTTTAGTAATTTTTGCTCAACTCCTACAGCATTGGCGCCAAAGAAGCAAATAACCAAAAAACATTGGAGAATATGATGCCGTTTTCAAAAATCCAACTTATTAAGTATATTAGGGTATTCCAGAACAAAATCTATCAAAAAATCAACTTTTTAAGGTTTTTCTGATTACAAATGTGATAATTACACATGTTTCCTTCAATTTTATTGGCACACGTTGTTCGGAGAAGTTGTAGCAAACAAGTATAGCTTTCAATTTCTGCCGGAAGAATTAAGTTTTGACATGTTTTAGTGTAGTTATGATTTTTTGAAGTTCAAAAATAGTCGAAAAACACAAAATTGATTTGATGCACCTCTTAATTTTAATGGATTTGGCTGAAATTTTGACCAGTTACTTCTTTTAGGATGCCAATCAAAATATGGGGGTGGACTTGAGAATCAGAGAACATTTTTGAAAAGCTGGACAGGCCTAAGGTACATATTCTTAAAGGAATTAATCCAGACATTCTTGCAGGGATTGCTCCTTGTATTACATATAGCAAGAGATTCTTCTAGGATTTCTTTCAGCGATTCCTTCAGATAATTCTCCAGTAATTCCTCCAAGTATTCCTCCAGGAATACCCCAGGCGTTTTTCCAGAAGTTTCTCTTTGGATTGTTTCAGGAATTCTTCCTGGGATAACCCCTGGAATTTATGCAGGCATTCCTCCAGAATTTCTTCCAAGAATTTGTCCGGAGTCTCCTCGAGGAATTGCTCCAGAAATTACTAATGGAACTTATTCAGAGATTCCTCGAGGAATTGCACCAGGAATTAATCCAGGAATTCCTTAAAAAACAATTGTCAGCAATTCATCCAGAAGTTTCTCCAAAAAGTCCTCCAGATTTTTTTCCAAAATTTCCTCCAGGAAGTCATCCAGTAATTGTTTCAATAATTCCTCTAGAGATTTCCCCAGGCATTTCTCCAAGATTCTCTTCAGAGATTTCTTCAGGAACTGCTTCAGAGATTCCTCCACGAATTTCTCAGGAGATTTTCCAGGAAAATTTTTCGAAGATTCCTCCAGGAAATGCTCCAGAAATTCCTCCAAGGATTGTTCCAGGAAATCTTCCAGGGATTACTCCACAAATTCCCACAGAAAATTCTCCAGCAATATCTGCAGGATTTTTTTAGGGATTCTTTCGAAGATTTCTCCAGGAATTCCCCCGGAAATTCCTCTAGAAATAGAAATATCCCGTAATTCCTCTAGACAGTAGAGATAGCTCCGGAAATTCAACCAGTAATTCTTTCAAGAATTTCTCTAGAGATTCCTCCAGGAATTCCTTCAGGGATTCCTCCAACAGCTCCCACACACAGATAAAAATAATGAGATTTACACGTCATGTTAACTTCAGTTTAGTCAGGTAAACTTACTATGATGATGCCCAGACAACCAATTTGCATGTATAATGAAGTTTATGTTCATGTTATACGTACATGTATGCGTTAAAGTTACATCGCATAAGATGCAGCAAAAGTGCCTTATGCGTACAAAAGTGGAGGCGCTATACGTGCATTGACTGAAAAATAATAACGCTGTATGACTTGAAGCGGTATCTTATGCGATGCACCGCGTGTACTATTGCGACGCAATTTAGCATCTTATGCGATTTAATAATATTAAAAACAATTCTGTCAGCTCGATATCGAACTAATGACCTCTGGATTGTCGAGCCACACTTCACACACAACACCAAACGCTACTTATGATACAAGCTGATTAATTATCATGATATTCTAACTCACCTCGGTGTTTGTTGGAATGCACTTGGTTCACTTGAGCTGTGCGTGTTTCGCAGGCTAAAAACGATTTCCCGTACAGTTTTCACTGCCTCTCTCTGGATAGCACCCCTCATTGTTGATTATCAAGCCAACTAAACAAATAATGATGACTTTGCAATCATAATTATGGCTGTTCACTTTCTTGTAGTTTTTTGGCACTGCATCCATAGTGCAACAGAAACTCTTTATTTGTTATCACATATCAAATCGCGTAATGCCAACATAAACGCTTCTAGCTTATGCGAGTTTGTATGCACACTTTAACGAGTTTATTTTTACTTTTATGCGATTTCAACCATACACCAATGCGAGGTAAACTGACACAACAAGAAAAGTACCAAGCGAAATCGTATAATCATCGCAGTACGCAATTATGCGAATTCATTAGACACTTTGCGAGTTCGCTCGCACGCTTTTACGAGTAAGTAAAGTTCATCGCAATTAAACATCAGAATATCATCTACTACGATGTACTCCTACCTTATAAAAGTTTATTTGTATTCTTATATGACTTTACCTGATACATCGTAATAAGTTCAAAAAATAACATCATATGCGATGAAATTTGTCAGTCAGCCGTACATATATGCGATAGTGACTTAAAATAGTACTTTATACGATGAACAACGTCGTATCTTATGCGACTCCTGGTTGTCTGGGTGGTTTACATGATATATCATGTAAATTTGTGTTATATGTCATGTAAACACACAGAGTCATGCTGATTTACATGACAAATAATGGAAGTTTACATGACATTTTATGACTTTTACATGATATGTAATGTAAACTTCTGTGATATCCCCCGCTCCAATCATGTGCATCATATGTCACAGAATTTTACACTCTTTTTTCGATCTGTGCAGGATAACCTCAAGGCACTCCATTTTTCTAAGAACTCCTTCAGGAATCCTTCCGGGAACTTCTCTAAGAATTGCTCCTGCATCCTTCAGAAATTATGTCAGCAATTCCTCAAGGTATTTCTCCAGTAAATCCTCTAGGAATTTTTATCAGAGATTCTTCAGGGATTTCTCCAGGGATTTCTCCAGGATTTTCCCAGAAATTCTTCCATGGATTCTTCTAGGAAATTCCCCAAGAACTTCTAAAGGAACTCCTCCAGGATTTTTTCCAGGGATTTCTCCAGGAATTCCTGCTGGGTATCATCCAAGAATTTCTCCAGGAATTCCTACAGGGATTACATCAGAAAATTCCTCCAAAAGTCCCTCCAGGCATTCCTCCAGGATTCTCTCTAGAGAGTTTTCCAGCAATTACTTCAAGGATTCATCCAGGGATCTCTCTAAGTATTCCTACAAGGATTCCTTCTGAAATTTATCTATTATTTCCTCTTGAAATTCTTCAAGAGATTTCTCCAAAAATTTTCCTAGGGATTCCTTCTAGAATTTATCCATGAATTCCTCCATGTATACTTTCAAAAATTCTTCCAGGGATTGTTCCAGGAATTCCTGGAGTAATTTCTTCAGTTTTTCTCAGTTTCCCTTCAAAAATTCATGTTATTTTTGAAATAATGTACGAGTAAATAAGAAATAGGCCCCTCTGACCGAAAAGCTGGCTACGCCCTTGAATAGATTCAAAATTGACTGGGTTATACAAAAAAAAAACGAGCCGTGCAAAAAAAAAAAGAAAAAGAATCGGATGTAGTTGATTTCATTATTTTTCAGGATTTGTTCAATAAATGGCTGTCTATGTGCAGACTAGACTAGACGTTATGTTAAAATAAGAAAGTTTCTGTTTGTTTACAATGAATTTTAACGGTTTTATCTTTGTAAAGAATGTTATAAGTGTGATTTATACCTCTAGTTGTCGGTTTGAAATTTGATGATTTTTAATTTCAATTGATTTCGAAAATGCGCTTCCCTCCTCCACATTCGTGCAGTGTTTTCTATTTGTATCTGTATTTTCTATACTCTCAAGGTGGTCTTGGTCGAATTATTATATAAACATTTGTACTCACTCCAGCGAGACAAATACAACTAGAAGGAGCTCCAAATCGTAATTATATTCACAAAAAGAAAATTGGAACACTTTCCAACTTTCGAAAAAAAAAATATAAACAGGAAAAGTTCTTTGTAAAATACCGAACAGAATTCGCAAAGCAGTTTTGAAAGAACTAATCATTGGCCATGTGTTGTGGGGCGCCAATAAGAATGCTTGCCAAGGGCGCAGTGGAACCACGCTACGACTCTGCAGACTCTGCAGAAGAGTTTCTGATGAGGTAACCCAAGGAGCTCCTTTACGGAATTCTTCAGAATTACCTCTTGATATGTAATCAAAGATCTTACCTAGGATTTCTTAAGGAATTACTTCAGATTTTTTTTTCAAGAGGTTTTTTTTTGTGCTTCTTGCTGGGATTCTTCTGATAAAATTGTTCCAGTAATGCCTGCTGGAATTGATCCAGGAATTCTTGCTGAAATTTATTCGGTAGTTCCTAAAAGGGTTCCTCTAAAAATTCCTCCAGAAACTACTTTCATAATTTTATCAGGGATACAATCAGGGACTCCTTAGGTAACCCCGCTAGAGATTTTTCCAGGAATCTATCTTGTGATTCCTTTGAAAAATCCTGCAAGGGTTCCTCCACGAAAACCTGAACGCATATCTCTTTAGGATTTCCTCCAGAAATTTCTGCTTGGATTCTTCCAGGAATTTCCATCGGAAATTTTTCCAGGAATTCCTCGACATATTCTTCCAGAATTTCTCCGGGAATTTATCTGGACATTGTTCCAAGGATTCTGGCTGGGATTTTTCCAGAAAACCCTCAAGGGATTCCTTTAGTTTATCCACTATGGATTTATCCAGGGGTTTTTCCCTCCACGAGTTTTTCTTGAGATTTCAGCAAAGATTGCTACGGTGGTTCCTTTTTGCTGGTGATATGTAGTATGTAAATTTTTCGGACTCCTGGTAGGATTTTGCACAGATTTATAAAGTTTATGACAAACTGTTGGTAATTATGTGCTGGATTTGTGACTGAAAGTCAAGAGATAATAGTTAATTTAAAATTTAAAATAAAATTTAAAATCCAATGGGTCTTCAGATGGAGATAACAAATAAATGTATTTTTAAATCCGGATATCGGAATAACATGATGAAATCATAAATAGCAGTACGCTATTGTTTTGATCTGTAAATATCACAAATTGCTTTTGCATAGATATTCTAAGAATAATTTCAAGATATTATTATATAATTTTAAATATTCTATTGATGATCAAATTACACGTTTGATCTTTAATTCTTGCTGGAATTAATCCGAAATAAACTAAAGTTTTAGGTCGTGGTTCTCTTTACTCTTTACACATATTTTTTTACTATTATAAATCAAAACATCCGGCTAAACTCATATTCCCACACTTTATTGATCAACTCAATCCCCGATTAAGAAGCGTGAAAAGCAAGAAATTGAAAATAGCGCCACCGACCGCGCACTTACCTGTTGTTGAAACCTTTTCAAACAAATCCCGAAAAACGAGCGACGAACAACGAAAAGGTAAACCAGTGATCCTCGTTTTATTTGTGTGTCGTCTTGTAGGTAGTACTTGAATAATCCAATCGTCGACGATTAATCTTTATTGTCTGGTGTCGGTGGTGATGATGCGGTTCACTATACGTTGCTTGCTGTTGCTTCGAGTACAGAAGGAGGACAATCACTTCAAAAAGCACTGCGGTGGCGGTTTCGTTTGTTCCGAATTTGATCTTCTCGAGATTGTGTGCACACTGTTGGCAGGTATTTGGATACTTTCTTCTGTGATGCGGTGTTTTTTTTATTTTTTTTCGTATTGCAAAACACTTTTTTTTTCTTTTGGTCGAATTCAATGTCGTTTGATTTGCTGTCAATCACGTTCACTATTTGTAGATCTTCGTTTGTTTCTCTTCGTTTCCTATTATGGAACTTGTTTCACATCCGTTTTTTGCTGAAATTTCACGTTTTTGTATTCTTCTCTTTTGACAATATTTTTTTACACTATTTCCCAGAATATTCTTCTATTGATCTTTTGTTCACGTTCAATTTTCTCCAAATTTGTTTGCCACTTTTCAAACTTCTTTACCCAGATCACTTCATTCAACAGAAAAAAAATCCTCACAATCACCACTCTTCTACACTCCGAATGCTTCCTGTCCTTCCCAGGGAGAACCGGTGTACTGTGTACTACTGAACCGCGCAGGAAAGGAAGTTCCGCGTCCGCTAGCTTCGACAGTCGGTAGCGCACTGACTGCGGCGATCGCGTCGGGCAAGTGAAAATGCAAAATCCTTGCTTCTTCGCGTCCACCATATGCGTGCGAGCGCAACGACTTAGCTCCTGATGATCGTATGTACGGAGGAGGACTACATCTATGGACGTACGCACCGTCGACCGCCGCCGCCGCAGGTCGAAAACGTGGAGTGAGTAACGAATGATCGACGATGGAATAAGAGACCGCGCGCGATGACGTTGTGACGATTCAAAAAAGACGGTCTTTGCAACTTGCTCTGAGAAAGTGTGAGAGCATAAGACATGCTCAGAGCATAACGCTTCTCTCTAAGTAGGATTTTCATTCCTATCATATCCATCATATCGGTTGTGGAAAATCCGCCAGAACGGACGATCCGAATAGCCTGTTGATTTTCCCCGGCTTTTTTGGGGTGAAGACTTGAGTCTCTCAGCAGATTGCATTTTGAAACGTAAACAGAGCATGATGGGCCTGCTGATTGGTTCAAGTAAGAGAGTTTGGAATCTCTAGAGCGGAGACGAAGAAATTGAAATCTCTTGTTTCTCGAAGACCGCCACATTTGGACACAGGGTGATTCTTCATGAATCGAATTATCGAATGGGACTCTACTGTAGGCTGTGGCTTATTTTTAAAAAGTTGTTGAAACCTGGAATTCGTAAGCTCTTCTGGATTCAAAAGACATAAATAGAGAAACCTCTGAGTTTGAGTAAAAATATTGAGATTTAGCGGTGATGAAATTGAGATGAATTTTAGAGTAATAAAAAGGTGCTTTCACTTTAAGTATCATATTTTTTTCATTTTTTAAGCGATTTTCAATATTTTTCATGAATCTTTCTCAAGTTGATTTTCAAATAATCTTTTTAAAAATGACTTTCTTCCAAAGTCTCGCAAAATATAAGTTTTTTAAAGATTTTATTTATTTTTTTTTTCTTTTTTTTTCACAAAAAAATAATGCTTGAAAACTTTTGCACCGCTTGACGAATTTCAAATCTTTCAGCCTACTTTTGTACTTCACTAACACTTAGGAACTTTTGGTAGAACTTTTTTACTGAAATCACTAGTTGAAATATAAAAAAATCACTATTATTTCATTTTTTGCATAAAAAAAACAAAAAAAATGAAACTATTAAAGAAAAACTAGAAAAGGGCGAGCAAATTTCTTTTAATTCCACTACTTTGCTTATCATCGGACAGATAATCAGGTACTTGAAGCTGAAAAAGTATGTAAGTCGCAAATAGGACTATCTGTCCGAAGATAAGCAAAGTAGTGGGATTAAAAGAAATTTGCGCTTGTCTAGTTTTTCTTTAAAAGTTTCATTTTTTAGTTTTTCTTTTGCAAAAAATGAAGAAATAGTGAAGTGTTTTCTTATATTTAACTAGTGATTCAAGTACTTTTGTGGATGTTTTTACTGTCGAAATTTGTCCTGAACAAACTATTTGTTAAAGTATTCCTTTTCCGATTTATTTTAACAAGTCTTTTTTGTAACTTAGAATTTTTCTTATGAGCGAGAATCATATTTTCATTTCATTTTATACTGCCCTGAAAAACAAACCTTAAAAGCTAATCACATATTGAAATTTTAGGAAGGATTATGAACATGATGAGAGAAGACGTGTGGATTTTTCTGATTGAATTTTTATATATAAACATGGCATTTTTTACTAAACTCTACAAATAAAAGTAAGCTTGTGGAGGACTGAGAAAAAAACTCAATGAATTTTGCTATCAAAAATAATTATATATGTAAAAATATATATATGTTTAAGGTACATCAACATATGATAGTGATACGCATAAAGATTTCTCTTTATTTAAATTTTTTTTTTATTTTTTCTGTTAAGAAATTTTGAACACAACTGTTCTAACTGCGTGAAATTATGGAGATTCCTCTCCCAATTTATCAAATTTGATTCCAGTTCGTAAAAATACGCTTTGTTAAGATATTCAGGGCAATATTTAGAATCTACTATAATTGGTCTACCAAGAATAAGTTTACCAAACACCGTATCTAACAAAATCCACGAGTGGAGAAAATCGTAGGGGAAGTTCGCTGTTCCCATAGCAACTCATACATTGAGCATTTCAGAAACGTGAAAATTCCGTTTTTTTTTTACAAATCATCCCCAAAGGTGAGTGTTACAAGTAATCCTCAACGAAATTCAGACCCTCATGTGAAAATCTCTTTTTTGCTTACATATTTTACATATATGTGTAGAATCAGCTGTTTATTTATGTTGAAACCATTTTAAAAGGTGCGGTTTATTCACAACATGCTTAGACAACAAAAATATCTACAAAAGCACGCTAAAAGATTTGAAATTGGTCAAGCGGTTCAAAAGCTATCGGGCCCTGAAGTTATTTTTAAGAACAAAAAATGAATAAAATTTAAAAAAAATCATATTTTTGTGATTTTGAAAAAAAGTTTCTTCGAATGTTTCTTTCCGTTGAAAATTGAAAAAGTTATGGCACTCGAAAATTCAGCTTTGAGGTCCTGTAAATCTCAATATTTTTGGCTCACACTCAAAGGTTTCTCTTTTTATGCCATTTGAATCCAAAGAGGCTAACGAATTCCAGGTTCCAACAACTTTTGGATTATAGACGCTGCGGCTTACATAATGTACAGGGGGTGGCCAAAATGTTTGGGATAGGCAACTTTTTTTTCTCTCACAAAAAAGTTCAACATACCGTAACTTATCAAACATTCTCAAATTTTGACAACTTATTTTTAATTGTTATATCTCGGAAACCAGTGAACCGAATTGAATAAAAATTTTAACGTTTATCAACAATACATTGATATTTGATACGACGTTATAATATGTAATATTTTCTCACGACGAATAAACTTCTCCGATTTGACATTTTCACCCATATAGAGGAAAAATTACTAATTGTGTTCTTTCTTTAATCCAAATAGGCTCTAATATATCATAATATAAATATTTTGAGAACAGAAGTAGAAAATCTTTGGATATCAAAACAAACATTTAATGACTTTGATGTTAAAAAAATACATTTTTTCGAGAAAAATCTAAAAAGTATCGATGCATCATAACTTTTTTCAACGTTCGAAAATTACCTATGTTTTAAAGACTTTCCAAGCATCAATATATTGTTAATAAACGTTCAAACTTTCATTCAATTCGGTCCACTGATTTCCGAGACATGACAGTTCAAAAATTAGTTGTCTAAAAATAGTGTTTTGCGAGAACGGTTCTAGCTTCGCGAAAGATTAGCCAATCAAGCTCAAATTTGACAAACAGTCAAAATTTGAGAATTTTTGATACACTCTTTAAGATGTTACAGCTGATTTTTTACGTGAGAGAAAAAAAAATTGCCTATCCTAAACATTTTGGCCATCTCCTGTATATATATTTTTTAATTTTATTCGAAAAATCAAATCTAACAATCAATTACAGTGGCGTTTTGGTTTTAGTCGTTTCAATCACTACTCGCCCTAATCACGATTTTGATTTTGTTTTTATCACAAACAAGTGTTATCAACGTGCATTATCGACGTCAGGACCTATCGTGGCGCCAACATCGACTCCGACCACTATCTGGTGATGGTCAAACTGCGCCCAAAACTCTCCGTCATCAACAATGTACGGTACCGGCGACCGCCACGGTACAACCTAGAGCGACTGAAGCAACCGGGTGTCGCCTCAGCATACGCGCAGAATCTCGAAGCCGCGTTGCCAGACGAGGGCGAGCTCGATGAGGCCCCTCTAGAGGACTGCTGGAGTACAGTGAAAGCAGCCATCAACGACGCAGCCGAGAGCACCATCGGGTACGTGGAACGGAATCGACGGAACGAATGGTTCGACGAAGAGTGCAGAACGGTTTTTGAGGAGAAGAACGCAGCGAGGGTGGTAATGCTGCAGCAAGGGACTCGACAGAACGTGGAACGATACAAACAGAAGCGGAAACAGCAGACCCGCCTCTTTCGGGAGAAAAAGCGCCGCCTGGAAGAAGCGGAGTGTGAAGAAATGGAACTGCTGTGCCGTTCCCAAGAAACACGGAAGATCTATCAGAAGCTCAACGCATTCCGCAACGGCTTCGTGCCGCGAGCCGAAATATGCAGGGATAAAGACGGAGGCCTCTTGACGGACGGACGTGAGGTGATCGAAAGGTGGAAGCAGCACTTCGATCAGCACCTGAACGGCGTGGAGAACGTAGGCACGGGAGCCCACGGCAACGGAAGAAACGACGACGCCAGTGCAGCGGAGGACGGAAATGAACCAACTCCCACGCTGAGGGAAGTTAAGGATGCCATTCACCAGCTCAAAACCAACAAAGCAGCTGGTAAGGATGGTATCGCAGCTGAACTCATCAAGATGGGCCCAGAAAAGTTGGCCACCTGTCTGCATCGGCTCATAGTCAGGATCTGGGAAACCGAACAGCTACCGGAGGAGTGGAAGGAAGGGGTAATCTGCCCCATTCACAAGAAAGGCGACCATTTGGAATGTGAGAACTTCAGGGCGATCACTATTTTGAATGCTGCCTACAAAGTGCTATCCCAGATCATCTTCCGTCGTCTGTCACCTATAACAAATGAGTTCGTGGGAAGTTATCAAGTCGGCTTCATCGACGACCGGTCGACAACGGACCAGATCTTTACCGTACGGCAAATCCTCCAGAAATGCCGTGAATACCAGGTCCCAACGCACCACCTGTTCATCGACTTCAAAGCGGCATACGACAGTATCGACCGCGCAGAGCTATGGGGAATCATGGACGAAAACAGCTTTCCTGGGAAGCTGACTAGACTGATTAAAGCAACGATGGACGGTGTGCAAAACTACGTAAGGGTTTCGGGTGAACTATCCAGTTCATTAGTATCTCGCCGGGGACTGCGACAAGGTGACGGACTCTCAAGTCTACTCTTCAACATCGCTCTGGAAGGTGTGATGCGACGAGCCGGGCTCAACAGCCGGGGAACGATTTTCACAAAATCCGGTCAATTTGTGTGCTTTGCGGACGACATGGACATTATCGCTAGAACATTTGGAACGGTGGCAGAACTGTACACCCGCCTGAAACGCGAAGCAGCAAAGGTCGGACTGGTGGTGAATGCCTCAAAAACAAAGTACATACTGGTAGGCGGAACCGAACACGACCGGATCCGTCTGGGTAGTAATGTTACGATAGACGGGGATACTTTCGAGGTGGTGGAGGAATTCGTCTACCTCGGATCCTTACTGACGGCTGACAACAACGCAGCGGAAGTCGGGCCTACTACGGGCTCCAGAAGAAACTGCGGTCGAAAAAGATTCACCCACGCACCAAATGCACCATGTACAAAACGCTGATAAGACCGGTGATCCTCTACGGGCACGAGACATGGACCATGCTCGAGGAGGACCTGCAAGCACCCGGAGTTTTCGAGCGACGCGTGCTAAGGACGATCTTCGGCGGTGTGCAGGAGAATTGTGTGTGGCGAAGAAGGATGAACCACGAGCTCGCTGCACTTTACGGCGAACCCAGCATCCAGAAGGTGGCCAAAGCCGGAAGGATACGTTGGGCAGGGCATGTTGCAAGAATGCCGGACAACAACCCTGCAGAGCTGGTGTTTGCAACGGATCCGGTTGGCACAAGAAGGCGTGGAGCGCAGAGAGCACGATGGGCGGACCAGGTGGAGCGTGACTTGGCGAGCATTGGGCGCGACCGAGGATGGAGAGCGGCAGCCACAAACCGAGTATTGGGGCGTACTATTGTTGATTATGTCTTATCTTAATGATGTTGAACAAATAAATGTATGTATGTGTAGAATTTTCGTAAGGGATTTTTACGGAATTTTGGAACGCCTGAAGTTATCTTAGAAGATATTCCTTATGAAATCCCAGGAAAAATCCCTGGAAGAATCTCAGCAGTACTCCTAAGGAGCAATCCTGGCAAGAGCTCTTGAAGGAATCCCAGACGGAACCTGTTTAGGAATCTCAGGAGAAACTCCTGGAAGAACCCCAGGGGAACGGCTGAAGGAATCCTAAATAAACCCTCGGAAGAATCTCTTCATAAACCCTCTGGGAATCCCGCAAGAAACTCCTGGAGGAGCCAAATGAACTCAGCACAAATGAACAGCATTCAGTTTACGAAAAGTATATAAATCAAGTTTAGATATTGATTTAAACATAAACACACAAACAAATCATCAGCAGAGCAGAGCAAGTTCTTTCAAAATTTGATTTGGATTTTCGTTCGGAAATTATTATGAAAATTCGCTAAAGAAATTTTATTGTTAAATTTTCTGGAAATGTTTTTGAAATTTCCTACTGAATTTCTTTGGGATTTTTTGACATTGGAAATTATTTAAAGATTTTGCTCTGTAATTTCTTTTCGATTTTTTAGGGTTCCATTAGAAAATTAATTCTTTTTTTTTTCTACATTTTGAATACTTCTTTGAAATTTACTTTGGGATGTCCTTCGGTTTTTTTTTTTGATTTCCTCTTGCACTTTTTGCGGCATTTCCTTTGGAAAGTTATCGGTTATTCGTTTACGATGCCTTCCGCTATTTCTATGCAAGCAGTTTTGGAAATTGCGTTGTGAAAATTTTCGGAAAATTCTTTAGAAACTTCTCTGACCTTGTTTTTTTTTGAGAATCCATTGGTAACTCCTTTGAGATTTCTTCGGCCATACCATTAAAAAAACGAAATGTAATTACATCGGATATTTTTAAGAAGTCCTAAGAAATTCTTCTGGGAATTCATACAGAAAATTTTCCAGGTATTGTGGAATCGGTCTAGAATAGTAATACAAGGTAATACATAATATTACAGGTATTGCTTCAGATATTACTCTGGAGTCCCTTCACAAATTTCTCGAGAAACACTTTTAGAAAACATTCTGTGGGTTATTTTAAAATTCCGCCAAGTTTTTTTTACAAAAAAAAACTCCTCCAGCGTTTCTTTTAGAAATTTCTCAAGAGATTACACAAAAATTTCTTGAGAAAACCTTCCTTACATATCTTCAGTAAATTCTCCATGGACTGCTTCAGAAATCACTTCGGAGATTCTTTTGGAAAGTCTTCCACAGATTCTTTAAGAAAGCCCTGCAGCGAATACTTCCAAATATCTTCCTGTTTTCCTCCAGAAGTATTTCAATTGGTACTCTGTGAAAACCTTAAGTACTTCTGGCATTGCTGCATCCTCTGGAAATTCCATCTGAGTCTTTCAGAAAATATTTTCAGAATTTTCTCAGGAATCACTCCAGGAATATAGGACTTTATAATATCTTCCTGAGGTTCTTTGAGAAATTTCTCCAGTGGTACCTCCATACAAATTTTCATTGATTCGTTAAGAAAATCTTCCAAGGATTCCTTTAGAAAGTTTCCCGAAAATTCTTTCACGAATTTCATCAGGAACTCCTTCAGAATTATTTTGTAGACACACTTTTAAGAATTCAATCTGGGGTTTAAAAAGGAATTTCTTCAAGTATTCCTTCAGGGTTTTCATGAGGAAATCCTCCTTTAATTGCTTTAGAAATTTCACTTGGATTCCTTTAGATATTAATCGAGTGATTATTACAAAAATTTATCTGATAATTCTACAGTTTCGAGGTTACTTTGAAAATTCCTGCAAGAATTCATTTAGAAACTTTCATTATATTAAATTTATAAAAACAGAAGCGAACAGAACGGTGAGTCGAAAAGGAGAGCGTCCAACATAGCTCTGGTCCTCACAAGTTCCTACCTCATGTTTCCACGGGTCAAGCGATGACAAAGACCGCCAGCTAACAGTTGCGTGCTTAGCTGGTAGTGCAGCCTGGGCACTGTTGTCCTTCTGACTTCAGCTAAATTGAGGAGGTACGTCTCGAGCGTCTGTTCACCAAGGAGGTGCGGCTCAAACAGCGTCTGTTCTGGAATCCAGCGGTTGAGTGTGAAATGCTCCTCCACCGGAAGCTATACTCAAGTTGGCAGCCCCATCACGGTGGATAGGGGACCTTAGACCAACAAACTACTGTTTCCGAAACCCAAAAACCGTTACAGAAACCGAAAATGAAAGATTACGAACTGATTCAACGGCAACGACTTCTAGCGCGAAACAACGGACAAGAATTGGAACTTGGAATGTGTTAACTCTAGCCCAGCTGGGTAAACTGGCACAACTAGCCAATGAGGCATATGCCGCATGAAGTTTGAGATCCTAGGACTGAGCGAAGTCTTTTGGCCAAACTTTGGGGAACACAGATTGGCGTCGGTTCAAATTCTGCTATACACTGACCTACGAGGTAACACGCTCGTCGCCACCGTGGAGTTGGTTTCCTGCTCAGCGCTCATGTCCACGAAGCGCTCATGAAGTGGGAATCTATTAATGAGAGTATAAGTGTAGCCAGATTCAGAACACGGGTCCGAAACCATACCATGATCGAATGTTACGCGTCAACCGATGCTGCCGAATTGCAAAATAAAGAGAACTTTTACAGTCAACTGAATGCTGTCGTGGACAAGATTCCGATAGGTGATATCAAGATCCTCATGGGCGACTTCAACACGAAGGATGGTTCCGACAACACGGACTATGAGCACGTCATGGGACGCCATGGTCTCGGAGAAATTAGCGAAAACGGAGACGGAGCCTTCTTGACGTGCGGAATGTAGTGCCGACATTGCGTCCAACCATCATCTCCTAATCGGCGAGATCCGAATGCGCATTGCCAGGAACCAGCGACAGGAAGAGAAAATCGGGTGCCGGTTCAACGCCGGCTGGAAGACGCTGCGGTGAAAAGATCCTTTGTCGAGAAGCTAGAGAACCATGCTGCGGATATTCCAGCAGGTGGAAGCGTAGAAGATTAATAGAGCGCCGTCTATAACGCCTTCATCGCCACCGGCAAGAATAATTTGGGTGAGCTACGCACCCGGAGAAAGCAGTGGATCACAGATGATACCTGGAGGAAGATAGAGAAGCGAAGGAACGCCAAAGCTGCGATAGAGCAAGCAAAAACACGAGGAGCCAAAGCCAAAGTCCGTCACCGCTATTCGGCTCTCGATAAGGAAGTGAAACGCTCATGTAGACGGGACAAAAGAGCGTGGGCGGACTCCCTAGCCGACGATGGCGAGAAAGCCGCAAACACCGGTGACATCATCCGCCTCCTCTACGATGTTTCACGTCGCCTTAGTGGGACTAAGATGAATCACGGTGTGCCAAAAACCGTTATTAACAAATAAAATTGTCCACCCAAGTGGCACCCGGCATTCGAAAGATATACTACTCTAGTATCTCCTCTGAAAATTTGAAAATGTTTCATCGAGGGAAACTAAAGTTTTTGTGATTTGAAAATTTTGACCCATTTCTATAGGATTTTCTTTTATGAGTAAATATGCACGCACGGTGTGCCTGATACCACTATCAACAAATAAAAATGTCACACCCGGCATTCTAAAGATATCACAGCGTAACAAAAATTTACTTTTTGTCTGTCTCAAGAGCAAACTTATGTGTCTCCGAAGGATTGCGGGCCGCTGAATCCGAATCCGGGCTCAGATTTGCTCTAACACGTCACAATTTTGAGCTATACCTCAATTTATAGGGCAAAATATGCGATTTTGGGCTTTTTTGACAGCAAATCATTAAGCAAGGAAATATTTTTTTAAGCAATCAAAAGGTTAATTGGTCAGTTAACATCTAAATTAACGACTCATGCAAAATATTTCGTTTTACCTAATCAAATTTGATAGTTTTAAGCGATTTATGTTAGGTACGATATTTCCCATACAAGTCACCCTCCAAAAGTTGCATGCAAGTTTTCATACTAACATAAAATGCTAAAATCTATGAAATTTGATTAGGTAAAACGAAATATTTTGCATGAGTCGTAAATTTAGATGTTAATTGACCAATTAACCTTTTGATTGCTAAAAAAATATATTTCCTTGCTTAATGGCTTGCTGTCAAAAAAGCCCAAAATCGCATATTTTGCTCTATAAATTGAGGTATAGCTCAAAATTGTGACGTGTTAGAGCAAATCTGAGCCCGGATTCGGATTTAGCGGCCCAAAATCCTTCGGAGACACATAAGTTTGCTCTTAAGACAAAAAAATGTTGCGCTGTGTATACTATTCTAGTATCTCCTCCGAAAATTTGAAAATGTTTTATCGAGAGAAACCAAAGTTTTTACTGTTTGAAGATTTTTCTCTATGGTCATAGAATAAGCTCATATATGGCAATATTGTCATAGAATGTTTCATTGGCTCTTTAAATCAAAAACAAATATTAATAAGTTTCACAAGTACCATTCCATAGATACAACATTCAAACAACTTCTCTGACAATTTGACAACATTTCATCGAAACGATCGTGGTGTTTTAACGTGTTTATAGATAAAGCCCATATCTATCTCCAATGCATATCTCCAATGAAATTGAAATCAAAGCTTAAAATTGTTGTTACTGATGATCATTCAAATGTAAAATTTCTAATTTCACGGAAGACACGTTAGTAACATGACGTATAAAAGCTGGGTAGTAAAACGATTAGCATTTAGGTTTACTTCAAAGCTTCAATATCTTAAACATTATACCAACGATTTACAAAGCTTCCTAGGAATACCAAAAAATTGGGCTGTTAATTCAGTTTAACTTTCTTTTCACCATGAAACATTTTCAAATTCACCGACAAGATACCAACTCACGGCGTGCCACATTTTTATTTGTATTCGAGTAGCAGGTAGAACTATGAAACATTAATTAGATTCTCAAACTACGGTAATTGACATTCCTCTCAACGAAATGTTACCAAATGTGAAGCGGACCTGGTGTGATGGTTAGAACACTTGACTATCACGCCGAGGACCTGGGATTGAATCCCACTCCCGACAAATTCACAAAATGTGAGTTTTTCCTTCGGAAGGGAAGTAAAGTTTGAGTCTCGAGATGAACTAGCCTAGGGCTAAAAATCTCATTAATACAGATAAAAAAATATTGCCAAGTTTTCAGAGAAGTTGCTTGGATATTTATTGTACTTTTGGAATTTGTGAAACTCATGACACCGTTCAACATTAGTTCGCGTTATGGGATGAGAAAAAAAGTAATAGGGGTTTGCGATCCTAGAAACTCTAATGCGTATATCAATTCAGTAACAAATTTTGAAAACGACGTATAATCAATGCTACACCATTGATTATACGTCGTTTTCAAAATGTGTTACTGAATTGAACACCCCAAGTTCTCAATTCAAACTTAGGTCTTGAACTGTGAAGTCCCGTTCCAATATTTTTCGAAAATTCTTTCACTATGATACTTCTAGGGTTCCAAAACCCTGTTCATTTTATTCTCATCTCATAATACGAAGTTTTTTTTTAAATTTTGTTTAGCGATGTTATTATTTGTTTAAGATATGAAGATCACCGTATGACAATATTCCCATATTTGAGCTAATTCTATGAAAATATAGGAAAATCTTGAAACAGTAAAAACTTTGATTTCCCTCGATAAAACATTTTCAAATTTTCGGAGAAGATACTAGAATAGTATATCTTTCGAACACCGGGTGTGAGTTTGGAGTACATTTTTATTTGTTGATAGTGGTATCAGGCACACCGTGCGTGCATATTTACTCATAAAAGAAAATCCTATAGAAATGGGTCAAAATTTTCAAATCATATAAACTTAAGTTTCCCTCGATGAAACATTTTCAAATTTTCAGAGGAGATACTAGAATAGTATATCTTCCGAATGCCGGGTGCTACTTAGGTGGACATTTTATTTGTTAATAACGGTTTTTGGCACACCGTGGAATGCTACGATGCCCGTGTAAGACACGTCTGGACAGTTACTGACCGACCCGGCTGACCAGTTGAAACGCTGGTTCGAGCACTATGGGAACCTTCCTCAAGTGTCGGTCACGCCATCAACACCTCAGCATGATCCGCCAAGGTTTCGACGCATCACCCGTGTCAACATCGAAGCTACTGATATACAGGAGAAAGAAACAGCCATCCGTAGCATGAAATCGAACAGGGCCCCAGGGATCGATCGCATATCAGCTGAGATGCTCAAAGCTGACCCCGTAGCATCCGCACAACTACTGCATCAATTATTCTGCAACATATGGGAAACCGCGACATTTCCGGCCGACTGGATGCAAGGCGTCTTAGTAAAGGTATCCAAAAAGGGTGTCCTGACTGTATGCTATAATTGGCGGGGTATCATGTTACTGTGTATCGTTCTCAAAGTCCTCTGCAAAGTGATCCTTAATCGGATACAGGAGAAGATTGACGTAACTCTCCGACGGCAGGATTCCGTGCCGGACGATCCTGTGTGAACCATATTGTCACGCTGCGTATACTTAGAAAAAATCACCGACTTCGATAATTTTTTACCGAAATCTCAACCGTTAGGTTTTTTACCGGAAAAAATCGGTGACGTTTACCGAACTTCGTTAAAGTTTGACAGATAAACGATAACATTTTACCGAAATTTGGTAATTTTATCAGGATTTCGGTAAAATACCATTACCGAACGCTCAGCAGTTGAGATTTCGGTAAAACTTACCGAACGCGACTATTTGTGTATCATCTTGGAGTATTGCTGTGTGCATTGGAAATGCAAATATCAAATGCGGGAACACCAAATGCGGTAAGATTTTTTAACAAGTAACCTGATGTCAGTGGGAGCTTTTGAATCCTAGGTTGGCGGTGGTTTTGACTAGAGTGCCTTTAACTTAGAGTGGCGTCAATTGGAACAAAGAGCATGTGTCAAAATCCATACAAACGCGCGTTCCAAACGAACAGGAGACCTGTCAAAATCGGAATATGACGCCACTCTCCCTTCCAGTCACTCTAGTTTTGACTATGGTTGCTAAGTTGCCTTTGGTAACACTGTGTTACCGCGCTTGGAGCGCATTTGGGCACCATTTGCATCTTGAACGCACACAGCAATAAATCAATGAATTCCAAGAGTCTCTCTACCTGGTGTTCATTGATTACGAAAAAGCTTTCGACCGTCTCAATCACCAAAACATGTGGGAAGCTCTCGGGCGCAAGGGACTCCCTGAGAAAATCATCGGCCTCATTGAACCACAGTACAGGGCATTTTCGTGCAGAGTACTGCACAACGGTGTTTTGTCCGATCCCATCCGGGTCGTTGCTGAAGTGAGGCATGGATGTATACTATCACCGCTACTGTTCCTCATCGAAATCGACGAGATCCTGGTCGATGCGATTGACCGTGAATCAAATCGTGGATTGCTGTGGCAGCCCATTACCATGGAGCACCTAAATGACTTCGAACTGGCTGATGACGTTGCTCTCCTACCCCGACGGCGCTCTGATATGCAGAGTAAGCTGGATGATCTTGCCAATCGCTCCTCAGCGGCAGGTCTTACCATCACCGTCAACAAGACTAAATCTTTGGATGTAAACACGGTCAACCCATCCAGGTTTACGGTAGCTTGGCAATCAGTGGAGAAGGTTGAAAGCTTCCAATATCTTAGTAGCCAAATGGCGGCCGATGGCGGCACCAAGATCGACATAGGTGAACGGATCAAGAAGGCGAGGGATGCTTTTGCGAGTTTAAGAAATGTATGGAAAAACAATCAGAATAGTCGACGCACCAAATCCGAATTTTCAACTCGAACGTGAAATCTGTGCTGCCATACGCTAGTGAAACCTGGTGTGTATCAGTGGAGAACACGCAACGGCTGGTCTCACAATTGGATCTCCAACGTGGAGCTCCATCGTCGATGTCATCGAAAGTTGATAGCGACAGAAATTCGGGAGCGAAAGTGGAGGTGGATCGGCCACACTCTAAGCAGGGGCGGAAACGAAATCTGCAAGCAAGCGTTAGATTGAAACCCAACAGGACATCGCAGCAGAGGCAGACCCAGAGGCTTATGGCGCCGCAGTCTCAACAACGAAATCAAGCAAGTCGACAGAAAATTGACCTGGTCACAGGTCAAGGCGGTGGCTGGCAATCGCCCAGGATGGAAATCTTTCAATTCCGCCCTCTGCACCACCATGGGTGCCCAGGACTGAAAGTAAGTAAGTAGTGGTTACTACTGGCGAGTGTACATAGCAACCACTTCTATATAGCGCCTCTATCGGCAAAATTGCCAACTCATTGGATGGTAGTTTGCATTGTGTGGTAGATCTATTCTAGTACTACAACTTTGACAAGGAAAGTATGGCGCTATCTTGGATTATGCCTGAGATATTCGCTCACACCCCCAATTGGGCAAAATCCCATAAGCTCTGAGATTCCTACAACACGGACAGCCGTGTAATAAGAATCCGTGTAATAGGTGACCGTGTGGACGGAAGCCGTGTAGTAGGAGTCTAGACTGTATACTGCAAACACCGAAATGATTGAGAAATATTACTTCAAAAACCCTAACCTTGATTTCATTGGAAGGGTTTCAACTGTTCTTCATTTTTTCCGTTAACTGATCACATCAAAGCTTATATTTGACACGCTCCATACCAATAACAAACACTTCATCAGTGGCACGTAATTCTACCGACTCCCGCCCGCCGTCAGCGGAAGTTCTAGTTATTACACCCACTAAAAGCGGATCAACGTAGTCACGACGCCGTAAAGGCCACTCAGTTCCTGTGTGTCATTTTTCTACAGCGCAGTCGGAGTCTGAGTAATGGAGACCCACCGGAAAGACAATCGTTTGACAAATTGAAAACTCTGTCCGCTATAATTAAATCTGTCACAAAACACCGGAGGCTTCGGGTTTGAGTTTTTTTTCCTGTTTGTAGGGCACCGAAAAAAAGACTATTCCAATTTCAAGAAGGGGAACTCTCCCATATCATAGAGTGTCAGAAATACAAATATAATTAAATTTAAACGGAAAACAATGTGCCGCCAGCCTCTTCAGTCTCTGCCAGCTTTCGCTGCTTCCCCTTGTTGTGCGTGGTGTCGTCGACGGGATGGACCCTTCTCCAGACGGCCGAGGCCGTGATTGAGAGCCGCGCCCTTGACGAAATGATGCACGCGGGATTTGGATTTGGATGCGCTTTGAATATGCCCTCATACCTCGACTCTTGCAACTAGGATTCGGACAAGCGGTGTTCCCCTACATGCGTGCATCTCGCGATCGCGCCTCTCGTTCCGACAACTCGTCAACCTTCATCTATCTGATGGTATTCAAGCGCATATTCGATAGAGAAATTTACGATCGACAGTGCCCTACCGCACCGCGAGCCATAACCCATATGAATCATTATGAATCTGGTTTCGAGTGGCCCTCCTCTGATGGATGTCGCGCGCGCACACGCGAGACACTCTGTCTGGCGGCTCGCTGCTTCTGTTCGCATACCGAATCCACGTTCACGTTTTATGTTGCGCTGCGTGTGGTGTTTATAGGTTATGGATTATAAATATTTGTCAATCGGCAGTACGTACCTTCCATCCGGTCGTGTGGCGGGTCATATCATATCAATGAAACGAAGGGTGGAGTGAAGGTACCTTCGCTTGAGCGAGCCGAAGATAACGGTTTAGTGAGCTCAATCGAGGAAAACTATGTGCAATATAGTGGAAGTACCTACTTGGAGTTACCAGGAACATCACTGTTTTTTTCTACAATCAATGATTGTACCGAAATCAACAAAAGCGTTTCGCGAGATTTCGGTATACGTTCCTCCGTTGCCGTGGTCTCCCGTGCCTACATTTTCCATGCCATTCAGGTGCTGATCGAAGTGCTGCTTCCACCTTTCAATTACCTCGGCTCGCGGCACGAAGCCGTTGCGGGGTGCGTTGAGCTTCTGGTAGAACTTCCGTGTTTCTTGGAAACGTCACAGCGGTTCCATTTCTTCGCACTCCGCTTCTTCCAGGCGGCGCTATTTCTCCCGAAAGAGGCGTGTCTGCTGTTTCCGCTTCTGTTTGTAACGCCCCACGTTCTGTCGGGTTCCTTGCTGCAGCATAACCGCCCACGCTGCGTTCTTCTCCTCCAAAACCGTTCTGCACTCCTCGTCGAACCATTCGTTTCGTCGATTCCTTTCCACATATCCGATGGTGCTGTCGGTTGCGTCGTTGATGCCCAAGTAGGGTAGGTAATCAAACTTTGAACCATATTGCGGCTTTCTGAAGCAGTGCAAATTTTAAGTGATTTTTTCTCCCACATGGAAATAATTTACTACGGCAAAATCGTATGCACATGAAAGCCACGGGTATAAGCTTTTTGTTAAATGGTAAAAAGTTTGTATTTGCACCGAATTTCATTGAAATATTCGATTTTTCATCAACAATGATTTTAATCTTAATTTGAACCATCGTAATCATAATTTGAACCAATTTTAATCTTAATTTGAACTACTGGCGGCAGCAGCTCGAGCAACTCACAAAACAGCCAATTCCATGCTAAACAATTAAAAATCACATGAATCTGCTAATTCGCATACCTATTTTTCATTAGGCAGTGGAATCTCACCTCAGAATGTTCGAAATTCTTTAGGAATTTGGAAACTAAATTTGGAATTTTTCATCCCCCAAGAGTAAACACAGCAACCACTAGCGCAATCTACAGGCCAACACTAGAAGCTCACCCCCGTATACTAGTTCAAATTTAGATTACAAATGGTTCAATTTAAGATAACATTCTCCAAGTAAGAATCACTTAAATTTGATAATTTTATGACAAATAATGCGGAATATTATTCGGTTGGTCGATTCTACGATAAATAAGCTTTCATTTGACGTATTCACTTATTGCGTGTGATGCAATGCAGAAGCTGTACGGGTGCATCGAAAATGGGCTTTCTCTGGGGGGAAATAGGTGAAATCACAGTGATTTTTCAATTGCCTGTTTTCCATAACAAAAACGCTTTTTTCACTGCTTTTAAAGTCCATGATATCAGGTTATTTTACGAAAAGCTGTTTAACATCTTTTTCGGGACAATATTTGCCTAAAAAGTACGTCGTTTTAATGAATTTCGAAATGGTTCAAATTAAGATTACAATTTGACTAGTTCAAAGTTTGATTTCTTACCCTAACAATTTCAATGCTTTCTGCTCTTAGACTTTATTTATGGAGGTTTTGTCATTGCTTCGGTAAATCCCTCTAGGTTTAATAAAGCATTATACATTGTAAAGCAATCTTAATGACACATGGAACTTTAAAGCACTTTGTAGATATCTAGAAGTCTACTCAATAAAACTTATCCACTTGCCTTTTTTCAAATCAAAATTTTTTATCTAAGCGGACTGTTAAGTACGTATTAAAACTTAATCTTAAAACTTCTTTCAAAGCCGTATGCATCGCATATCGCATCGGCCTCAAAACTTAATAGATGAGATAAAGTCACAATCTTAAATCTTTTCAGGATTTTAAACGGAAGTATTAAAGCAACCTTAGGAGTGTTGCTGCAATACGATATTCATGTCGGCAAAAGGTTTTATAGACAATACAATCAGAAATGTAATGAATCACGTATGATTCCATTTTCCACTATTTGAAGTTAACGCCTAATGGGTCATAATTGTTATTAATTACACTATATATCTACCTAACACTCGAGAAGATGAGTCAACAGCCTCAAATAACCACTACTGAAAAACTGAAGAACACATGAAATTTCTGTTTGTTTACATATTTTGACGGCTATCGGCCACCCGGAGAGTTCTTAAGAACAGTCAGTCTCATCCCGCCGTTCCTTAGAACCTAATAGTGTTTGAGTAGCGCAAATCATGTGCGTTAAGAATAAGTGGGCGCATGCTGGGCTTTGCTCCGTATTCATAAAGAGCAGCAACCCTAGAACATGTTGCTTTTACACTAACTGATCTTAAACGATCTTAATCAAAACCAAGAGGGTTTAACATGAAGGCATCCATATTTTAGCCACGATGTTCTGTTCCTGATTGCAACTTGTGCGCGCCATGTTGATGTTTGGGTTGAAATTTCAATGCATAACATTGTAAACCTCAATCCCGCTGATTATTTTCAATATGAAAAAATTGCAAGCTGACGTGGCGCTTCGTCTTATTCAGTAGTAACTTATTACATTATTCGAGTAAACTTTTATGGCATGAGTTTCTACGTCATAGAAACAGAGTTTTACGCTGGTGAAATTTGTAACTAAATATCATGGCCATGACTAACCGACCTTATTTTTTTGCGTCACTATTAATTTGAAATTTATTTTAATTTATTTGATGACTTTGATTTCAGATCTATTTTTAGGTTTTAATCCTTCGTACAAGATGTTTTACGAACTTAGATACGGCATGTTGATCTTCTTGCAGCCTACATAATAGATCTTATCTTAGCTGTATAGCAGACTACAGGAACGTGTCGTAAAATCAAGTAGCCTATAAAATGTTTTAAGGAATGGTTTTAACAACCTCCTGTAGGGTGGGCCCTTTTGGACTTAATAGGTGTTTATCACGATTTTATTAGTGCTGTTAGAATTACTAGGCATTAAAATGAGTTTTATCGGCTTGATTGTAACAACAGCTTGTAGGTAATAAGAAAACTAAAAATGTTACTTGGGTGGCTGCTTTCACTGCACTGGTCTCCAGCAGTCCTCTAGAAGGGCCTCATCGAGCTCGCCCTCGTCTGGCAACGCGGCCTCCACATTCTGCGCGTATGCTGAGGTGGCATCCGGTTGTTAAGTCGCTCTAGGTAGTACCGTGGCGGTCGCCGATACCGTACATTGTTGATGACGGAGAGTTTTGGGCGCAGTTTGACCATCACCAGATAGTGGTCGGAGTCGATGTTGGCGCCACGATAGGTCCTGACGTCGATAATATCGGAGAAGTGCCGTCCGTCAAATAGAACGTGAGATTCCGTCTGCTGTGGTGATCTCCATGTGTAACGATAAGGGAAGCTGTGTTGGAAAAAGGTGCTACGTATGGCCATATTTTTGGAGGCAGAGAAATCAATGAGTTGTAGGCCGTTTTTGTTCGTCTGCTGGTGGGGTGGGCGCTAATTTTTCCAATCGTCGGTCTGAATTCCTCCTCCTGGCCTACCTGAGCGTTTAAATCTCCTATGATGACCTTGACGTCGTGGCTTGGACAGCGGTCGTTCTCGCGTTCGAGCTGCGCGTAAAATGCATCCTTGTAATCACCAGTGCTTCCGGAGTGTGAGCTGTGCACGTTCATTATGTTGAAGTTGGAGAATTGGCTCTTGATACTCAACCTGCACGTTCTTTCGTCGATCGGCCACCAACCGATCACGCGCCTCTGCATGTCACCCATCACGATAAAAGCTGTTCCCAGCTCGCGTGTTTTGCCGCAGTTCTGGTTCACACCATGGATCCTGTCCAACACACCTCCTGCATCGCTACGATGCCGAACCCGCAGTCCTTCAGGTGATCGCACAGTGGTGCGAGGGCGGTCGAAACCTAAAAAATGAAAATGCTTTTCACGTAGATATAATATTTTTGTCAGATTCCTAAATATTTCAACTGTAGAAATCCAAAATTTCAGATCGATTCATTGAAATTTGAATTTTTGACAACCTCCTGAACGGACTGTGGTTTATGGCCTTCATACAAAATCTATAATGTTTATTCACAGCTATGCCAGTGTCCCGTGCTTTAATAAACGAATGAACTATAATAGTTGCTTTGAAGGCTTTGTTCGTAGATATGTGAAGATCATCTGTATGGCATTTAAGTTGTGAAAAGGCTGCCTAAAAATGAGTTATCCTTCGATATTCTTGAAAATTACCCATTTTTGAGTCGCGCCCGCGATGTGGTTGTGCGATTTTGTAAGCCTAAGACCAGTGCTTTCGATTGGTGTATGATTTATTTTGCGAAAACTTGCGATAGATTTCATGATTTTCATATGTTTTTGAGGGTTTTGGGTAAGAGGTTTTGGCTGGCTTTTGTTCAGCAACGCACCACTATGGATCGGCGAGTATGCGGGTGCTCCCAATGGAGTTGAGAGATCGTCAGTTCCACGTACCGAGTTTCCAATCGCAAGTCCTTTTTGTTCGCTGGTGTCGTTGCCGTTGCTCTCGGTTCGTATTACATATTCTGTTGCTGATTTTCCGTTACAATGGTTTTTTTACGGCTGGCTCATAGGGCCTGACACCAACCCCCTACTTTCCGAAGAACCATAGTGCATAGTTGAGCTTAGAGTTCTTCCCTGGCACTCGGACGTTGATCAGCCGTCCCTAACAGCCCAAAGTTTCCATCGGGGTTGGTTGGTTACCCGATCTTCCCTAAGGTTGCTCGTAGTTTCCGGCCGGTACCACGAGGAGGTAGAGAAAGGAGTTGAATTCCAGTACACCCAAACCTCCATTTACGTAGAATCCATTTAGTTAAAATCTTTAAGTTCTGTTTAAGGTTTCCTAACAACTTTCTTGAGCATAAGTCATCCAATTTACATGCACAACTTGAATGATTGAATTAAAGTGTCTCGAGCATACCAAAGTGGCGAATCCTGGTTTTGACAGGTCTCCTGCTCGATTGGAACTATGGGGATGACCAAAGTATCTAAATACCAAGGTAAGAGATTCCCGTTAATATTCATGGCTTAGTCTGAAAAGGAAAAAAGCAAAAAATAGTTATGAAGTTTGCGCTGATTTGTTTAGGCACATCACTATTTAGCAAACTTTCTTAAGAAATTTAGCTCTTACATCTTAGAAGCAATTCTTGCATCTCACAGGATTAAAAGTAACCTCCATGCAACAAAACAGGAAAAGGAAATATCGCCATTTGAAAATCGGTGACATTTTTTATTTAATTGGTTCTAAACATATTTTTTCAGCATTAAGAAACATCCAAACTAATAAAACTTCACAAACTTTGCAGAAATAATGACATTTTAGAAAAAAAAACACCAACTTTTCATAACTAATGCAAATGTGTTGGTGAGTCTCGTTATTGACATTCGCGGGAATCTCTTACCTTGGTATTTACATACTTTGGGGGGGATGACAGCAAATCAGCTGTTCCAGTTTTGACGTTTCTCTTTATTATTCCAGGCTTGTTAGTTTGAACGAAAGTGATGCTTGCACAGCTTCATGCACTTGTGTGCTGACAAGTGGTAAATTTAATATTTGTTTAAGAATCTCTAAGAGCATTTTTGCGTATAGTTCATTGAATCTACCTACAACCGTAAGCAGTCTGTAACGCCTTGAATCTCTTCTGAAACCACCTAAAACGTTTATGAAACGCTTTAAAGCGCTGCTGAAATCTGAATCTCCCTGTAGCTCAATTAAGGGCAGTGATCTAGAAACTGTAGGCCCCTTTAACTCCCCCTGAACCCCCCTGTAACGCCCCTGAGACCCTCCAAAACCCCTGAAAATGCCTTCAAAATCCCCGTAAAACCTCCAGCAGACCCTATGTTGCGAACAGGGCAAGAGGGAACTTTCACCGGGCTGTTAGCAGCACTATCCATATGTTCGTTTGTGCAGCTTTAAGCTGCAATAGAGTTTATTAATTATTTGGGTACATATGTTTAAGAATTTCATTTAACTCACACTTTTCGGTGTATTCGCAAAGTATGTACAACCTCTGCTTGCCCGATACAACGTTAAAGTAGGAATTCTACTGCAATCAACATATAGTTAGCTATTTCAAAGGTTTAGCATTGTGACAACAGGATAGTAATAGAATAAATGCAAAGTCACGGCTATAGATCTTGGTGATTCCAACCTAATTTAAGAAAAATTCAAGAATACAATTTTAATTAGGATTTTAATTTAGGTAGCGCAGTCTTGCTGTATCGCACGAAAAGGTTTAAGAATTAACTTTAAGCTTTTTCAATTGTAGGGTAACGAATCCTAATGATGATCTCCGCTTGTGGATTTTCTATTATCCTCCACCCCGATTAGAAATGAATAACAAAATATTAACCGGTTGAGTTATAATTTCAAAGATAGTTTCATAACAGAATGTGTTATGAAATTCGCCGGTTAGGTGTTAAAATAACAAAAATTATAACAATAATTGGCCTATCCATCTCACATTTATAACAGGTTTTGATACAATTATAACAAGCTTATAACAAAGTTGGATATAATAAATTTAGAAAGGAAAACCATACCATATCACATGTTGTTATAAAGCAGATAAAAATATATTGGGTAAAAATTAAGTAGGGTAAAAATAAACTCAATTTTGTATAATTCATTTTTAGAGTGGAATTTTTAGTAAAAAGTAACTAGGATCAAAAAACTTCTCCTAGCTTCTCTAGCCTTCACATACTTGAGTGACATTCAAATATATTTTTTTACTACAGGCTCACCCAAAACCCTCAAACGAATCCTTGAGAGAAGCATTTTCTGGTGGATAACTTGAAGGAATGACTGCTGCAATCCTGCAACGGATTTTTTAAAGAGATATATGGAGAAATTTGCATGGAACAATGCCTGACGGACTTTTTAGAAAAATTTGTGAATGAATTTTTGCAGGAGTTCCTGAAGAAATACATGGAGGCATTTCTAAAGTAAACATTGGAGGAATTCCTGAAAGAATACATGGGAACTTATCAGAAAGAATCCTTGGGGGAGTTTCTATAGTTTCCTGAGGGGAGTACCCAAAGAAATCGGTTGCTTATCAACAATACCACAGCTATTAATCACAAGCCTTCTCTTACACTGATCATTTTGAATTTGTATATCGTCAGGCACGAAGAAGCACAAGGAAGTCAAGGAAGAATTTCTGCAGAAACCTTTCAGAAATTTCTGAGGGTAGACTGTGAGCAATTTTTGAAGTGGTTCTTGGATAAATATTTGACCGAATACTTGGAGAAACATTTGAAAGGATCCATAAACGCATACCTGAATAAGTCATTTGAAGATTTTTCTAAAAAAATCGTAATGTAATAGTTGCAAAGAAAGAATCCTTGGAGGAATTCCTGATGAATTCGTTGGAGGAATTTGTTCAGAATTTCATAAAGAAATCCTTTTTGGTATCTCTGGAAGGTAGATGTAAAAGAAATATTTCGGAATCGGAGCTCATATTTTAAGGCATATCCACATTACAGTGAATACATTCTCACCGCAGAATTTTCAGCTTTGAACAAGAAAACTGCTTTTGAATTTTCAATAAAGACGATAATGTCAATGACGAATCCTTCAACTTTAGGCAACCCCACTTCTTTGGTCATCAGCAGTGTGGCCAGCGGTAACATCCCACGTAACGCACAAGAAACCCTCAGAAACACCTGAAAATGACTACGTAACGCCTCTGAAACTAGCTTGAGTAAAGCCCCTAAAACCCCCTCAGACCATATGAAACGTATCTCTAAGATCCTCAGAAACCAACGTAACGCCTCTAGAACTCGTCAAAAATCCTCTGAAGCTTTTAAAATGCCTTCCAAATCTCCCTAAAACCTCATCGGCTCTCATGTAAAAAGAAAGTATCACAATTTCTCGACAAATCATGCAAACATAAGACGATGAAAAAAATATATGGAGTAAATATCTGAAAAAGAGGATCAAGTCTCTCCAATTTAAAAATACGCCATATTCTTAAAAGTTTAAGGAAATATGAAAAATAATAATCGAAAATACAAGAAAACTTGAAAATAAAATAAATAGGAAGCCTTTGAAGTTATTTTCTATATTTAAATTAACCGATCAAGTGTCACCCATTTTTGTGAAATACATCGTAAGACATGCCCCCATAAAAAAACAGTTTTTAAAACATCAATAATAAATTTAAGCCCTTCTGCTTTGTATAAACTTGGAATAGATGAGTGCCTGTCAATCTGTGCGAAAATCCGATCTAAGTTTTTTTTTTTTTAAGTTACAGGCAAATCAGAAAAAGGGATCAAGCCTACCCATACTCCCCTACGTAATAACTACATATGTACAAAAAATTATGTCAATTGGTTCAAATTGACTGGAAAGTGCCCAAACTAGAAGCCCAGCGGTTTGTTCAAATACACTATGGTCTTTTTTTACACGGGAGATACATCCCGTGTAAAAAACCGTGTGAATTTAAAAATATTTGAAATGTCCTCAACTTCAGATATCAGAGGTTTGTTTTAGAGAGTTAATAAGAAAAGGGGGGGGGGGGGGGGGTAATAGTAGTAAGGGTTGAATCTAGGGGTTACCCAAGTAACTCAACTTATTGTATATGTGTTTAAAATTCATTATTCATACAAAGTGGCATGATTTTTTCGTGTAAATATTATCAACTTAATATCAAACACTTATATAATCAAAACAGCGCAAAAAAGGCGGCTTATAAAACATCTTGTAGGTTATAAAAGATGTATTCCAATACACATTTTGAACTAAAAAGGTACGTTCCCACCTTCTCTTGAACATTTATTAGTTGTAATCAAGTTGTTTATCAATTATAAGATCATGCAGAATACGAATATACTGCAATCACACTCATTGGTTGAAGTTAAGCTTTGTTCTGGTGATATAACCTGCATCAAACATTTATGGTACATGGCTATCTCAATTTTTATGAAGAAGATTTTTGGACGTTACATAGCTTAGAAAATTCATTTATATAACAAGCTCCTCAGATACTCGACTATACACTGTTTAAACTGACAAGAAGAAAACCGTCAACAAAAATATTTAGTTTACTAGATTCAGCAACCTTCATCAGCAAAAGAATTTCTAAGAACTAATGATGAAGTCAAGGATGAAGTCCATTATTTTACATATTCGAATAACAAACTTTATAACGGATTTTGCTAGTGGGGCGCTATGCTGTTTGATCTGCGCTTCATGATTTATCGTGAAACATCCACTTTTACTCATCCATAACTCATGCGCCTCTGAAATAAGCTCAAAATGTAGCATAAACCAGTCATGTAATACAGTTTTGTGAGATTTGTTTCATATTTTTACACAAAAAAGCAACATGGTAAACAATCCATGAAGCCCATAGTGCCGTACAAAAATATTGAACCATTAACAATTTCAATAAATACCATAACTGCGTGCATGATTAATTCGACACTGATTCTTCATAAGAGCCTAACTGACATTTTCGATTTCTCTTCATCGATCCTCTCTTTGTGTTATTACGGAAAGTGTATTAAGTTTTTCAAAGATTTTTTGGTTGAAATGCGAAGACGACGACTACATCTTACTCTAGAAACAAAAAGAATAATGATTTTGTTTGTTTTGATCAAGTTAATTGCGAAAGAGAGAGTCGACGAAGAGAAATCGATCAAGTCAGTTAGGCCCTTAACAAAAATTATTGTCGAATTATTGTCTGATTATTGCGCAATCAAATCAATGGAATTGTTAACTAATCACAACTGCTAGTTTTTGTATTGTTATAAGAAAACAAAGTATATGGGAATATTTTTTATTATTTATTTGTGTACTAATATTTTTCTTCGGAACTGTAAACATCGTTTTTTTTTCTAATGAGAAATAGAATACATTTTTGTAACCTTTTAATAGATTCAGGAGACTGTTGGAATCACCGTTTAATTACATTTATCTAGCAACAGATACAACAAATTTTATAACAACTTATTTTAACGTTTTGAATACATCTAGATAACGTTTATTCAACAAACTCATTTGTTAGTTATAGTTTTATGATAGTTATCAAAGCGCCAAAATAACTGAATTACAACTAATTGCTTGCCTTGTTTACGTCTGTCTAAATGTCAAATATTATAAATAGTAAACACAAATAACAGGCAGAGGTTTGTCATTGTTTTGCAGTTCTCGCGGGATTCTGAGCACACAGCGAAAATCGTCTGTTTAATTTAATGAGTTCGGAATAAGTGCACCAGATCCTTGCCGGGAAGTGTTTACTCTAAAGACACTATATGCTAAAGACACGAAATCTGATGATTGTTGCTGACGATGATGCTGCCGAGCAATGCCGTTAAAGCGCGTTTGACAGGTCTCCTGTTCGATTGGAATGACACTGACAGTGAATTTGGAATTCCAATTGGAACATTTCGTGTCTTTGCATATAGTGTCTTTAGTTTACTCTATTTTGGACTGAACGTTAAAATGAAAAACGGAGGCTGCTCGGTTAACGCCATATCGGGAAATTGACGAGTAAGTGAAACCGTCTGACTCGACTGCTACACCACTGCTTGCAATAGGATTCAGCAGATATTTTCTAGGCGCTCAGCTGAGAATCACGCGAACGGTACCGTTTTAATTCTACCGGAGCTCGATCCTACCCTAGATCCTACCCGTGATTAGTTGGTAGTGAGCGTTAGTTAGCTTTAATGATGACATTTTGAGGGAACCATTGAGGTAGACATCGCAGAAGAAAATCACAAACCATTTGCCGCAAAGATGCCATGATAATCACAAAATATAATAAAGCAAAAAGGTAAACATTGGATGTCGTTTTGACGAGATGGTTATTAGTTGTGGATGCTCTATAAATGTTGGATATTTGTAGAATCATTGCATTTCAAATATGATAAAGCCAATTGCACTCTGTTGAATGGACTACCCGCTTGGCGCACACCCACAGTTGATCAACAGGAGTAAATCCATTTTATTTTGTATGGTGAAAAGCATCTAAACTTGAATTACTTGAAATAGAAAGCTTTTACTGAAAAAATATTTGGTAGGCTTAATAGTAGTCACCATTGTGCACAACCACTACCAAATATTTTTTCGAATAATGTATTCCACTTCGATAAATTTGCCTTTAGATGCTATTCGCCATACAATATTTTTGAGATTTACTTTTAGCGATTTTTCGCGCATAGAAGCTAGCGCCACATTGGTCGATGCGGCGAGTAGGAAAACAGCCGATGTAGTTAATTCATTGTGTTTATCAGCCAACACAAATATAACTCAATTATTACATAACATGTTGTCTGATACGCTTATAAGGTTTTTATAAACCATCTTTTGAAACTGAAATTTTCAAAGATGTTTTCTGTGTTACTTGGGTAGTGGGGAAGGGGACAAAGGATGGGTTTTGGGGAGCAGAGTGCATACTGTTTCCAAAGAAGATCGCAGAGGATATTTTGGGGTGTTAAGGACTGTTTAGACGGACGAAACGAAGGATCAAGAAGACTGTCAACACCCTACAGGTCCACGGAGTAAGGTGGTGTAGAGAAAGTTGATCCAGGACACCCAGGAACTTTCGCGAGCGTAATCGATTGATTGTTGTTACATCACTGATACTGTTCAACATCCTACAGGTCTACGGAGCATTGTTCTGTAAATAAATAATTTTCAAACATGACCTCCAATTTTATTCTAAAAAAATTTCCGCGAGTAAAGGCCAGAAGATCTACAAACATAGCCAATGCTTTCTTGCTACATTACCGATGCGTTGTAACATCCCAAAGGTCATTGAGCATTGTACTGAAGAGTATTCATTTCTAAAGATATGCAGGGTCTTCCATGAACTTCCGCGAGTTAAGGCCTTAAGATCTACAAGCGTACTCAATGAATTATTGTTACATTTCTAATACGATGTAACATGCTACAGGTGCATGAACAATTTTTCTGTAAGGAACTAATTTCCACAGATGTTCTAGGTCTTCCAAGAACATCCATGAGTTAAGACCTGAAGATCTACAAGCGTTATCAATGGTTTGTTCTTACATTACTGATACAGTGTAGCGTCCTACAGGTCAAGGGAGCATAGTTCTGTAGAGAAATAATTTTCAAAGATAATCTCCAAGAACTTCCACGAGCTAAGATCTGACGATCTACAAGCGTTATCAATGGTGTGTTGCCACATTACTGATATAGTGTAGCGTCCTACAGATCCAGGGAGCATAGTTCTGTAGAGAAATAATTAATTTCTATAGATGTTCTAGGTTCTCCAAGAACTTCCACGAGTAAAGACCTGAAGATCTACAACCGTTATCAATGGTTTGTTGCCACACTACTGATAGAGTGTAGCGTCCTACAGGTCCAGGGAGCATGATTATGTAGAGAAATAATTTCCTAGGTCCTAGATCATACCTCCAAGAACTTCCACAAGTAAAGGCCTTAAGATTTATAAGCGCAATCAATGGATCCCAAGAACTTCCGCCAGTATAAACCTGAAGATCTACAGGCGTTATCAATGGTTTGTTGTCACATTACTGATACAGTATAGCATCATAAAGGTCCAGGGAGCATAATTCTGTTGAGAAATAATTACCAAACATCTTCTAGGTAATCCAAGAACTTCCATGAATAAAAACCTTAAGATCTACAAGCATGAACAATGGATTGTTGTTACACTTTTTATACGGTGCAAGATCATACAAGACCATGAAGGATTGAGCTGAAGAGAACATATCTCCAAAGATATTCTAAGTCCTCCAAGAACTTCCGCGAGTAGAGGCCTTAAGATCTACAAGGGCAATACATGAATTTGCATTATATTATTAATGCTGTGCAACATCCTACAGGTGCATGGAGAATTGTTGTGTAATGAACTAATTTCCAAAGATGTTCTATGTTTCCCAAGAACTTCCATATAAAAAACCCTTAGGATCTCTAAGTGTAATCAATGAATTGTTGTTTCATTACTGATGCGGTGCAACATCCTTGAGGTTTACCGGTTGTCAACTGCGACTGCGATAGCTATGAACTTTGGTCAACTTCGGACTTATTTTTGAGTTCTCGCATTGGTAAAGAATTCAAAAGAGAGATGATTGGGTAATTTCTGTTTGGGTTTGGTCACTACGAAACATAAATGTTGCTGATAAGTTAGTTTTATCGATTATACATACACAATAAGTGCCTCATTATACTCCACAAGTGAGATGCTTTGGAAACAAAATTCGAATGCCATTCGTCTTAATTCCAAATACCTGAATAATAAACGCTAGAATTTCTTTCGCCCAAAAAATCACTCGCCCGAAAGTAACGTTTTGCGCATAAGAAATCTCCAAATGCATTGTTGCAATACTACATCTGGAATTGCGGTCCAATTGTTTACCATAATGAAAATGTTTGAAATTTCAATCCCAATGCCTGCATATCGTGCAGTGATAATCCGTGATTTAAAAATAACGTTTATTACATACATCACAAGCGTGATGTTACCGTCAAGGATGGGATCATTCATTTGCAATCTTTTACATTCACTTGCTGTTAAATCGCGTAAGAAACAGCGCAGCAAAAATCAATGTATGGAACACTTTTTCATTTTTGATTTACCTGAAACTTTGTAGAATAATATATTTGCGTAGAATCAATAGTTAAGTCAACGGAAGGCAGCAAACGCAACTCTCCACGGCGTGAATGTAATTTATATTCACCGCGTGGAGAGTTGCCTTCACAGCTCGCTCACGACTTTGGTATGCATGTGCGACCCAAATGTTATTCGGAAAACTTTCAGATAAAACTACAAGGCTTAATTCATCCATACATTGTTTCCATACATGCTTCTGAACTCAGATAAAAGCAAGTGAATGTAACTCTTTGCAAATGAATGGTCCCATCCCTGGTTACCGTCGATAGTTTTGTTTGTTAAGGTCTATATACGCAAGAGTACTTGGAAGACCTAAAGCATTCTTGGAAATCAAGACTCTACAGAACTGTCTTCCATGGACCTGTAGAACGCATCAGTAATGCAACAAAAGTCCATTGATTATGCTTATTGATCTTAAGGCCTTTACTCGCGAAAGATCTTAGATTACCTAAAAAATCTTTGAAAATAACTTCTCTATAGAACCATGCTCCATAAATCTGTATGATGTTACACCGTATAAGGAAGGTAATAGCAATTGATTAATTACGCTAGTAGATTCAGGCCTTTACTTGCGGAAGTTCTGGATGACCTAGAACACGTTAACGGAATCTTGCGGAAAGGACCTGTAGGATGTTTCACCGCATCAGTTATGTAACAACATTTCATTTTAATACTTGTAGACCTTAAGGCTTTTACTTGCTTAAGTTCTTGGATGATCAAGATTGTTTTTGGATAGTAGATCTCTACAGAACCATGCTTCATAGACCTATAGGATGTTACACAGCCTTAGTAATGCAACAATTACCGATTGAATTTGTTTATAGATCTTGAGATTATCTTTGAAATAACTCCTCTGCAGAACCATGCTCCATGGACCTGTTAGATGTTACACCGTATTGAAAATGTAAAAAAAAATTCATCAGTTACGCTTGTAGATATTAAACTCTGCAGTCGTGGAAATTTTGGATGACCTAGAACATCTTTGAAAAAAGTTCTCTACAGAACCATGATCCATGGACTTGTGGGATGTTGTACCGCATCAGTAATATTACAATAATCTATTGATTATTAGACTGGGTCAACAAAGTCGATTTTTCGGAACAAAGCTTTTTCGATTCATTTTAGTGTCCATAGCAAATGTGCAAAGTTTGGGAGCAATTGGTTGCTTCCCCGTATTCCGCTTTGTGATTGAAATTTGTATGGAATTTAGTATGGAAAAACGTGCTTTTTTTGCATTTTTCTCATAAATTGAAATTTTTCGTCTAAAACGATCTAACCAATGACGTTAAAGTATAGCCTAGGATATGCTGAAAAACTTTGCCGAAGACCGCAAAGCGATCCGACACTTGTGAAAAAAGTTATAACGTACAGATTGCCCAGTGGTGCTTAACAATTAACATGTAAAGGAATAACATCAATAATAAAATCTCAATTTTTGGCCTAAGTTACCAGGCGAATAACTTTTTTCACAAGCATCGGATCATTTTGCGGTCTTCGACAAAGTTTTTCAGCATATCCTAGGCTATACTTTAACGTTATCAGTTACATGGTAGGGTAAGAAATCAAGCTTTGAACTAGTCAAATTGTAATCTTAATTTGAACCATTTCAAAATTCATTAAAACGAAGTACTTTTCAGGCAAATATTGTCCCGAAAAAGATAGCATGGACTTTAAAAGCATTGAAAAAAGCGTTTTTGTCATGGAAAACAGGCAATTGAAAAATCACTGTGATTTCATCCATTTCCCCCAACAGAAAGCACATTTTCGGTGCACTCGTACAGCTCATGCATTGTATAACACGCAATATGTGAACACGTCAAATGAAAGCTTATTTATCGTAGAATCGACCAACTGAATAATATTCCGCATTATTTGTCATAAAATTATCAAATTTAAGTGATTCTTACTTGGAGAATGTTATCTTAAGTTGAACCATTTGTAATCTAAATTTGAACTAGTAAATGGGGGTGAGCTTCTAGTGTTGGCCTGTAGATTGCGCTAGTGGTTGCTTTGTTTACTCTTGGGGGATGAAAAATTCCAAATTTAGTTTCCAAATTCCTAAAGAATTTCGAGCATTCTGAGTTGGGATTCCACTGCCTAATGAAAAATAGGTATGAGAATTAGCAGATTCATGTGATTTTTCATTGTTTAGCATGAAATTGGCTGTTTTGTGAGTTGCTCGAGCTGCTGCCGCCAGTAGTTCAAATTAAGATTAAAATTGGTTCAAATTATGATTACGATGGTTCAAATTAAGATTAAAATCATTGTTGATGAAACATCAAATATTTCAATGAAATTCGGTGCAAATACAAACTTTTTGCCATTTAACAGAAAACTTATACCCGTAGCTTTCATGTACATACGATTTTGCCGTAGTAAATTATTTCCATATGGGAGAAAAAATCACTTAAAATTGGCACTGCTTCAGAAAGCCGCAGTTTGGTTCAAATTTTGATTACCTACCCTATTAGAGAAAAGAATTCAATTTATGAGTAAAATGCAAAAAAGTACGTTTTCCCATACTAACTTCCATACAAATTTCAATCGCAATGCGGAATACGGGGAAGCAACCAATCGCTCCCAAATTTTGCACAGTTGTTTTGGACGCTAATATAGGTTGAAAAAGCTTTGTTCCGGGTTGATACGATCAAATTTCAAGTTTCTCCATACAACGTTGACCCACTCTATTGATTATGCTTGATTATGATCTTAAGGCCTTATCTCGCGGAAGTTCTTGGATGACCTAGAACATTTTTGCAAATGACATCTTTTAGTAAGAGTTCCCTTCTAGACACTTTGCGCGAGAAAGTTGAAAAATCCGTGTTAATTCGTAAATCCGTGTAGAAAAACGTGTTAATTTGAGAAGCCGTGTAAAAAAATGTGTAAAAAAAGACCTTAGTGTATTACGTAAAGCGTAAAGTTAAGGGGCAGGTAGGGGGTCTAAAATTACCCAAATTTGCGTTACATAATATTTGAATGAACCCCAGTCGAGCTAGTTCAACTTCCCTACGTAAAGTTTTACCGTTGTGAATTATTTCCAAATAGGTAATTCAAAAAACTCGTTCTTCTGAAACCCGTAAAACTCATGACTACCTACCCTAACTAATAAAAAAAAAAGCTTTTCAGCAAAAAAGATTACGGTGTGACTGTATTGGTCAGGCTGGCACCGGAAGTCCACTCCGGGACGCGATCCCACTACTGCTTACCGCGGAGACTTTTAGCTGCTGGTTTTCACCCCTCGCTCGGTTCATCTCTCTTTAGCCAACCTGAATGCATCGGGCTCCCCCATTGCACCCATATTGACGGTCAGCTTAGTGCGGACGTCCCGTCAACATGGACTTACCCGGCACACAGTGGACCCCAACCTCAAATCAGTCCGTAACCCGACCCGTGGGTAGCCACGTTACAGGAGACGCCACGCTCCCAGTCAAAGGCGAGCGGTTCGGTTGGCGAACTGCCTATAAGTTCATGTGGTTTTCCAGCTCAATTTGATAGTCTTCTACACGGTGAAAAATCTGCACTGTGATATAAACTGATTGGCACTTGAATTCGCACTACTGTTCAATCAGTTTGTTATCAATTACATATCATTTGACAAAGAACATCCAATGCCTCTTCAATTTTAATGTAACTTCACATCAATTCGTTGTTGACAATGTTTTGATTTCAAAACTAAAATAAAAAAAAATGTGTACAGCCGCACCCAGATTCGATACCAGGACCTTTAGAGTCACGATCAACTATTTTACCACTACACTGCTTCACATCTGTTAGAGAGGTGCGAATCGAAGCGAAGCACTTTCTACCGCCTGTCATCTATATTTACTTTCATGCCCAAAACAGTCATTACCAAATCAACAACTTTTCACTTTGGATCGTATTGCTTTTTACAGTAGTGCAAATCGAAGGGATTTTCTGTTGATTTCTCTGGTGGGTTTGTTTTGGTCCTCAAATCAACACTGACAGCATTGCGATCTCAAAGGAAAAGCACTTCTGACCATGTTGATTAAGACATTGAATAGATAAGGGATTTTTCCCTTACATCTAGCGTGCAGAATTTTTACCGTGTAGTAATAAAAAGATAATAAAATTGGTCTACGCTTCACTCAAGCGAACGTTTTGATAACGCAGCAAATAGCGATCTTACGCTTTGCTACAGGTAATTCATTTTCGCCTCACTGGCGGTGACATTCTATATAATGACAAAAACGATTTCCAATAGCAATTATAAGAGAGCAACAAAACCACCAAAAGTGCGAAAGCTTTCGCAGTGCACACTGTTCAAGCTTCTAGCTGTGTGGTGAGAGAGCTAACTGTGGCTATAAATAGCACTGGGCTCAATCACCAAAACCAGCCGCTCTCACGCGTTCGCTCACCGCATGCTTTGGTTCACTGATTGATGCGCATCGCACAGGCAGTTCGCCAACCGAACCGCTCGCTTTCGACTGGGAGCGTGGCGTCTCCTGTAACGTGGCTACCCACGGGTCGGGTTACGGACTGATTTGAGGTTGGGGTCCACTGTGTGCCGGGTAAGTCCATGTTGACGGGACGTCCGCACTAAGCTGACCGTCAATATGGGTGCAATGGGGGAGCCCGATGCATTCAGGTTGGCTAAAGAGAGATGAACCGAGCGAGGGGTGAAAACCAGCAGCTAAAAGTCTCCGCGGTAAGCAGTAGTGGGATCGCGTCCCGGAGTGGACTTCCGGTGCCAGCCTGACCAATACAGTCACACCGTAATCTTTTTTGCTGGAAAGTTTTTTTTTTCACTTTGTAATAATATTAGACTTACATATGTACATTGTTCTCAGAAGTCTTGTTAGCCTTGGCTTCTGTTCAAAGTGAACCTAACTCAAAAGAAAGCCCCCATTCCTTTGAATCATTCATCTAATCCTTCTACTTTCGGAACGGACTCCGTTTTCGTTTAATGTTGTTTATCCAATTTAACCCCATCTAGAAAGTGCCGGGAAAAGAAGGCAAACAACCTCGGGAACCTTCAACAAACACGCCATCAACTAATAATAATATGGAGTCGTGATCATGATGCTGCTGCTGCTGCTGTTGATGACGATAATCTCTTCTGGAATAGAAGAAGTGAACCCGCGCGGGCCGCGGCTTCCAGCCCCGTTTATGCTACTGATGCCCGGCCAGGCCATGTGTCGTTGTAAATTAAATCTCGAAAATCACGACAGCGACCGACATCTACCGTGCGAGTAATTCATCATTGCGCGGGACCGGCGGCGTTGCGTTGTTGGTTGAGCCGTGGTTTATGTTTCTAACCTTTTTAGGAGTGTCACCCGTCCAATGATGGGACGGGCAATCCGGCAGTCATCATCATCCAGTGCTTGTTTTGGATTTAACGGTTGATTGCTATTCGCGGATTATAAGGTTCCGCGCTCAAATGGAGATCAAATGCGACTCCGACCCGGCGGGAAGATATACATATTCTATGAATGGGATTGCTAAATTGAATAATGTTTCGGGATGATGATCGTTATGACAGTTGTATCACTACTGCTCCGTTTCGATATTGTTCTCTTATTTTCTCATCTTTTATGAATTATTCTCAATCTTCTGTTCTATCCTTAACCAATCCTCATTCTCCATCAACCATCTTCAGTTTTCTGTTTTCAATTTCGCCATTTGTTGTTTTATTATTTGTCTAACATGTAGTGAGCGGATGGGCCTACAGTGTCGTTGGGTCCAACATGTTTTTTTTTTTTTGTTTATTGCTATCATTGTATGCAGAGCCGGAGCGTGCGGTTGGCCAGGTTGGCTCCCGCCAAGGACGCCAGCCTCAGAGGGGCGCCGAAAAGACCTAAGGCTAGAAGAAAACAGGATAATGCTATTATTGTTTCCTTGGATGTTATCAAGATTTCATTATTTACAGTATCTAAGATTGATCATGCGTTTTTACGAACTTCCGTCCGTTTTCTCGGAACATCTCATTCATTAAAATTCTTCTGGGGATTCCTCTCAAAATTTCCCGAAGAATTACTTCAGAAATTCCTTCATGGAGGAAATGAGACAAATAATTTCTCCAGATATTTTTCTAAGGATTTTATTAGATAATCTTCCATAGTTTCCTTATAGTGAAACAGCTGAGAATATAAACATGGCTGCCACAATGACCGACTTGAACCCCTAGACACGTTTTCAAGAGCACTAATCTTGAAAATTCGCAAACAAACACGCCTGATTTAGATTATCTGCTTCATTTAGCATGTGAACAAAACCAGGACAACTAAATGCAGCGTAGATTGTTGCTTCATTCGTCAGAGTTGTGCTTCTAAAGTTTGTATGCAAAACTGAGATTAGATTTTTTAACATTTCTTCCCAAGAACTTTATGAAGATGTACTTTCAAAAAATCGTTCAAGGGTAAATTTGGAACATGTTTTTCAATTTTTTTTTTTCAGATTCCTTCAAAATTTCTTCAAGGGGTTGATGCCTCTATTTCTCAATACTCAATTATATTTCACAATTTTTTTCTGAGTTTTTGCTGGAAAATCTTTATTGAAGTTCTTTAGAAATTTTCCAGAGCTTCCATCCGAAATTCTTAAAGAGATTCCTACAAAAATATCTATAAGGATTACTTAGAAACCATTTAATAGATTTCCATGGCTTCCTATAAAAAGTCCTGCTGAGATTCCTTTAGAAATTCCTCCCTGGTATTTGATCACAAATTTGTCCAGGTATTCCGTTAGAAAATTTCTTCAAAGATTCACTATGAAACTTTTTCAGGAATTCGTTCAAGTATTGCAAAAAATCTTCCAGTGGTTCTCCACAAAATCTTGCATGCATTCCTCAGTGCATTTCTACTGGAACAGTTCCCAGGAATTCATGCAAAAATTACAACTGTCGCTGAAATGTCTCCAATGTTTTCATCAGGTATTCCTCCGGATATTCCTGCAGAAATTCCTCAAGAGATTCTTGCATAATTTCATTCAGTGATTCCTGCAAGATTGTTTTCCCTATTCAAACAAAAAATCATATACAGATTTCGTCAGAAATTCCTCCTGATATTCCTTCATGTCCATGGTTCATCCAATGATTACAAATTTCTTGAAATGCAAAATGTGTTCAAACTCATACTCGTATCTATAAAAGAAATAAATTTTGAAAAAAATCATTGGAAACTTGTTATTTACGAAAAGTTGATTTTCTTTTGTTTTTGTTATAGGTTGGATCCAACTTTTTAAGAAACTTAAAAAAATGAATAATTAATTACTTTTGCAAATTAGTAATGTCCAATTATCGTGGGGTGCCAATCTGAATGTTTGCCAAGGGCGACATGGGACTACGCTACGGCTCTGATTATATGTAGTCAAAAAATTTATGTAGTCCATTTAACGAGCTGATTTTATAAATAAAAATTTGATAGGAGGTCGAGATGGCATCCTTACACGTGAATATCATTATCATCACCAACACTGTTATCGGTTCGTAAAATGGCTTATTTAAGGGTTCTATAATCTAATCTAATCTAATCTAATCAAATCTCACACTAACGCAACCATTACTTGAATGCATCCTGGGAAATGAAGACTTTTCAAGTCTATCATTTTGCTTGTCTAACGGCCAGGCCAACTGCGCAGCATGTACCGCAGAGAAGATTTCAAAATATAGAAATATTTCAACATAGTCAATATTTGAAAACTTTCAACACCTTGAAATCGAGGGGAAAGATGGAAGCGTGGACCTCCCGTACTAAACGCTTCTAGATAACGATATAGATGTTTAAACATGTTCGCATGTATTAATATGATGATGTATACGATGAATTGCTTAAAAAAATATTGATTAGTGCGCCAGGAATAGTGGTAAGATTCACTGAAAAAGAGAATAAAGAATTAAGTAATAAATACTGAATAAGGCATAAGTGATACGCTCGTTCCAATTACTATTTTTAAAACATGGTATTATTTTACAATAAAATTACCTGAATTCCCCTGATACAAAAGATCTATTAGCAGGTAAAAACAAAACATAAATTAAAGCATAAACATTACAAAAAATATATCAAATTTTAATCTGGTATGCTACACCTTTAGGCATTAAAATAAATAGCAAGATTAAAATTTGATGCAATGTGGTAGGGTAAATGTACCAATAGTGGTGCTATTAGTAGCTGCTTGTAGTAAAATAATTGAATAAAATTGATAATACCACAAAATAAAAAGCCTAAAAACGTCAATCGGTAATTTTTCACTTAAATTTGCTAGGAAAAATGTAAAAACCATTGTTTATTTCAGTTTTTGCTAATAAATCACTTGCACCAACTATAGGTACATGGTTCCTATTATGGAGGTAAAATTTAACGTTGGTTCCTATAGTGGCGCATCCCATTGAATTCTTATGAGACCCACTACTATAGGAACACTACCACCACTATAGGTGCAAAGGAGCAAAAAAGTTAAGAAAAATAATTATTTAAAATAGGTTTTTCGCCAAATCCTGAGCATAAAACTGAATTAATGTTATTGATTAGGTATGATGCATCTACTAAAAATGCCATTTGCAAGCTTTTTGGTCGAAATAGTGCTAAATTGCCACTACCACCACTATTGGTACTACCTCCACTAAGGGAGCTTTTACCCTAGATCTTACACCGTAACGCACCGTTTTAATGTGATCTACCCACGTTACGGGAGCTTATTTAAGGGTTCTATAATAGGGCATCAACAGCCATTTAGATTCAGACAGTATTAGGAAATTCAATCCTGAAACATTATCAGAAATTCATGGAACAAGACACCCCTCAAATTAATGCAACATAAATAAGTAAGCCTGTTTAGTCCAATTTATAATTGTTTTGAACGGGGATAAAAAACTTTTTTATCTAGATTTTTTTACACAGGCACTGCTTCAAGTTTTACTGTTATCAAGGCTGTTATGTTGAATATAACCGTTACAGCTGTTACTTTTTTTTTATTACAAATGATCATTTCCTTTGAACAGAGGTAGTTCTTCTAGCTTTCGTTTTATTAAGCATTGTTGTGAACAGTCATGTTGGACAGTGCGCCCATTGTGTTTGCACTCCGTAGCAGCCCTGCCTTTGCTGCTCTGGTTGCACTGCCTTGAAGTGACAGTGCAAGGAAAAGTGCTTATGTCCCAGACAACCAATTCATACGTTAAACGAAGTTTACGATTTTGTTATACGCGCAGCTACCCGTGAAAGTTTTATTGCATAAAATGATGCAAATATGCTTTATGCGTGCAAAAGTGGAGGCGATATGCGTGCATGAACGGAACAAAGATAACGCTATATGAGTTGAAGCGATACCATCTGCGATTATAGATGTGTACTATATTGCGACGTATTGAGTCATATTGTGCGACTTATTTTTAATAAAACAAAAATATACAACTCACGGCGCCCCCAGTATCGAACTTAAGACTTTTGGAGTAACTATCGGAAATGTATACATAACGCCACACAAATTCTTGCAGAATAAGCTGATAATTCGTTTTGACTTTCTAACTCATTTCAATTCTTTTCTAAATAAAACTGACCTACCTGTGGTGTCCAAGTACGGAGCTGTCTAGCAAACAACCCGAACCTAAACGTTGAGTTTTGCTTTATTTCCTACCAGAACGCTGCAGGATCAGGTCAAAACCCTTCGGAATTGAATCACTAAACAGCAATAATCATTTTTAATCACAAATTGTTTACTTCTGAACGGTTTTCCACTTTCGATACGGTTCCACATCGCAACTACAATCAGACAGCAACTTTTTTCTTATTATCACATTTCAAATCACATTATGTGTGTATAACAGATTCTCGCTAATGTGAGTTTGTATGTATACGTAAACAAACTTACATATGCATTTGTACGAGTTAGTTGACTAACCAATGCGAGTAGAGTTGTCATAACAACGTGAAATACGCATAATCATCACAGTACACAACGATGCGAATGCGAATGTTGTTTTGTGAGTCTGCTTGTATGATTATGCGATTCAGTTTTGTTCGTCGCAAAAACAACAATCAAATGTCGTGTATTGCGATGAATTTCGCACTTTGATTGTACTTAGGGTTTACATTTATGTGATTGTGAGGTAAGTTAGTGGTAATATGATAAAATCTATGCATTTTTATGCGAGTTCTGGTTGTCTGGGGTAATTCTCGTTAGAAAACATTACATCTTCCTTAATCTAAAGTAAATACTCTTGTACCCTATTCTTAAATTTAAACTAAGTGCTAGCCCGAACAGGTACATGAATTTGCCTTATACATACACGCATTATACTAATTAATTTCTTAAAACTAGTACCTAAAACTACTGTGCAAACACCCCATAGGCTTGGTAAGGTGGTATGAACTACCAAGCAAGCTGATCTGTTTAAAAGCACAGGTCCAACGGCAGAAGTTTCACGCATTCGATGTATTCGTTCAATACATGGCCTACTTGCCTAATTTCACCTTCTATAAATTTTCACACTTGTTCGCAACCTAGCGAATTTGATTGATTTGTCTTTATTAGAGAGACTTTCAGCCCTTGGCTGGTTCGTCTCTTTCAACCTAGTGAATACAATCATATCTATCATTTCATTGTCCACTTTGATCTCTACTTCCTTATTTATACTCTGAGTAGAAAAAGACCGATATAGCCATAAAATGATTAAGTTATAAATAGAAAACGGTCGATAAAACAGAATATGATGATTTTATTATAACAGTGTTACGTCTGTTTCTCTGTGGTTTTTCCATTATACTCATTATACGCCAAAAAATCTGAGATTTGCTATTCTATTATATATAAGCTGTTCTGCATAGTATTAGGGGTGGTGGGGGTAAAGTGGACAGGGTACAGTTTCATGGCTTTTATTGTTTTTTCTGAATGTTTCAACGATTGAAGCTCATGCCTAAGCATGAATCATTATACTTTTGCTGATCGTGAACATTAAAATCAAATAAACTTCTTCAAAATGACAAAAAACTTTAAAAATCACGTGAAAAATCGGAAATGATGTAAAATTTGGTTATTATTGCTAAGGTTTTCCCGTAAGTTATTTTCAAATTATTACAAGTTTTACATGTGCAACAATGTTACTTACAGATATGATTAAAAAGTTATTATCGTGTGTATATTTTATATATTAAATTCAAAAAAGATCTTCTGCTTCGTAAAGCGTTATACGCGGTTGAGCCCCAAATAAATGAACTAGATAAAAACTCTTTTTAATGTGCCTTTCCTTCATTTACTTTTTTGTTTATTTACATTCACGATTTTCTTAACGTATTTGAACTTGAGAAATTACAAACATTATTGAAATATTTTCATATAAATTCACATCTATTTATGTCAACTAACAAAAATGTTCATGTTTCTTCAAAAAGTACAACAAAAACTGTGCTAAACATATCTAATACTCAATGCAATACAATTCTTTATGAAAATATTTCATCAAAATCATTTTAAGATGGATGAGTACATAACTATTTCGATTTTTTCTTTGAACATATGGCTTTACGCCCTTTAAAAGGGCCTAACTCAAAAATGGGGCCTACGATTTTTTTTTCAAATTTTGCCCAGACATGCAGTATAGTCATAGGAAACGAATGGTGGGCACCGATTGGATGGAGATTTATATTTTATAATAACGGTCTGGGGAGCACCGTGGACACTATTTGCTGGTGTTGGTCGATTATTTCAGTAGGTTCACGGAAGTCAACGTCATGAAACAAATGACAGCAAAATTAACCGTTAATAGAGCTTGCTGACGTTTATTCACCTTTCTCTTTCAAACATGCAGGCGGAATAGGATTTGTTGTCATCAGGAAAGGTTTCCCGATGAAAACAAATCCTATCCCGCTTGCAAGCTTGAAAGAAAGAGGTGAATAAACGTCAGCAAGCTCTATGGTTAATGCACTTTTCGAAACGTTCAGTCGGTTAGGAATTTCGGAAACAATGCGGTCCGATGACGGACCACAGTTCGTCAGTGAACCTTAAAAAAAGTTTTCTTTTGTGAAGAATACGAAATAACTCATCAAAAGACAACTCCATATCGGCCACAGGATAACGGCGAGGTAGAGCGAATAAACAGTGTAATACTGGAACGCCTCCGGAAACGTTAATAGAAGTGTAAACACTGGAAGTGGGACCTGAGAAGTTTCCTGCTGATGTTCAATTCAATGCTTCATTATATCACTGGAATCGCGCCATCAGCACCCCAAGTAACACACATGTTATATAAAAGCTATGACAGCGCAAGTTTTGGTTATATAGAAGTTTATTTTGCGTTATTTCCACACAATGTTGGAATTACGTAAAATAAACTTTTATATGTATAACCAAAACTTGCGCTGTCGTAACTCTATTATAACATTTAAGGCATTCGATACTGTTCCCCACGAGTACGCTGTTGAAAAGCTCAAGCACATTGGTTTTCCTGATTGGTTTACTGAATGGCTGATGTCGTATCTTTCTGGTCGCAAAGCATTTGTTAAAGTAAATTCTGCAACCTCGAGTTCATTTGACATACCATCTGGCGTTCCACAAGGCAGTATCCTAGGCCCCCTCATCTTCGTGCTGTTTATCAATGATTTGTGCACTCGGATCTCCTCAGGAAAACTGCTGTACGCGGATGACATGAAAATTTTCAGAGTCATTGCCACACTTTTAGATTGCCTTGCACTTCAGATGGACATAGATGAGCTGCTGCGCTGGTGTCACGAAAATGGTATGAACGTGAATATTAAAAAATGCAAGGCTATAACGTTTAGCCGTAAACGCATTCCGATGATGCACCAATACCAGATGGGAGCGATCCAGCTAGAACGTGTACAGTCAATTCGCGATCTGGGGGTGACGATCGACTGCCAACTTCGTTTCAACGAGCATGTGTCGGTAACAACTGCGAAAGCCTTCTCCGTACTAGGCTTCATTCGCCGTAACGCAACGCATTTCACCGATCCGTACACACTTAAGGCACTTTACTGTGCTCTGGTGCGTAGCATCCTAGAATATGCAGCCCCGGTTTGGAACCCGTACCACGTTTCGCAGACCATACGCATTGAACGTGTCCAGCGGCGATTCGTACGCTTTGCGCTTCGCAACCTACCATGGAATGATCCCGAACGCCTCCCTGACTATCCTGCTCGCTGCCGCCTGATTGATCTGGAGCTGCTTTCTGACCGACGCAAAAAGCTTCAGCAGTTAGTCGTGTTCGACATTTTGCAGAACAACATTGACAGCCCTGATCTCCTGTTGGAACTCTCGTTGAATGCACCGCTTCGTCAGCTACGTCACACCGATTTTCTCTTTGTTCCGGGACATAGAACAGGCTACGGCCATAACAATCCTCTAAGCTCCTGCATAAGGGTTTTCAACGAAGCCAGTAACATTTTTGAATTTGGTATGACGAAGCAGAATTTTAGAAATAAGCTATAAGTTAAAATTAAGTATCAGTCTGTACGATTTATATCGAAGACAAAGAAATAATAATAATAATAATAATAATAACATGTGTGTTGCTTGGGACTGATGTTCGGAATAGAGTAAACTGACAAGTCTTCAGTTTTCAGCTGATATTGTATCTGTCTGAAGATGTTCGGAATCGTGACTAGGAGAAGGAACTCAAAGCAGCAGAAAAAACTAACACTCAGGGGGGTGCCAAGAAAAGTGACCTGAAGGAAGGAGATACTGTAGGTACTGGCCAAGCTTATCGTTAAAGATAACAAATTCTCCACAAATTATGGATCGGAGCTGTTCGACATACTCAGCAGAGAAGATGTGGAAGCAGAAACTCGTTCCAAGGAATCTGGAAAAGTATATCGTCGAAATGTAGGTCACTTGAAGCGATTTGTAGAAGAATGCCAAGCGAAGAGAGACGACAACATCGAAGTAAATGTGCTAAGAGTAAGGGCAGCGACTGAAGCAGTTCGACGTAGTCAGCGTGTCATGAAGACTCCACAGTATCATAAAAACTATATCACTAATATAATTAAAAATAATTGTTTTGAGGATTAAGTAAAGGGGGAATGTAGTATCTGAATAACATAGTAGGTCATGGGTTTGGGGAGTCAGTCTATGAGTGAGTTAGATACGGACGGACAGCAAGTACGTGAATATACGATGTGCTACAGAGTAATATAGTCTTGTTATTCATCAGTATGAATAATCTGAATTTTCGAATATAATACAGAATATTATAGCTGGCGCTAAAATATAGTTTCTCAGATCGAGCTGAATTTTTTGCACAGTTGATATGGGGCCAAAATGGAACTCAAAAAGTATACAGGAATAATATGTATTTTTGTGTCCCACGCTAGTGGGCATTCGAAATGTGAATAGGATGTAGGAACAGGAAAGATGGACAACGAGAGGCTTTGAGAGGAGGATGAGGATCGTGGATCGAGGTATATAAGGAGTTTGGACCACAAGATCGGGTCGTGTAGACTTGAACCTCCGGAGGAATAAGATCGAATGATTCCAAAGTGAAAGCTTAGTTGGATAAAAAGGTTACGCTGTGCATATAGCAGATTAGAGTCAGATATGAAGTTAGAAGTGACCCTAAGACCCCCATCCCTCGTGTTGCCATAGGAGCCATTAGCGTTCAGCTGAGAAACCCTGGTCTACCAGGTAAGGGTAGCGAAGCCCGACCGAGATACCGGCACGATCGCCTGTGAAACAGTGATGGAATTACTCTCATCATATTTATTTATTTATTTATTGTATGACATCAACAGACAACACAGGTCCTAATGATGTATATATACCTAACCTAACTTTTTTCCCTATCGTTGTTACAATAAAAGTAAAACAATAAAATTACCAACAAAAACACGCACAAAAAAAATAATATCATTATTCGTCATGAAGCAAAGTCAACATAACGCCACTCACGATTCCGAGAGTAAACAGTGTGTGAGTTTATTCGCACCCGCCTGCTTCGTGAGTAAGAAACAAAACGAAAACAAAAACACTCATAAGTTTTTATTCGTGAGTTGCGGGAAGTGCATTTTAATGTGGATATAATATCAAATCCAGTGATTATCCATCATAAACTAATGGTTTATGCTTCATTGTTTTTGAAAAACACCACTGCCAGTCGTGAAAATGCGTTTTTCGTCAAAATGCAAAAAAAACTCAGCGAAGCTTCGCGAATCACATGCGAGTGCTTGCCAGCTTCGTTTACCTACTCACGAATTAAGAAGTGCGAGTATTCTCGGGCCCCGTTGTTCACGAGTAGGTTTGTTTTGGTTTGTGTCTGCTCAGCGGCAATCTTCATAATTTTCCGTCACTGCTGTGAAGATTTACCCCAAGCTACCCAGTCGCCATCTTGGGTCAGAGTTCCCGAGCCCACGCCGAGAAGCAGATCATCCTACATCCCACCTCGAGATTCCGTCATCGCTGGCCAGGTATAGGTACTTGCGAGGACCAGAGCTGTGTTGGACGCTCTCCTTATCGACTCACCGTTTTGCAATAGGCTCCTAAACAGTGCTGAAAATTTCATTTCGTCATACCTAAATTCAATCACCCACAGCTCATTTTAGAAGATGAACCTGAGAATATGATATATGAAAAACTTGTGCGGCTAGACCAGTTCTGCAAGAAAGTCACGGAAAAACCGCTATTTTTTGAGTATTTAAGGTAAATGTCACGGACTACCTTTGAAAAATGCCAAATGATATTCACCGTGAATATCATTTGCATTTTTTGAAGGAAGTCCGTGACATTTACCTTAAATATTCAAAAAATGCCGTTTTTTCCGTGACTTTCTTGCAGAACTGGTCTAGCCGCACAAGTTTTTCATATATCATATTCTCAGGTTCAGCTTCTAAAATGAGCTGTAGGTGGTTGAATTTAGATATGATGAAATGAATTTATCAGCACTGCTCCTAAAGGCCTATCCCAATTTATACATAAATCGATCAAGAAGTGGTCAATAAGACATTTTTACTCATTTTTTAAGTACACATTCCTTCTGGGAAAAGTCCATAAAAATAATATAATTTAAATTATTTTCTTCGATTTTTTTTTCCAAGAATAGGGCCCGGATTCGGGTTCAGTGGTCTACTAGAAACATTGTCCCTCTTGATTAAATTATTTTTATAATCATGAGTCATGACATAAATGTTCACTCTTTTCAACCTTTAACTGACATCTCTTTATTTTTAGAAATAAAACAAATTCCATACTATATGAGCATTCTGAATTTGCTTATCTGACCGTAAATTTGGCGGAATTGAACCTGAGTAGGGTGCCTGTACCAGTTATCACACTACCTAAGAAGAACTATTTCTACAAAAATACACAGATAGAAAAGATGTGTAAATTTCTGTGACATGTGATGCACATGATTGGAGCGTGAGATTTCACAGAAGTTTACATGACATATCATGTAAATCTCATGAAAAATCGTGTAAACTTCCATTATATGTCATGTAATTCAACATGACTCAGAGTTTTTATATGACATATAACGCAAATTTACATGATATATCATGTAAACCATCGTAACTGGAAGTTTACATGACTAAAATTAGGTTTACATGACGTGTAAACTTCATTATTTTTATCTGTGTAAGAATAAGACCGTCGAATGTCATCGAAATGTAAAAGATTGATTTCTTTTCATACTTTACAGGAAAAATAAAGAAACGGGTGCAAAACTAGTTTAAGTATTAATTACGGCGTGTGCCAATGATAGGAACCCTGTAACAGTTATGGACACATTTGTTAATTTGGGATCCATTTCGCACTATTTACATGCATTCCTTATGGTATTAGCCATAACTGGTACACTATGGCGAAATAGGGTGGAAGGAAGCCGAAAAATAAGGAAAATGATTTATTTCTATCGTAAATTGAGCAAATTGTGAAGTTTAAATGATTGCAATCATCTTTTGTGAACGTGATCTGTTGTTCACAATTTTTTTCTTGTTGATTTGCATCATTAAAGGTTAAAAATCGACTATGGCGAGTTTGAGGTACTATAGCCATAACTGGTACACTGAGCCTATTTATTTTATACAGATGGTTCATTCATTAGAAATAAGCTGGCTTTGGAGTTTATAATATTGAGGTGGCTCATTTTTTCAAATTGAAATCTCCTTGTTCCATTTTTGTTGCTGAATTGAATGCTTTATATTTCACATGCAGTCTTATTAAAGGGTATTCTCCAAATTTGTACATTATATGTACTGATATGTGATATGATGAGTTGTTTAAATGCAATTAAATCAACAAATTTTAATTTTAAAATTCATTATATAATCCTAATGTTGAGAAAATTAGTATACGATCTACAACGTCGAGGATTTATTATAAAATTTGTTTAGGTTCCTGCACATTGTTAAATTTTTGGTAATGAATAAGCTGATTGTTTGGCCAAATTAGGTGCTACTCGTAATATTATTTATGAACGTAATATTTTTCATTCGGAATACTTTACTGAAATCAAGCAAAAATCGAAATCTTCGTGGCAAATCGATTGGGATTTTATCGATAAAGGCCGTTGATGCCATTCCATTTGTCCTGTTGTGGATAAAAAACCTAGGTTCAAACATTTATCTACTAGTAGATACTTTACTTGTCTGTTTACAAGACTTATGTCTAATTATTATATTTGAAATAGTCATTTATATCGTATTAATATTGTAGATTCAAATTTATGTATTTGTGGTGAATCATATCAAGATATTGATCATATATTTTTTCATTATATACATTATACATAACTCATCTTAGAAACAAACCAGCCAAGGGCTGAAAAGCTCTTAAATAACGAAAAAAAAAATAACTTACCCAGAAAAAAACTTAATTGATAGATTTAAAAATTTAGGCTTTACTTTACCTGTATCTGTTAGAGATATTCTAAGTAGTAAATCTTTAGTCATGATGAAAATTCTTTTCAGATATTTTATTGAAATTGGTTATGCTGTTTGATACTCTTTAAAATTTATTTTTTTTTCAGTTTTCAAGAACTGCGTCCGAATCCTATCCTTGATGTTCAAAATTCCGTCGTCGTAGACAGATTACCTTGGTCCATCCCTTGACAAATCCGCATCAAGATCACGGCTCGATTATGGATACTTTTCCGAAGAAGCCTTTAGTTTTAAGTTTATTTTATAAAAAAAAATCGAAATGATTACGAGGTTTTATGCTTTTTTGAGAAAGATTTCGTAGATGAAGACATTACTCACAGGGGCTTTTCCCTCTTTCAAATTTTTTAGTTAAAAATAAATAACAATAACAATAACACCAGAGTTACATTGAAAGCCGAAACACTTCTGCTCTACTGAAAATATTTGTTTCCTTTCCTTTCCCGAGTCAAAACTTGATTCCACACTAAAATGATATTAGATCAGCTCATTGAGTTCATAAATGCTAAACCGGTGTTATCGAGCTCAACCGCACTGTAATGATATGCACATGTGTAAATTTCAAAACATTATACGACCTACCCAACCCATCTCAGGACTCGAAATAGTTGAATGAAAATTATTCTCCATCTGCAAGTAGGATGCTGATCCATGTTGGTTGTATGCGCTAATAGCGCACGTGTGCATTTCCATCTTCTCTGGCTGCACGCAGGCAAAACAAATTTGAAATGAGCAGCAGAAACATCCCAACGGAAATATGTTTGTGGCTGGTGGGCATGCTGCATCTTTGCATCTCTTTCGAAATAGCACTACCTTAAATATGTTTGCTGCAATGCAATCCCAATGACACTGCGCTGTGCGGAAAGCCGAGAGGAAGGACTACGTTACCTCGAGTGATATGTTTATAACCGCACAGTCAGCGTCAGGGACGGATGCATGACATAGATTTTTGTTTCTTTTTGTTTTGAGTCGAATTCCGGCTGGAGGAGGCATATGCATGCAGGCAGGCACAAGCTGAACGACATTCGTTCGATGGGATTCAAATGAGCAAGCGGAAGGAATGGCTCAAGCCACTGTGGCAGGTGCTCACTATTCATCCAGTCACTAGTAGATGTTTGTTGACTTGACTTGATCTTCTACTTCTCTCAACATGTGCCTAATCTAAACCTGGTTATGGGGAAGACTGGATGAATGGCGCACGCGAGATGTGCTCGACAAATGGCACCACTTGAGGAAGTGGCATTGTTTGCAATAAGAAAATTGTTTCAAGGCTAGCGCTCACTTGAATGAATTCAATATGATAATGACGATAGGTCAGTCTTCTCACGTTTTAGTTTATATGCAGTACCTATCGCTGAATAAGATGATGATTGAGAGCAGAGATTTATGCTCGCTAAACAAAGTGAAGTAGGTTAGGCTTGATTGAAATTGATCAACCATGAAATAGCATAATGCTTTTTTACAGAAACAGAGTTGTAACAAGTGTTTGTTAAAAATGTTCAAATGTAAAACATTCAAAAGCTTCACTCTCATCTGCCCCAAAAAAGAATACTTTGCCGAAACCCGGGATTGAACCGGGGACCTTTAGATCTTCAGTCTAACGCTCTCCCAACTGAGCTATTTCGGCTGATGGGAAGAGGAAAAAACATCCAAATGAGCTTCTACGCTGCCGACCAGTCATGCTCGTTGATATAACGACTGACCAAACATCAGTTACTACTGCCCCATGCTATTGTCTATCCGGTTGGAATCAAGACCGACATTCAATAAAAAATTGCCATTTTCTTGGTCCACAAGTGTCGCAACTGTTTCGCATCTAGTGCGTTGTGTTGCTGACAACAACGGGAAGGATGCGCACTACTTTTGACATGATTAAAAAACGTCGCGAGTTGGGTCGCATCGCGACTTGATTGTGCGAAGTCCGGTTTGGTGGCGGCCCGACAATACTGACCGCTACCTACCAGCTCAGAAACGTCGAACCCATAAATTTTCGATTCGCCTTCGCACATGTTCGTTCCTTTGCCACTATGCGTACGCAGATGGGGAAGCACCGTCCGATCTAACACATTCAAAACGGCAAGCACGCCTGCTACAGAGAGAACAGAAAGCTTACGGTGACTGTGTTGATATGGCTGATGAACAAAAATGAACACCACTGACTGCTCTGTGCCTTGACTTCTGTGCTGCGTGTAGAAGAAAAACGTGATTGAAAAAGGCGGCATGGAAGTGCCCTAACTCAATCTACGTACCTACATTCTTACCTGTACTAATCTGTTATCTGCGAAGATTCTCATTCCGCCTTCTAGCAGCTCAACTCATTAATTTTGGTTCAACCGCTATACGCGACGACAGGCTTACAAACTCAGGAAAGGTGATTAATTAATAAGAAAAATAGGTATGGTTCGATGTTCTCGCAATCGTGCGTGCTGACTGTAAGATCCTCCCAACCACGTGCCGTGTGCTTCTTTCAGCTACCTACCAGCGGTATTTAATACATGCCATATGAGGAGCATTTATTTCATTGCATCCAGGCAGGCGGTGCTGTTGACTGGAAAAAGATGGATGGAAACTGTTTTATATTACTGCACAGCACAGTGCACACGGTCGCGACGGTGGTGGCCGCGACCATCTCCATCTCCTCTCAGTGGTCAGTTCAGTACATAGTTGCTATCCATTTCAGCGCGGCTGCGCTGATGCTCGCTGATCGTCGGTCGGACGGATGGCTTTTGAAGTTCTGCAACAGCTGGCCGCGGTTCTGCTGGCCACAGTCATATTGTATCAAGTATGAAATGAGCTAATTGGTGCGGAAGAAGAGGTGGAGGAACTGTAATGATTTAGGGATCAAAGATTGCGAAAATATTGCAGAAACCAACCAGAGAGGATGCCGAGATTTTTCCTTCATTTAAATGCATGTGGAATAGGATGGAAGGAAGTTTGTTGTTCGTTGATAAACTTTATTAATTAAATGGGCGTTTGGCGATGAAAGCACAGTCTTTAACACGCCAGAAACCGGGGACCCATTTCCAAAAGCAGGCTCGGATCCAACCCAGTGGAACGACGAAACGACAGCACTGCTACCGGGACTTCCTCTTCGTGGTCACTTAATCGCTGTAAGGGTCGATCTCGACCGCAGGGCACCGGTATGACCTACGAAGCCGACTCCGAACCCCTGGACCACCTCTTGTACTGCATCTAGACTAGCCACTCTCCGAGTCCACGCGCCACCTCCTCTGTAGCTCCCAGACGATATGGGCGATAGCCGTTGAAAAGGCGTTCCAGCCAAACTCATCCCTACACATCCTCTGGACCAAATTGTCCGGGTTTGTGCCCTCCCCGCATGTGGCAAGCATGCGGTCACGCATTGTGCGAAAACGCGGGCACACGAACAAAACGTGATCCACCGTTTCCTCTAAACCATTGCACACTGGGCATTCGGGAGAATCCGCATGCCCGAAACGGTGTAGATACTGTCGGAAGCAACCATGACCTGTAAGGACCTGTGTCAGGTGGAATGTAACTTCTCCATGGCGCCTAATAATCCAACTATCTACTCTCGGTATTAACCTATGGGTCCACCTTCCTTTGGTGGAACTGTCCCACGCGCGCTGCCATTTGACCATAGAGGCCATCCTGGCAGTTCTGCGTATGCCTCTTGTGCCGCGCATTTTGAAGCACTCCATGTCCTCACTGATAAGAATGCTGATAGGCACCATACCAGTAATGACGCAGAGAGCGTCGTGTGACACGTTACGGTACGCGCTCGCAACCCTCAGGCACATAAGCCTGTAAGTACTTTCCAGCTTCCGTCGGTAGCATTTAGTACTTAACGCGGTGCCCCACGCCGGGCCGCCATACCTAAGTATGGACGTAGCAACACTAGCCAGAAGCTTGCGCTTACTGGCGTACACCGCAGAGCTATTGGACATCATCCGGGACAGTGCCATAATAGCTGTGGAGGCTCTTTAACAGGCATAATCGACGTGGCTACCGACTTATCGTCGATCATCACGCCCAAGTGTTTGACGGAGCGCTTTGACAGGATAGTGCACTCTCCTACACTGATCTCCGTCTGCTGATCCGACTTCCGGTTGTTAACAACCGTCACCTCTGTCTTGTGGTGAGCCAGCTCTAGTTTCCTGGACCGCATCCACGCCTGCACAACCTTGATCGAGTGGTTGGTAGTCAACTTTACCTCCTCGATCGTTTCACAGTAGACTTCGAGCGTAATGTCGTCGGCAAATCCGACAATCACCACTCCCACTGGGTACTCTAACCTCAACACCTCGTCGTACATGACATTCCATAACACCGGACCCAGGATGGAACCTTGCGGGACTTCTGAGGTTATTTGAAAGCACTTCCGACCCACCTCCGTGTCGTAGACTAGTACACGATTCTGAAAGTAACTTCCGAGAATCTTGTACAGGTACTCCGGTATCCCCAGACGCAAGAGCGCATCGGCAATAGCAGACCAGCTGGCGCTATTAAACGCATTCCTAACATCCAGAGTCACTACCGCGCAAAAGCGAATTCCCCTCCTCTTAGGCTCGAGTGCTTTCTCGGCGGTTTTTGTAACCGACAAGATAGCGTCTACGGTGGACCTCCCCTTCCGGAAGCCGTACTGGTTACTCGAAAGACCATTTTCGCCCTCGGTGAACCGCAACATTCTATTGAGGATGATCTTTTCGAGCACCTTCCCCGCCGTATCAATCAAGCATATTGGTCTATATGCCGACGGGTCTCCGGGTGGTTTCTCCGCCTTTGGCAATAGTACCAGGCTCTGCCTCTTCCAAGCTTCTGGGAAAACTCCCACGTCCAGGCACTTCTGCATAGCAGACCTGAACATCTCGGGAGCCTCTGCAATAGCTACTTTTAAGGCCAGGTTTGGAACTCCGTCCGGACCTGGGGCCTTACCTACGCTAAGGGACTTAGCTATCCCCACAAGTTCCACATCGGTGACCCTCTCCTCATCGCCAGCCCCAGTCCCCGGCTGTCCTACAAAAGGAGGCCAAGGACTAGGATCATGACGCGGAAAAAGCCCTCCAATGATCCCCTCCAACATCTCTGGAGATTACTCTGTAGGATTCATCACACCACTCGTCTTGGCCATAACGATCCTGTAGGCGTCACCTCACGGGTTCGCATTGGCACTCTGACAGAGACCCTCACAGCAGGCCTTTTTGCTTGCTCTTATCTCGGTCTTAAGCGCGGCTTTTGCAGTGGCGAACACCACCGCCGTTCGTTTCGCTCTTCCTCCGAGCTGATGCCTGTGTGTATGTATGTGTGTATGTGTGTGACAAAAAAAACTCACATCTCTTTTTGACAAAAAACCTCAACCGATTTTTATGACCGACAGTTCATTCGACGAGGAATCTGGTCCCATTGTTTCCTATTGAAAATGGTTTGGATCGGCCCTATACATACGACACATCAAACTGCGGCATTTTCGATAACTTGATGAACGATGAGCAAGAAAATAGTCTCAGACCATATTTGAACCAGTGGTGTTCCGGAACTGGTTCCGGATGTCCCACCGGAAGTAGCCAAATATAATAATGAACCAAACCCATGCATGCGACACATCAAATCACAGCTTTTCCAATAACCTGATGGCCGGTTATTAAGAAAGTAGGCTCAGACCACATGGGGTCTGTCGGTAGTGTTCCGCAACCAATTCCGGGTAACCCGCCGGAAGTGGCCAATTATAAAAGTGAACCAAATCCATGCATGCGACATATCAAAGACCGGCTTTTTTGATTACCTAATTAATGGTTGGCAAGAAAAAAGTCTCAGACCATACCTGAACCGGTTCCTTGTGTCCCTCCGGAAGTGGCCACATGTAGAAGTGAACTAAACCCATGAAGGCGACACATCAAATCACGTCTTTTTTAATAACCTGATGACCAGTAATCAAGGAAATAGGCTAATACCACATTAGGGATCTAATTTAACCCTTCAGCGTGCGCGCTGTTGTAAAAAGTACAACACTACCAAAAAACCTCGCTTTTCGTATACAGCGCAAGCGCGGTGCAGTTTCGGTAGCTTGATGGCGCGCGTCCTGGAAGGTTAAGGTAACATGAAGAACAGTTGACAACAAATTAGTCTCAGACCATATCAATGTGTACCGCCGGAAATGGTCAAATGTACTAGAAAACCAATACACTCGATATATCAAATGATTTATTAGGTTACCTGTTGAAGTGATGAACGGTTAGCAAGAAAATGAAGTGTAGAATTAGTTATAAGTTAAAATACACACCCAGATAACCAATAAGCAGTTAAAATGGCATCAATTCGGCACTATATGCGCCTTTACAGCAGGTCGTTAAATGCTAATTTGCCGTATATGTGCCATAAGTGCTAATTAAATGCAGGTTTTGGCCCAATATACGGCTGATTTAATGCTTAAATTTCCTATCCCCCAGATTGTCAAAAACAAAAACAAAAATATTTTCCCCTGCCCATTTTACGGTTTCACTCTCTTCTATTTTTATCCTCTCTCTCCTGTGTATCTTTTGAGGAATGGGGCACGTTTTGAAATGTTGTTGTTTTTTTGCTGATTTCGGCGAAATTGGGATTTGATCCCTCGATCCTTGGGTTGACGATGGTGCAGAACCGCGCTACAGAGTAAGCTAAAGATGATTGGATAATGTGCGTTGGTTTTTTGATCTATTTGAGGCTTGAATATTACACCGGCAGTTGCTTCGTTAGATATGCTTTAGGCCCGGCTTCGTTAGATGCTATAGGCCCGGCATGTGCTGATAATTAACTTTCTTAAGTGATTAGGTTTATCGCACCTCGATAACGTAGTGCACGATCAGCATGCCTGTCTGGGTCATGTTGACCCGAACATCCTACTAGGAAACTAATCATGGAATTTATTTATGTTGTTTTCCATTGTTTTTTTTTTTGTGGCTACCTATAAATGATCGAATGATAATGGCTTCTACAGCCGGGGCACGTAAATTAGAAAGTGGAAATGTGTTGTGAGTTTAGCATCACTCGTCTCGCTTAGCAGTTTTATGGCAATAAAGTAGCAGTTGTGCTGCTTGTTAACCAAAACATACCATGCATTTGAAATGCTACATAACTGCTGTCAGATTTTAAGTAGCTTTGCAATTGCTAATATAGGGCAATCTAGCAGCCCAACTGCTATGATACGGCAGTAAGCAGGTCGAATGCAGATATAAAACAAAAATACGGCTTATTCAAATGCTTATTGGTTACCTGGGCATTAATAAAAACAAAAAAAAAAAGCAAGAAAATAGTCTCATACCATGTTTGGGATAACAGGTCGATTCCGGGAGCCGATTTTTGGTGTCCCGTCGTAAATGGTCAAATATAAAAGTCCGAACCCAAGCATGCGACACATCAAATCGAGGCTTTTTCAATAGCCCAATGAACAGTTAGCCAGCAAAAAGTCTCAGACCATATTTGGGAGAACCGGTTGTGTTCCAGAACTGGTAACGAGTGTCCCGCCAGAAGTGGTAAAATCTAGAAGGGAACCAAACCACAGCGGCTTTTTTGACAATCTGATGAACGGTCAGCAAGAAAATAGTCGCAAGTCTTCATATATGCAAGAGATCAAAATCGTGACCAAAGTGCATCAAATCACACCATTTCAGATTCCTGCGGTGTAAATATAGAGTAGGATGGATCAACCATTAATCGCATCAACACCAAATAAAGTTTTTCCAATCCCTTATGCGTCTAAAATTGTTGCTCACAACTTGGGTGCGGCTGGTTGAACCCTTACTCTTCTCATTGCGATTGTAATTTGAAAAGAAAATTTCCCTTTTTGCATTTTTCTCATAAGGAGGTCAAATTTGGGAAAGATCGGGCCATTTTCCACGAAGTTATAAAGATTCCTGAAAAAGGTAAAATTATCTGATAGCCAACTTTGAGCTATTATATCTCCGGATTTAATGAACCGATTGCAATGAAATTTTGACCATTCATGGCTTATATAATAAACTCTGAAAAACATTTGACTTAACTTGAAATTTTTAACAAGAGCAAAAGTTATAGCGATTTTTTTCCTCACGATTTTTTAGCAAATCGGTCTATTTTTAAGATGTATTCCATTACTTTTTCAATTTTTTGGCGGCTATATTGTTACTTTTCTTCAAAACACATTTACATATAAGTCAATAAGAGGGAAATTAAATGAACTACAATTTGCATCTTGAATTTTGAAACGATGTCGAAGTTTTGGATAATTTTGTGTTTTATTAGTAAAATAATCTAATCGTAATAATTTTCTTTCGTGTTAAGAATTTTAAGTTTAGTCAACGGTTTTTCATGGATTATTATATAAGTCATAAATGGTCAAAATTTCATTGCATTCGGTTCATTGGATCCGGAGATATAACAGCTCAAAGTTGGCTATCGGATAATTTTACCTTTTCCAAGAATATTTATTACTTCGTGGAAAATGGCCCGATCTTTCCTAAATTTGGACCACTGATACACAACTAGTTGATGAACTTACAGTAAAAATTTGAGAATATTTGATGTACTTTTCGAAAAGTTACAGCTAGTTGAACCTTTTGGGAAAAGTGAAAATTTTGCTTGTCCCGATTATTTCGTCTATCCCCTGTATAAAGAAATTCCCTAACGATTTTGCAAAGACAATTCCAGAGAGGTTTATAAAGGAATTGCTGAAGAGCTCCTCCAAGGAAAACAAATTGTCAAAGAACTGACGGAGCAATTTTCACAAACATTTTTTAGAAATTTCCAAAATGATTGACGATGAAACCCCCATCAAAACTACCGAAGGGCTTGCTGAAAAAAAAAATCCAAAGTAATTGCCAAAAGTGCCAAGAAATTGATGAAGCAATTTCCGAAGGAATTGCTTTTGAAGTTCTCAAAGGATGGGCCGAAAGATTTTTTGAAGAAAGTTTTAGATAAATTCCCGAAGGGGCTCCAAAAGAATTGGCAAAGAAATTCACAAAGTCATTGCCGCTTAAATTAGCAAAAGCGTTGCTGAGGGACTTTCCAAAGGAATTGCGTTGCGTTGCGTGGTAACGGAGTAATTCGTAGATTGCATAGTGAAAGTTGTCATGTTATATCTTTAATACTCTTATTCTGATTACTTAATGCTATTTGGGAACAACCCATTGGCGTAGCTAGGGGGGGTTCCAGGGGTGCCTGGCACCCCCTAGAACAAATTTGGCACCCCCTAGAATCTTTTCTTGACAGACACCTAAAATTTAAAACTTAACACAATAATTCTAATATTAATTAATGGCACATTCCAACAAAACTTAAGCACACCCAGAATTACTTAAATACTTGTTGTACGGTTTGGTGTTTAGGATATTCTGGCCAAACATTTCTATAGGTCCCAAGTGCAGATGAGAAACTCTCTTTAAGTCACCTCTTTTTCGATTATAACGTGCTTGTATTTATAAAATTTGATTTACTTCTTGCATCGGAAGGTAGATTAAACAATCCTTTGCCGATCTTTACATCACAAATTGTCAAAATGTCCACAGTTACATCGTAATAATTTAAAGAGAACCGGAACAAAGAGAGCCTCTCTTTTGCAGATGGAATCTTTAGATATGTTTGTCGCCTATTGGTCAGAATCAACAGACTCTCTATGGATTTCTCCAGAAATACCTCTATCTATTTATACAGTGATTTCTCTAGGTTTTCTTATGGATTCCTACCGGTTTTTCTTTCAATAAACTTCCCTTTGGATTCTCCAGGCAGTCCTGATGGGGTTGTACAGAGGGTTCAAAATTTCATTCAATTCGGTTCACTGGTTTCCGAGATATAACAGCTCGAAAAAATTAGTTGGCTTAACAATAGTGTTTTATCGGAACGGTTCTAACTTTGCGGAAGATTGATCAATTGAGCCCAAATTTGTACCAATGATGCACATATAATAGGTTGACAAACAGTCAAAATTTGAGATTTTTCGATGCACTCTATGAAAAATTATAGCATGTTGAACTTTATTGTGAGAGAAAAAAAAAAGTTGCCTATCCCAAACATTTTGGCCACCCCCTGTACATACTAGAAATTTCTGCAGAGATTTGTCCAGCATTTTCTTCTAGGATTTCTTAGCAAATTCTTGGAATTCTTCTAGGGATTCCTCTAAAAAATTCTATTGGGATTCCTTCAGAAATTCCTGGCGGGATTATTCAAGCCAATCTTCCTGAAATCCTTTCAGAAGTTTCTCCGGTGATTCTTTCTGGAATTCCTTTAGAGATTTTATTCAGAGATTCTTCCAGAAATTTCTCATGGCATTCCTCCAGGAGCTTATATTGGCCTTCATCCGGGAATTGTGGCTAGGATTCCTCAAGCAACTCCTGCTGCGATTGTTGCAGCAATTTCTCTTAGAACTCCTCCAAAAATTCTCAATATGGTACCTTCAGGTATTCTTCTAGGGAAGTTCCAGAAATTCTTCCGGAAAATCTCCCTTGGATTTGTCTAAAAATCCCTTCGATGGTTCTTCCAGAGATTTCTTAAAGGATTTATCCAGGATTTCCTCCAGAGTTTCTTCCAGAAATTCCACAGAAGATTTCTCCAAGAACTTCTATTGCCCTTCCTCCATGAATTCCAGCAGGAATTCTTCAAGCAATCCCCATTAGAACTCCTTCAGAAATACTTCTAGGGAATTCTCCTGGCATATTTACTTGCTGTAATACTTTCGGGAAATCCTCCTGAGATTTCCAGGCATCCTCCAGGCAATTTTCTGGGAACTACTTTTAGGATACCCCCGGTATTCCTGATTCTAAGAATTCCTCCAGATATTCCAGCTGGGATTCCTCAAGCTATTCCTGCGGTTATTCCAGCTATTCTTCCTCCAGAAATTCTAACTGTGGAACTTTAGAAATTATGCTACGGATTCTTCTAGAGCTTTCTCCTGTTTTTTTTTTGCTGGGAGTTTTCCAGGCAAACTTCCTGGAATTCTTGCAGAAATTTCTTGGATTGTTCTACCACGGAATTCTCCAAGCACTCATCCAGGAATTCCTTCAGAGATTTTATCCAAAGATTCCTCCAGAAATTCCTGCATAAACTCCTTTTGGCCTTCCTTCAAGGATGCCTCAAACAAGTTTTCATGCGGTTCTTCCAGCAATTCCTCCATAAATTCTTACTAGAATACGTCCAGAAATTCTTCTGGTGATTCCTATACGAATTTATCCTAGCATTGTGGCTGAAATTCTTCCGGAAAATCTTACTGAGATTCCTTCAGAAATTCCTTCTGCGATTCAATCAGGGCCTTCGTTATAAATTCTTTCAAAATACCTTTACCGGTTCTTGCAGGGACTTCTCTAGGTATTCCAAGGATTTTTTTCTTTGGATTCTCCCAGGCATTTCCTGTGTAGTTTCCTCCAGCAATTACTCCTAGGATTTATGCTGAGAATTCTGCAAATAATACCTCTTGAGATTTTTCCTGTGGTTTCTTCAAAAACTCTCCGGTGATTTCTCCAGGAATTTTTAACCAAGGATTTTCTCATAAGCCTCTCATGCTCTTCCTCCAGGAATTTCAGCTGGATTTCTCAAGATATTCCTGCTGTGGTTCTTCCAGCAATTCCTCCTAGGACTCCTCCTGAAATACTTACTGAAATACCTCACGGAATTCTTCTGAGGATTCTTCTAAGAATTTCTCCAGGGATTCCTCCAAAAACTTGCTGGGATTATTCAAGGTAATCTTCATAGGAGCATTGCCTTCAGTGTTTCTTCCTGGAAATCTTAAAGGATTTTTTTCGTTGGATTTCTCCAAATATTTATCATTGGATTCTTCCAGGAACCCCTCTTGACTTTCATCCAGGAACTTCTCCTGGGCTTCCAAAAGCGATTCCTGCTGCCTCTAATGTGTCAGCAATGCCTCCTAGGTCTCCTCCAGAAATACTTATTGTGATACCTGCAGGAATCCCTCTAGGGGTTTCTTCTGGTATTCTTGCTGGGATTCTTCTAGGCAATTTTCCTTGGATACTTTCAGAAATGCCTTTGATTCTTCCAGGGATTTTTCTTAAGACTCGTCCAGGAGATCCTCTAGAGCTTTTATTCATGGATTGCTCTAGAAATAAATCATGATATTACTCCTGGAACGCCTCTTGGTCTTCTTCAAGGAATTCTAGCTGAAGAAATTCTAATATAAATCTCTAGAGGATTCCCTAAACGAATTTCGGGAATAGTTGGAATTTCCGGAGAAATTCCAGGAGGTATTACTACAAAAATCTGTAAAGAAATCGTTTAGGGATGTACGGGAAAAACTTATAATTAATTAGAAGACACAGATTATAGCTAATTGACAAATTGAGAGATGGGTGGGATTCTTACCCACGACTCCGTGTTCCTAGACCACATTATGGCCATTTCTTTGCAAGTTTCTTCAGCATCACACACGAGACGCGACATGAGACAAGACATAACACTTATCATTCTTACAATCATCAAGAAAAGATTAAAATTGCCAGTTTCGGGGGTGATCTAGCCCATCTACAGGACAATGTCCGAATGACTGCGTGGATTTTCGTACGTCCAAAAACGAAGAGCTCATCTCGGGACCCACGCTTTACTTCCCTTCCGAAGGAAGAACTCACATTGTTTTGTGACTTTGCCGGGAGTGGGATTTGATCCCAGGTCCTCGGCGTGATAGTCAAGTGATCTAACCATCACACCAGGTCCACTCCTCCTCCTCCTCTCCTCTTCTTGGCGTAACGTCCTCACTGGGACAAAGCCTGCTTCTCAGCTTTTAACTGAGAGCTTCCTCTGCCAATGACCATTTTGCATGTGTATATCGTGTGGCAGGCACGAAGATACTCTATGCCCAGGGAAGTCAAGGAAATTTCCTTTACGAAAAGATCCTGGACCGACCGGGAATCGAACCCGTCACCCTCAGCATGGTCATGCTGAATACCCGTGCGTTTACCGCCTCGGCTATATGGGCCCCACCAGGTCCACTCCACAACTTCGAAAGTTCTAAGGTAATTTTGATGGAAATTTTTCCAGTTATTTCTTTTGGAGTTTGTCGGGAAGTTTTCCGTTTCATTTTCTTCAAGCAAGCCCAGTTTCGAACTTCTGATTTTTCAATTCAGCAATTTTCGGAAGCAATAGATATAACTAGAATTAAATCATAAAGAATTGCAAAAGTAATCACGATGAAAATGCCTGAGAAATTTGCAAAACAACTGGAAAAAAATACTAAAATAATTTCAGAAGAATAGCTATTGAAGTTATGAAAAAAACTTAACAAATTAAATAAATTAAATTCCAATGAAACTACCACAGAAATTAAAAAAAAACATGCTGAAGGAACTATTAACTTTTACAGTTTATGCTAACGTAAGAACTCCACGACACCCACGAGACGCGACATGAGACAAGACATAACACTTATTGTTCTTACAATCGTCTCGAAAAGATTAAAATTACCTTTACGTCGACCGCTTTCGGGCGTGTCTAGCCTAGGGCTAAAAATCTCGTTAATACAGATAAAAAAAATCCTACAAAGTGGTTGCAAAGGAATTCATTACCGGTTCAATTCCTAAAGAAAACATCAAGGCTTTCTTTTAATTGGCTAAATGCAATCTCAAAATAAATTGCCGAAATATATTCTTTAAACATTTTCACAAACATTCACAAAAAAAAATTTTGTGGAAATCCTCAAAGAATTTTCCGAAATTATCAAAAGAGTTCCTGAATAAAATTTTGAAAGAATTCCAAAAGTAATTGTCGTAGTATCACAGTGACAGAATTTTTAAAGAACCACCAAAGATTTTTTTTTTCATATAAATTTTTGAAGGAAATCTTTATGGAATTTGCCGAACCAATTTCCAAATGAACGGAAGTTTCCACAGAAACAATCGAAGTTTCCAAAATTTCCAAGGAAATTGCTGTTAAAATTCCCAAATAAATTTTCAATGCAAGTAATATCGGGATTGCCGAAGGTGTTCCAAAACTATCTGCTGCAGGAATTCCTCAAATAACTACAGTAGAAATCTAGAAGAAATTTTCTAAAGAATTTTCATTACAAATATTGGAGCGATTTATAAAAGAATTTCCGAATAAATTTTTCAAAATTATTGCCGATTAAATTTTCAAAAGATGCGTTAAAGGTGTTTAGTGTCAATTTCTAAACATATTACCAAATAAATTCTTAAGGAAATTGCCGAAGAGGATCCAAAAATATTTCCGAAGAAATTTGCAAAATCCAAAGGAATTTCTTAGAGATTTGTAAAAGAAGTCTTAATTGAAATGCAGTGCAAGACAATTTCTAAAATACAAATTCCATGTATTATACGCAGACGCAATCAAGTTATCAAGTTTCCAAACCTCTCAACGGTTTGGATTTTCAAAAAAAAAAACTGTTCTTTAAAATATAGCGCGTTTAAATTTACGTTCTATTTTTTTCCGTGACGCAGTTTATATTTATATTATACTAAGAAATTGAGGATGGATCGGTACTTTCTTTTACAAATAAAAGCAAAATAACCTAGAAGCCACTGAAACTGGCACCCCCTAGGCACCCCCTGGAAAAAAATCCTAGATACGCCAATGGAACAACCAGCTATCCAATCAGAGGTTGATGTAAAAAAGACATGAGAACTTCTATTGCCGGCCACGCCCATCTTCTCCGTTACGAGGATAGGAAAGGATGTGATGATATGACACCTACTTTAGGTGAGGTCAGCGACTCACCGACGCCCCCATAGGTGTCAAGGAGTTGGATATTTGGAATGGGTTAATTGAGGAATCACTATAAGCTAGTGATGCGGCAGGATTCAGATTGTGTGAGTGTACTTGAATAGATCATGTAGATGTGTTGGTGTGAGTGTAAGTGATTTAGTATATTTCAACACCAACGTTGGGAGTGACGTAGCTAAGAAATGTTGTCACTACATGGGCCTTTTTTCTTCAGGGATGGGGCACAGGAATTTGGACCATGTGTCCTGGCTAACAAGCCTAGGCTTAAGCGCCATTGCTCGCTCTCTGAAACGATAAGAAACACGTTATGTGGATGAGAGGGGATAATAGGAAAGCTGTGGGACTTTCCAAAGGAATTGCCGGAGGAAATCTCATAAAAAAATGCATATTAAATTGTAAAAAAATTGAGGAAGTTGCCGACAAAATTCCAAAAGAAGTTGCCAAAATAATTACCGGAAGAATGGATTTTCCAAAGTAATGCTCAAGAAATCTTGAAAGATATTCTCTCAAGATTTGCAAACAGTCGGAAGAAAAAATAAAAGCTTGTTGTTCTAAAGGTGACACAACGACATTTGTGCTAAAATTATTATTCTTGTATGGACAATATTTGGAAGTTCGTCGAAATTATTTCAACATGATCTATGGACTTGTTATTGGAGATTGTTAAGAAAATAAGAGATAGAAGGTATAAGATGGGGGATCAAAACGTTGAATTGAAGTACACAATTTATTTCGCATAAAATTTCTGAAATAGCACAGTTTTGACAATCATATCATCATATCTGCGTTGCGAAGGAACGAATACGCAGCGAACGATGCAACGGCGGCATCTGGAAGTCGTGCAATTTCTGAGATGTGTCTGTCAGATATTCATGAATGAAAAATACCTTACAAACAAGCAAGAATGTTCTGCGCGAATATGTGCCACTAGCTATGTACATAAATAGTTTCATTCTTGCCTTCCCATCAATGGTCTGGTGTTGTAGGCAAATTTTAGCAACTACCTAGGGTGCCTGTACCAGTTATCGCACTACCTAAGAAAAACTATTTCTACAAAAATAAGAAGAAGATCGTCGAATGTCATCGACATGTCAAATGATTGATTAGTTTTAAAACTTTACAGGAAAAATATAGAAACGGGTCCAAAACTACTTTTAGTATTTATTACGGCGTGTGCCAATGATAGGAACCCTGTACCAGTTATGGATATATTTGCTAATTTGTGTTCCACTTCGCACTATTTACATGCATTCCTTATGGGATTAGCCATAACTGATACACTATGGCGAAATAGGGTGCAAGGAAGCCGAAAATTTAAGGAAAATGATTTATTTCTATCATAATTTGAGCAAATTGTGAAATTTGAATGATTGCAACCATCTTTTGTGAACGTGATCTGTTGTTCACATTTTTTTTTTTCATGTTGATTTGCATCATTAAAGGTTGAAAATCGACTATGGCGAATTTGAGGTACTATAGCCATAACTGGTACACTGAGCCTAATATAAGTCAAGCAAAAAGGAAAGTGTTGCACCCAACACATACCGATGTTGTCTAATATTGCGGAAGGTAACCAACCGCGCGGTTTTCTCGCTCTGGAACCGGACGGATTTGCATATTCGCCCGTTCACTGGCTCGGACCTTTCATATGTATACGTATGTGGCGCGAAGACGATTCTGTGGGCCGGCTCGGCTGCCCTAAGGAAATCTTCCCATTCCCGTGCTAATAATAGTCATCCTAGTGGATGTACGATGCTCTCTGGGTGATGCTGAAAGTATTGGACAAATTCGCATCGCATTCACCGAATGGAAAGGAAGTTCTAATAATATACATTGCCACAAAAGTTCAACCTATTGGACGCAGTGGCTTAATTTCCCCAACAGGGGAGGAAAAAAAAAAAAATAATATACATACAGGAACACGGTAAAAATGGCTAACAGTGCGAAAATTACTCTTAATTGGGAGTAATCGTGCCGTTTCCCAGAACTGGGATCATTCTGCACCTCAATTAGGAATGCCGGAGAACGTCTGCCACATGTTACTCCGATAATGGTATGCATCTGGTCGAGATGTGTTCTGCTCTTTTGACATGATTCGTGTCTTTTGGAATGAGTTGTTCTAATTTGTCTGGGAAACCAGACTTCACAGTTATTCTCTCTCTCTATGTATGGTTTCGATACACGGAATCACGCATCGAATTCTACGGAACCGTCGGCCAATCTGTGTTTATATACTCCACAACCTCTTCTCAATCACTTGCCGACTTGAGGTACCTAAGTTTATTAAAATTGACACACGCACGTCTCTCTGTCATCTGCCCCAAGGCGGTCGGTCGGTCGGCAACTATTAGAAGTAGGTAGGTATGTTTTGTTTCACTGATTTTAGTGAGGCTGCAAACTGCTACTGGGAAGTCCAACCCAAGCCTGCAGGCAGGGGCCCTCATCATCGTTATATGATGGTGATCGAGGTGCGAGATTTCCGTTTTCTTTGATCTCTGAGATGCGTTTCCCTGTTCCTTTCCTGCCATCGTCGCGCACCGCACCACCTCGGAAGAGATGTAGTTGGGGAAGAGTTTCGACGAACTCTACAACTTACAAGTACCTAGCTGAGTATGAACGATCTGGCAGTAGAGTCGGTGATCATATTTGTTGCTACGTTTATAATTATGAAAACAACCACAGGCTTTTGATCTTGTGTGATGTGATGTGGTTTGTCTATCTAGTGTCTTACTGCTTTGATGCAAAGTTGCATCGAGCGTTGACAGGCTACTAGTCGTAATTCTATGTCAACCACAGATTAAGGACAGACTTGTTAGAATCCCGAAATGGTCGACTTTGACACCTACTCACGATTTCGAGCGCACAAATCTCTTCGTAAACAAAACCAGTGCTCCTGATCTTCTTATTATAAGCTTATTACAAGTGAGCAAGAACAGAATAATACAATTCATTGTTGTTTGAAGCTTGCTTCTTGAGATTTGTGCGTCTGAAGTTCTGATGAACCGTTGAAGCGGGATTTTAAGACGTTTGTCCTTAAATAGAAGTATAGTTCATTCTAAAAATTTCATTGAAGTTTTATTTATACCAAATATGCCCATACTGCACGGTTTTAGAGCATAAAATTTAATAAAACATCTGCCATCTTGAATATGGAAGCCACCATTTTGGATTTTAGACCTCCATTTTGGATATTCAACCAGTACCGTGCCGCACAGAAAAAAATATCTAATTAAAATTCAGCGAGAAATAATGCACATAAAGGGAATGCTAGAGTTATTGCACGGGATAAAATCCGCTGCTTGAAACCTGCTAAATGAGTCATGATTTCGCGTAAAATGTGTACCCAAGTAACACAGAAAACATCTTTGAAAATAAAATTTGAAAAAGATGTTGTAATGCAGTACTATAATCGTATTTATACACATCTTGGGTTGAAATCATGTTTTATCTATGTTTGGCATTAACAAGCCATTGAAAAATATTATCAACCTCTAGACAAGTTAGAGTAACGTAAATTTAACGTTGAATACACAACAATTTTGTATCCTCATCATCTTTCAATTGAAGATGTTATGTAGAAAATCAGCAGCACATTGTTATAACATTTGGACTCACATATGTTAAAAATACGTTATTTTTACGTATCAAATACGTTAAATGAAGTTTGAAGTTTATCAGATCGCTGTTCTGTCAGTTCGCACTTGAAAATTATTTATGAAATATCTTTTGCCTTAAAATACTAGGCAATTCAATTATGAGAGCAACTATGACAGCATCCAATACTTATTTTTTCATTCTTCGCTCTTCATGATGGCGCTATGAACTAGCTAAACAAATTGGTATATGAAAATTATCTAAAACAAAAGTTGGTGGCTGTACAACTAACTTTAGAACTGCATGGCTAGGAAGAAGCAAGCCACCCTTGCACTTCATTTATACGCCAGTCCTCCTATTACCTAATAATCACTTTAGGTACTTACCTAGCGGATAAATCACACTTTAAAGCACTGTTTTAACACTAATTGACCCCGAGAAATGATAGAAAATAATTTTCTCAAATTGACTCCATGAACTACACTCTGGCTTTGTTGTTGTTATAACTATGTTCAAAACTAGTATCTGAAAACCAAAATTTCATCGCTGTTTGCTATTTGTTTAGAATACGTTACTATGATGTTTTATTTATGTATTTAAAACAATTCAAATGGTTTTCAACAAATATGTTATTAAGATGTACAATTGAAGTAATATAAACGTATTTTAAATATTTTGAATTTTTCCCTACCAGTCCAGATAAATTACAGTGCCAGCCAAAAAGTGTCGCACAAACATTTTTATTAATAGTAGTTTGCTCATCTACACGTTTTTCGCCCGATAAATATTTATCTGAGATAGTATGAACATTTCATAAAATTTTTGAATTTCCTTGTCCATAACGACTAAAAATTCTACAGTCATAAGCACATCACATTTCATAATCAAAAATAGCTTACCAAAATTTCGTATCGGCACTGTGTCAAGTAGCCACCATGTTGCATGTCTGAAAATTTGTTTGAAAACCCTACACAAATCAGAGATATGCCAAAAACTTTACTTTGTATTTCCAGTCCGATGGAAAGCGAATTAATTCATGAAGAGTGAACATGCTTGTTTCACCATAAATTTTGAATGGCACATGAAATTTTGTCATGGTGACCAAACATCGGAATAGATTGTAAATAAAATGTGTGTCATATTTTTTAAGTCATCACTAAATATCACATAATAGGTGGCACATTTATTTGCATAGTGTGCGTTTGATTAATTAGGAATTTGCTACTAGCAACAAGTCATTACGATGTTGCTGAGAACGTATTCAATACTTTATTTTATGTTATAAGAATGTATTGAAAAACATCTTTAGTAACATCAAAGATGTTTTATAAGCCGCCATTTTTTGCGCTTTTTCGGTGATATAAATGTACGAAAATAAGTTTTTTATATTCGGAACAAAACTTTGACGTTTGTATGAAACACGTAATATATACATTATTGTAACAAGTTGTGTTACTTGGGTATTTTCATGTTATAAATATACACCACAAAAAAAGGTCATACTTTCATGACTCATGTTGCCGTAACGTCACCTTGGCGTTACGTTTTTCATATTTATTGACAAAAATTTGTAAGTTAAGTCATGATATCATACCCATGAATACCAGAACTATTAACTAGATTCATAAAACCAGAAGCGGTATTCATAGAACTAGTAGTTGTCATTTATGGTTCCAGTTTTATTAGCGAAATTTGGTAAGTCGGTTCATATTATCATGAAGTACGTACTCAAACTATGAACTAAATTTATGAACGCTTGAGCATTACTCATGGTGCAAGTATTTGTCATTTATGGTACTGGATCGATTTGCGAAAAATGGTAGCACTGGTCATGTTATCATAAAGCATGTTCTAAATTCATTACCTAATGTTATAAAAACATAAGCAGTATGCATGATTCTAGTATTTGTAATTTATACTATCGGATTAATTGGTGCAAAGTGGCATTTAAGGTCATGTTATCGTGAAGCACGCACTCTGAAATCATGAACAAGGTTCCTGAATATTGAAATGATTTTTATGATTCTGGTATTTGTCATTTGGCTGCACTTTTTGAGATTTCTTTTGAGATTTGTTTGGCTGCAAAAAACAAAGTCTATTCTTCATTACACCACGCAAGTCTATCCTTCATTACACCACGAAACCTAACCTCGAAATGTTTGACATTAGCCAGGTCATTTTGACAGATCACACACATGCAAGAAAGAGACGAACAATTTTCTTGCAGTTTGCCGACCTTTTCTTGCTCGTATGAGATCTGTCAACATGACCTGGCTCCATACTGTCAAATTTTCATTCATAAAATGAGCGATCAGTTGTTCTGAACCGTCTCGCAAAATGGTCCATAGACATAGGGGGCGTCCATAGATTACGTCATGCATTTAGCCAAAATTTTGTGCCGGAATTGTGCGTGAGCTTGATTGTTCTGCTGCTGATGAAGCTGGCCGGAGTTTTGTGCCGGAATATGGAGTTTTTCCATATTTAAGTAAGAACAATTCACTACACTTTTTCGAAAACCAAAAAAAAAATCTCACCGGAAAACACTGCCGCTCACAAAAGGCGCCTTGACAGAAGTGACAAAAATGGCGTAGGTGATTCTGCGCGAGGGTTTGCGTAACGCTTACAGTGCCCAAATTCGTTTGTTGTGATTCATGATTTTATGACTCTGCGTTATGTTTATACGACTCAGCGTCTGGTTGAGATGACTCAGCGTCATAGTTTTATGACTCAGAGCCATGCTACCATGACTCAGCTTTATGGTATTCAATTTATGAAAACGAGCTTAATTTTTTCATAACGCTTTTGACGGCCATGGCTTTTGTTGATGGAATCAATTATTATTATTCATGATAATCGTTGTTAACGTCACGATATCATGACTTGTAGTTACAATATCATGAAGCGACAAGTTTTATGATTTCATAACATTTTAGTCATGGATCCGGCAACGAATTTTTTCCCGTGTGCACTTTTACATGGGATATAATGTAAAATTATATTACCATCGTGTAAATTTCCGCTAACCATCGCGTAAACCATCATGGACTCCAACCGGTTACGTGACTATTAGCGGAGATTTACACGATTGTAACGTAATGTTACATAATATCTCATGTAAATATGCACTAATGTTAGAATTCCCTTTATGTGCATGATTTCTCGCTGAAATTTACATGAATATTTTTTCTGTGCGATGAACGTGTTCTGCCGCCAAGTGAACGATTCCTCTACTCCTATGGTCGAGCGGCTCAAGACCGCTTATCCTCAAGTTTTCAGTGCGAATCTTGGTCGGTGTACCAAAACAACAGTGAACTTAGACCTCAAACCAGACCAGCGACCAGTGTTTCGACCCAAGCGCCCCGTGGCATATATAGCCCATATAGCCGAGGCGGTAAACGCACGGGTATTCAGCATGACCATGCTGAGGGTGACGGGTTCGATTCCCGGTCGGTCCAGGATCTTTTCGTAAAGGAAATTTCCTTGACTTCCTTGGGCATAGAGTATCTTCGTGCCTGCCACACGATATACACATGCAAAATGGTCATTGGCAGAGGAAGCTCTCAGTAAATAACTGTGGAAGTGCTCATAGAACACTAAGCTGAGAAGCAGGCTTTGTCCCAATGAGGACGTTATGCCAAGAAGAGAGAGAGAGAACAAAGCACCAAATCGGATCCGGTGCTCAAGAAGGTCTACCGGTACATCCACGATGGCTGGCCAAAATCCTTGGCTAGTAACGCAGACCGAAAACTTCTTCGTTTCCACAATTACCGTGAATTCCTGTCTACGATGCAAGGCTGCATCCTTTTCGGCGAAAGGCTTGTGATTCCAGCCCCTCTGCGCAAGCGGTGCCTGGAAGTGCTTCACCGGCCTCAGTTCACGAGTTCGGAGTTCGCCACGTTCTGCTCAACAAACGGGATCGACCATGTAACAACTGCACCGTTCCACCCACAATCTAACGGGCAGGCCGAACGGTACGTCGATACCTCCAAGCGAGCGATACATCTTATAAGGAAACTCGAAGAAGGGAGAGGTTCAACCGATGAAGCTTTGGAAACGTTCTTGTTGGCCTACCGAAGTACACCGAACCGATCAGCACCCGATGGTCTGTCACCGTCGGGAATCATGTACGGACGTCGCATTCGTACATGCGTCGAACTGCTACGTCCGCCAGCCAAACGTCCTCCACCGGTACCACCACCGGTCGACCCGAAGAAGCCCAGATCTACGCCAAAAATGTCTGGAGCTGGATTCCCGGCAAGATTGTCGAGCAAGTAGGACAAGGCATGTTCAACGTACTGATCGAGAAACGTCACTTGGTTCGGTCCCATCTGAACCAACTAAGGAGTCGAGTATCATCCGGCATCGATCAAGATCCGGACATCAACAAACCGTCAGGCAGGACAGAGACAACTTCCGCTGAACGTCCTTCTTGATGCGTGGAACGCGTCACCCCGTTCAAGCAGCGAAGCGACCGCCTCGACTTCGCATTCAAGCGACACCATTCTGATTCCGTCTTTATCACCACCTCGTCCGGCCGTGGAATCGGACCTTTCGTCGTCGTCCTCAAGCACTACATCGTCGATCTTTCAGACCGAGAAGACCGCCAGCGAGGTTCAACCAGTACCAACGGTTCTGAAAAGGGGAGATGTTGCGACAACGGAACAGGAGCGCTGGGAACACTGCCCTCGGAGCATAGCTCATCCCTCGCTTTCCAGCTGGGCTAATCGGTGACAGCTGCATGCTGCCACACGATAGACGTCAGAAGCATAAACCGGATATCAATTATTTTAGTTGTCAAACCATTGTCATTGTATTCTATTGCAACACTTATGATAGCCATTCCAATTCCAATGTATTCTTTTACTGCTTAAGGCCTCTTCGTGTGTCAGTCAAGTATGGCGTAGTCCAAAATCATTGACAAGGCCGTGATTTGCACACACACTACTAAACGATTTTGTCGATGTTATATTTGAAACTTAGAATTTTAATAATTTTACCTTATTAATCACTTACCTGAGCCATTTACAAACTGGACCAGAGTGTAACGAACAATCCTGGCTAAATATTAGGTTCCAAGATAGACTCAGAACCGTAGATTTTATAAAACTAGCTGCCCCAAATACTTTGCACTTCTTCTTCTTGTTTTTAGCACACGATTTGAGACATGATTCATTTTTGCTTAATTTTAAGAATTCTGCAACCGTACACTAATTTAAAAAACGTTCACAATATACACTACACAGTAACACAAGTCCTTAGTTGGTTTTCACCTTGATTATTCCATTAACTTCACTAAATTTTAACACCAACAACCGAATTGTAAATGAAAACATTCTGACCAACTCCCATCCACATCGTAAACTCTGTTGCAGTATAGACCTCACTCATTGAAATAACTAACACTTCTGCAATTCTCTGGTTGAGAAGAATACCATAAGAATTTTACCCGAGATGATGATTCTTGTTTATTATTTTCCACCTGCTTTTCAAAGGGTATCAGTGATATGCAACGCGTACATACACTCAATGTCGATGAACGTAGAAATCATATCGGTATGGGTGAAAAATCATTGATCATCACTTTCAGAGATGCCAAATAGATTTGTAAAATTATCCTCGAAAAGCTTTGAAAACGTCCATACTATTCAACTTTTTAATAAAAACTGCATGAGTTCAATGTTGTACTACAGGTACGTTGACATTTATTTTTATTCCATGAATTTAAAAAAACTCGCAAATAGAAAAAAATACATTTAAATTTAAACAAATATAGAAGTTCGGCAACCCTGCCCGCGTATAAGCAGGAAACAAAAACAAAATAAAAACAACAACAAACCTTCCCGTTTCACCGGTTCTGTGCGAAGCAAGTATGCCGCAATTGGCTTCTTTAAGGCCGGACGGGACGGTGGTTGAATCGTCCGCCATTGCTCTGTTGCTAGTAAGATGCAAATCTCAACTTCTACTTCATATTATTGACTAGAAACTTGATCGTTCATTTGCTCACTTGTGGTGCACAATCGACTAAAGTTTCAGCTACATACGTCAGTGCAGTGGAAATTGATATTTGCTTCTTCAAAATTGCGAGGCAAATTGTTAGAAAGAGAGGGAAGATAGGAAAAATTACACGTCGTCCCGTGCGGCCTTAACGGTGTTGAGATAATTCGATATTCTGAATCTGCATGTCAAACTGAATCGAAATCCAAATTTTCATAAATTTTGGAGCCCGGGAACCTATTTAGAAATCAGTTTGAAGTTTGTAGGGGGTGATTTGTCGAATCACCCCTCGTCGTATTTTGTACTGGGCGGAGCTGTCAAACAGTTGCCCAGCTGTCAAAAGGTGATTTCAAAAAATTGCTTTGAAATTGATTTTAGATACCAAAATAAGGTTCTAAAAATCTGAAAAAAATCATAGTGGCTCAGAAAAAGGTACTCTTTCGTATAACATCAAAAATATATTTTTTCAAATTTAAAAACCCAATTGACTAAAAAGCGGAAAGCCGCGGTGCTGCGGTAGATTTCAAGGAAGAAAACAACCAGCGGCAGCATCCAGGACACGATTCGATCTAGTGCACTACCCACAAACACGGTTCCAGGCGAAATTTCTCAGCCGGATAACAAAACTGAAGGTACACGGAACCAGAAATCAACCCAAATGTAAGTTCTTTTCACTCATATCGGCTCTTCCGTGCGAGAACCCAAATTTGGCTCTACCGCGTTAAAGCTCTGAGTGGGTAGTTTCCGTTTGATCCCGGCAGAAAATTACAACCCATCGCAAAGTTCTTTCTACCTAGCGTCGACTTTCGAAGTACCCTAGTGGGTTGATATAAACCCACTTTTGGGTAAACGGCAAAAAACCCAAATTTGGCTTCTCGCACGGATATTATCGGCTAGGTAGCTGCTTCTCGCTTTGTTTTTGACAACAATGCGAGCGGGAGAGCGAGAAAACAACCCACTGCTGGGTAAAAAGTTCAAGCGGTTTACTTAATTTTGCGTTCTTTTAACGTATTTTTTTAGGTAATCTGTTTTTTCCGTGTATGTTTACATCTGTTTCGATTTTCCCAACAAATTTTACTGTTTTTATGTCTGAGAATTGAAGAGTAATCACGACAATTTTTTTTTTCAATTTAGATCGATATTTCAGCAGCGACGAAACACCTGGTCTTTCTTCATACTATCCAACCGACGACTCCAACATCGCATCAGTGTCGTTTCCTTCGAGTTTTGTTGAAGATACCATTCTCGCCGAAGATCGATTCCACGCAAACAATGTTGCAGAGCTTCCGGTCATGGATTTGGACATTTTGCCGTTGCCACAATTGCCATTGGACGACACATTTATGACGGATTGGTTGATAGGCAAGGAGGAGGTGGCAAGAAATGATCAGTCGATGTCGATCACATACGCTGAACCAAATGAATCGTACGCCACAACTTCTAGAGTGGAGCCATTGAGGGGAATCGACGATAGAAGTTTCATGGAAGCTCTAAATTTTTCCACTTAATCTGTGCTTCACTCACCACTGCTTGCTGCATCTAACGAGAAAAAGCAATCCATGCGTGTTTCACCACTTCCGTTGGTACCAGGAGAGGACATTGATGATGAACATTGTTCGGTTGGAAGCGACTCCACCGAAACAGGCAAACAGGTATCGTCAATATCACCACGTTTCTGCGGCAAAGAAAGAACCACATATTCGGCACTCAGTTTGCTCGGTGTCTCGAATACATCGCAATTGAGTTGTAGCACTGATTCCCTTGACGAAATAAGCAAACCAGCTCTTACAGAATCTTTGAACAGTAAAAAGGAGTGTTCGAATAAAAATTTCGGTAGAATTTTGTAAAACTTCAATATTCCATGAGATAATATCATTTTTATTGCAGGCAATGCAAGTAATGAAGAGTCTGTTGAAATGCCGGTGCCGTCTCGTCGTATAAGACTGACAAGGTCAAAAACTACTATCATTGACATTCCAGGTAGGCCCTTAATGTGTCTTAATTAAAGTTAAAGTTGTTCGATTACGTACGCGTTTTTATACGACTGATATGACCAATCGTATCACGGCCACCTCCCACTAAGGGAACGTCCATAAATTACGTCACGCTTTTAGGGGGAGGGGGGGTTCAGTGAAGTGTGACAACCCATACAAAAAGGCCAAAGGTCTCATACAAAAAGTGTGACATAGGGGGGAGGGGGGTTGAAAATAGGCAATTTTGCGTGACGTAATTTATGGACGCTCCCTAACGCGTCGTAACACTTGATGGAGCGTGGTTGTTGAGGGCCATCAACCAAAAAAAGAAAAGGACTGGCTGAGCAGCGGCTTGGCAAGATCATCGACTTTGTCTAATCTATCTAATCTAATCTCACACTAACGCAGCCATTACTTGAATGCATCCTGGAAAATGAAGACTTTTCAAGTCTATCATTTTTCTTGTCTAACGGCCAGGCCAACTGCGCAGCATGTACCGTAGAGAAGATTTGAAGGGATAAAACGATTTCAACATAGTCAATAATTGAAAACATTCTACACCTTGAAATCGAGGGGAAAGATGGAAGCGTGGACCCCCGCAAGATCATCGACTTTGTGTCCACGAAATCCAACATTAGTAAGGACCTGAAAACGACACTGTTGCAACTTCGTAAGTCTATGGACGATACCAAGCAGGAGCATGCGAGACTCGGGAAGACTGAAGCAGCGGCGGAACCTGTGAAAGAAAAGGATACGAAGTCTACCGGAGGGCGTTTGCTTTCGCAGGTAGTCCAAAAGCTGTGGTGGATGCGACTGCTCGTGATAAACACTCGCAGAAGCGGGTGGGGCAGCCGTCAGGTGAGAGGCTGTCTGGCGGTACCCGCAAAGCCAGGCGAATACTTACCCCGAAGGTCGTGAAGTCGCATCCCAGACAGGTGTCCCGGAAAGCTGGCCCGTCCCGGAAGAATGGGAACAAGGGGTTGCGACCGTTGGTAGGCGCTCAGCAACCACCAGAGTAAGACGAACCAAGGGACCCACCTTGGACGAAGGTCGAGCGGAGGAAGAAGAAAACAAAGCCGCAGGTAGAAGAAGCTAAGGACGCCAAACCAAGAAGTAAAAGAGTAGGTGCCAAGCGCGTGAAGGCGACGCATTTGTCATCAAGACCGAACAGTCGAAGTACTCGGACGTCTTGAAGGCGACGCGGAGCGACGCCAAGCACATGGAACTGGGAGCCGACGTGCGCAGTATTAGACGTACTCGTACGGGCAAGATGATCCTGGAGCTGAAGCACGATAAGGAGCGCAAGGGCGCCGCCTACAAGAGTTTGGCGGAAGAGGTCCTTGGCGAAGATGAGGGCTCTCACACAAGAGGCGACTCTGAAGGTGAAAACCTAGACAAGGTCACCGAAGTGGAAGAGCTCGTCACGGCACTGTGGCAACAGTGTGAGGTGCAGGTGGCCACCGCAGCCGTTAGGCTACGGAAGGGACCGGCAGGAACACAGGTAGCTTTATGGTTCCGCTACCTGTGGCGGACGTAAAAAAAGTCCGTTAAAGTAGGGAGAATTAAGGTAGGCTGGTGTGTATGTTATCTGACATTCCACGAGCCACCAGAGATTTGTTTCTGGTGTCTGGAATCAGGATACAAGTCATGGAACTACAAAGGCCCTTACAGGAGCATACTGTGCAGGAGATGCGGCGTCAAAGGCCATAAGGAACAAGGCTGCACGAGTCCACCCATTTGCCTAATTTGAACCGGGAAATCCGTGAACAACAGACATTCAACAGACGGGTGGTCCAAGATGCCCGGTCTTCAAGAAAGCCGCAGTGAACAAATCACAGTGCAGGTAACGCAGCTGAATTTGAACCACTGTGATGCGGTTCAGCAACTGCTTTGTTGGGCGGTTTCTGAGTGGGAGACGGATATCGCCATCATAGCGGACCTATACCGAGAACCCGCCGGCAACGGCAACTAGGTAGCGGATGAGTCCAGAAAAATGGCGGCGATATGGACGACGGGTAAATACCCCGTCCAGGAGTTGGTGTCTATCTACACCAGAGGAAACGGCGGAACACGTTTTGTTCGTGTGCCCGCGTTTTCGCACAATGCGTGACCGCATGCTTGCCACATGCGAGGAGGACACAACTCCGGACAATTTGGCCCAGAGGATGTGTAGGGATGAGTTTGGCTGGAACGCCGTTTCAACGGCTATCACCCATATCGTCTGGGAGCTACAGAGGAAGTAGCGCGTGGACTCGGAGAATGGCTAGGAAGTCCCGGTAGGGGTGCTGTCGTGGCGTCGGTCTACTGGGTTGGATCCGAGCCCGCGGTTGGAAAGGGGTCCTCGGCAAGGTCGGGGCAGGGGGAGGCCCCATGTCAGCACATCCTTCTGTAAGCTGGCTGATAGGGCCATACTTACGGGAATGTCAAATCGCTGTGCACGCGGTATCAGTTCTTGATACTTGCTTTGCAGTAGGAAGCAGGCATAGTATCGACCCTGCTTGACTTCCAAGGACAAAGGGAGTGGTAACGACCACTCGGGAAATTTGCTAAGCGTCAGCATGCTAGCTTGGTGGACTCCCAAAGCGAGTCATCGATGTTCGTTTCTGCAGGCTTCGCAGCTAACCTTGAAGGTGCGATGTGCTCTAGCTCCTCCCTAAGGCAATGCCTTCTTGGTGGTTCCGGAGAGTTGAAGGGTTTGTCGAGCATGGGAATGTTGTTTGGTGTGTCGAGAAAACAGTAGTCCTGGCTTTCACTTTTTTATTTTTCGGTAGAAGACGGTCCTTAACCCCACAATACGTCCGTATGTCTGTTGAGCAGATTGTCCCCCATGTTTAGAAGGAAAAAAATACACATACACTGACTTCATCTCAATTCTTCGAACTGAGTTGTTTGGTATATGTGACTTGACCCTCCATCGAAAGGTCGTTTTTTGAGTGAACATATAGTCGTTCAGTACACTTTGATGTACGAGAAAGGCAAAAAGGTAAACTGAATCAGTTTTTTGTATTCTTGTTTGCCTTCTTACTCGATATCTAGGGGCACTGTCCATAAACTACGTAGACTCATTTTTGCCCCCCCCCGGTAGACTTTTCGAAATTTTTATGGAGCGTAGACTTTGGCCAGAAGTCACCCCACCATCCCCCACCCAAGAGTTAACGAAGTTTATAGACAGGCCCTAGGAGGTGTTTTAGCTGAAATCTTGGAGAATTGTACTTCCAAGAATAATCTCCAAAATAGTTACAAGAGCCAGTCCTGGAAAACCACGGTGCATTCCTAAAGATCCTTCAGGAGAATTGCCTGGAATATTTCCAAGGCGAATTACTGCCCAACAAGCATTATTGCTGTTCAACAAATGAATAAGCCGCTTTTAAGCTTGGGTTTGTAAATTATGGCTGAATAAGCTGTTATTCAGCTGCCATTGTTACTTGGGTGAAGAAACTTTTTGAAAAAGGAAGGGAACGCTTTTAACACAGCAAGAATCCTTAGAAACACTCCAGGAGGAATACATGGTGGAGCTACTGAGAGAGCACCTGAAGTAGATGCCTTAGAAAAGTATCAGATTTGCCCTTTTTCCCTTATCAATATGTCTTCAGTTTACGGCATTTGGTCAAATCAACCAATTTGGCTAATCAGGAACAACGCGATAAACAACCATTGCTTCATGCCTACACCGATAGCCAACTCTATATTTAAGCCCAGCTGCTATATTAGTCACAACAACGCAACCCAATCTAGCTGAAAAATCCTATCAATTCATTCAAGTTTACCAATGATAAATATAAATGAAACGCTGGTTGCACGTACTATGGAACCGTGGGTCAGGTACCGCAAACGGTAATCTAATCAGATGCGTTTATGGTTGGCGCTCAACCGCGCAGGTGTTTATCGGCCAAGAAAATGTTTCCGGGTAACCTATAAAAGTGCTCACGCATCAGGATTCGGCTTAGTCGTTCAGTAGTTTTAAAAATCATCTCGAATCTTCCTACGGTCATTAGACATGCTAAGGTTAAGTGTAACTCTGCTCGTGGCCTGCGTGGCCTTGTGCTCCGCTGCCTCCCTCAAGCAAGGACTAACCAAGCCAGCCCAGGATCGTTCGGGTCGTATCGCGGGAGGAACCGTTGCCGAGACGGCTCAGTTCCCGTTCCAGGTAGCTCTGTTGACCGCAGATGGTCTTCACTATTGTGGCGGATCGATCCTTAACCAGCGATGGGTTGTGACGGCTGGTGCGTGCGCGGTCGGAAAGACCACGGCCGATATCGTCGTCTTCGCTGGAAGTAACCGACTGAGCGAGGGCGGTCGGCGGCACCGTGTCGACCGGGTTGTTCTGCACCCGAACTTCGATGTTGAGCTGTACCACAATGACGTTGCTGTCCTGCGTGTCGTTGAGCCATTCATCTTCAGCGATGAAGTTCAGCCGATTGCTATGCGGGCGGAGTATGCCGAAAGTGGACTGAATGTCACTGTATCCGGATTTGGACGTGAATCGGTAAGGTTTGCTCGTTTGGTGAATTCAATTTGAGGACTAACAACCTCTCCGTCTGTTTCCGTAGATTTCCAACGTTGGAGACGATCGGCTGCGCTTCGTGGAGGCTCAAGTGATGCCTCAGGACGAGTGCCTGGCAGCGTTCGACGAGAACTACACTCCCCGGTTGGAAGACAATACTGTGTGCACCCAGAGTGCCGAAGGAGAGGGAATTTGTCTTGGTGACGCTGGAGGCCCGCTCGTTCACGACGGTCACCTTATTGGAGTGGTGTCATGGGGAATCCCGTGCGGAATGGGAATGCCCGATGTGTATGCTCGAGTGTCTGCTCACAGGGGCTGGATTCTGGTGCACACTTTGGTTTAGGGTTAGCGTTTGTATGACTAGTGTAGATCATAGATGAAATAAAAAATAATGATGATGGCACAATGTGTCTGAAACCGTTAAGATATCAGTACACAGAGATTAATATTTGTCTAAAAAGAAACCAATGCTCAAACAATAAAAGATGTTTGACTCGATCGAATTTTCATTAGTGTCAAACAGATGTTGTTTCTTAGTTCTTTTCTTGTTAACGAATAAATAATTCCTGTGCAACCTCCGGTTGAAAAAAAAAAGACGATTTAATTTAATATTTTTTAGCAATCGCGATTTCAAAAAGGCGATCCATTCGTCCTAATCTTCTTCTTACCGCCACATATAAGTTTTCTCGCTGTAGAGCATTACAGGAGGTCTCAGAGAGGATTTCGGAGGCTGCACAGGTTCTCAAATGGGTTTCACGGGAGTTTCATATGTTCTCAGGTAGGCTTAACCGGGATTTCAAGGTGGTTTCAGGGCATTTTATGAAGGTTCACAGGATTTTGAGGGGGCTTCATAAGTTCTCAGGTGTGCTTGAGGAAGTTTCAAGTGGAGTTCGGAAGCGTTTCCAGACGTCCCAAGTCGTCACATTAACCCTAGTTGGAGGTTGGGGTCAATATGACCCAAGCAGGTACGCTGAACGTACACCACGCCATCGTGGTGCAAAAATTCTAACATCTTAGGAGTGTTAAGGACGTTTCTTGGGACGTTTCTAGGCATTTCAGAAGGTTTCATGTAGATTTTAGAGTATTCCATAGGCACTCAGGGGAACTCCACGGGGTTTCAGAGGGTTTTCATGACGTTTCAATGTGAAATATGTGTTTCAGTGTGGTTGGGGGCTTCACAGGATCCGGTTAGCGTCACGGGGGTTTCAGAGTCGATTCAAGGCGTTTCAGTAAGATGCATAGGAGTTAAGGGGAGTTCATAAGCTAAGTGAGCTGCACCGGAGCTATAGAAGGGATTTCGGCGGCATTTCAAGGCATTTAAAGGCGCCAAAAAACATTTCTAGGCGTTTTGGGAGGTTTCAAATTTTCTGACCAAAGTCTACGCTCCATACCAATTTTCAAATTTTTGTATGAATAAAAGTCTACGGAGGGGGAGGGGAATCTGAGATGGTCAAACAAAAGTCTGCGTAGTTTAAGGACAGTGCCTGTTCCAGAAAGTTTTAAGGGAACCTTAGTACCAACCTTCTGCTTATCTCTCGCCCCTGAACACGTGCTAAGCTCCCATTAACTCATTGTAGTATTAAATGTTACTTATCTTCTAACTAAGCTATCCCCAATCACTAGTAGGCCATGACTGATAACAGACTTTTGAGTTTGACACTTGACTTAACTAGACCATTCCTGAATAAACGCTCAAACCGAAAGCACGTATTGTATTATTTGCTAAACTCATCCAGTGTCGAAGCTAGAAACTTAGGACCCCGGTGCGGAGCCACATTTGTGGCCCCTCATGAAGATTACAGACATGTAACTCTCGAACGATCGCTGTGTTGTATGTATTTTGTACAAATCGTTTAAATAAATCTCGCTTTTTGTACTCAGCAATATCACGCTAATGGTGCCGTGGCCGCCTCTGACCTAACTGACGGAAGGTTAAAAAGTGTTTTCTGCATTCCTTCATGAATTTCTTCGGGGATTTCTGCAAGGATACATCTCGGAGGTCAATCAATAAGCGCAAGTTTTTTTCTATGAATTATTTCGAAAAAAATCTTCAACAATTTATTTAGAAATTGTACCAAGTAGTCCTTTAGTCCAAGAGTCTTTTAAGTGGTTAATGCAAGGATGTCATTCAGTATTTCTCGAAGCATTCCCTCAGGAATGCTTACAGCGTTGTTTCCGAGGATGTTTACAAAAGCACTTCAGAGTGTTTCAAAAGATTCTTGCTAAGGCTTTATCGAGTATTTCTCGAAATATTTGTTCAGGAAGCCCACCTAGGATTCTATTAATAATATCTCTGAGGATTCCGTGACTTTCTAGCAGAACTGGTCTAGCCGCACAAGTTTTTCATATACCATATTCTCAGGTTCAGCTTCTAAAATGAGCTGTAGGTGGTTAAATTTAGATATGACGAAATTAAATTTTCAGCACTGATAAGATCTTCCAAAGAATTCTTAAGAAATTCCAGAAAAAAAAATCACTACAAAAAAATCTCCAATGATTCTTTTGGAACCAGATTATTTTCCAAGCAATTACATCGGAATTTTGCCAGAGGAAGTGAAGTCCTTCTAGAATTTCTTAAAATATTCCACCATTGTTTTATTCAGGAGATCCTCCAAATATTCCTCGAATGATTTTTCCACGAAAGTCAAGTATTTCTCCACAGATTCTTCAAGGATTTCTCAATTATTCCCTTACAAAACTCTTTCAGAGATTTCTCCATGAATTTATCTTGACATTCTTTTGAAGATTTCTTAAGAATTTCTTCCAAGGATTCCTTCAGAAATTCCTCCAAGGATTTCTTTAAGAATTACTGCAATGATTTTATTCGAAAATAAAAACCTGCAAGGATATTTTAAGGAGTTTCTCCAAAGTTTTACTAAGAGATTCATCCTAGAATTCCTCCAGGAAATTTCCAAAGAATCCATCTGGATAATAATTAAGAAAAATCCTCCATGGATCCCTACAGAAGATCCTTTTAAAAATCTTAGAGGAGCTTCTACAGGAATGCTTTCGAAAAACTTTCTGGGATTCCTCCAACCAAATTTTAATATCCATTTACACTACGAGTTTACCCAAGAATTCCTTCAGGATTTTTTACTAGCATTTGGCACTAGGATTTAGGAACTCTTCTAAAAATTTCTTTTGCGATTTTTGATAAAACTCCTTTAAAATTCTTTCGAAATTTTTTTGAAAAATCATTCCAAGTGTCCATCAAACTAAATCAAGAATTTCTCCAGAAATTCCTCCAAAAATTCGTTTAAAAAATGGGAGCCTGTCCACCATTTTGTGCTGTCTTCCTCACTGCTTCGGAAAACTTCAAAACGGAGGACACAATAAACGACAAATTAACTGTGCGAGAGAGCAAGACAGCATTAAAGGGTGCATAACTGCACAGGCATTGCTTAAAAGTTAAGGAACAGATACCGTATCTTATTAAATCACAAAAAAATCTTTAGAAGATTCTCCAAGGATTTTTTGCGACTTTCTTTAGGAATTCTTCAAGAATGCCTAGAAGTATCATTTAAGTGATGCAAAGCTAAGACTTCATAGGGGGTATCCATTGGGAATTCTTCAAGGATCGCTTCAAGAATTTCTACATAAATTTTCCATGGATTTCTTAAACATTTTTCAAAAAAAAAAATCCTTTGAAAACTAACCAAAGATTCTTTCAGAACTTCTTTAAGGATCTTGCTAGGAACTCCTGTGAAGGTTTCATCAATCAGATAAAGCATTCCTTGCTTAATGTATTTATTAATTTCTCCAGAGATTTTTCCAGGGATCGCTTCAGGAATTCTACCATGTTTTTTTTTCAAAATTCTAAAGGAATTTCTTCAAAAAGGCATTCAGAAATTCCTCGAAAACTTCCGTCAGGATTTTTTTCAAAGATTTGTAGTTCATCCTTGTAATTCGATTTCTTCAAAGATTTGTTCAGAATATATTGAAGTATTTCTCTAGAATTTCTTAAATTTATTTCATTCTTAAACTGATTTTCTTGGGAACTTTTTCATGCAAGGATTTTGTCATATTACTCCTGCAAGATTTTTTCGAAGATTCTGACTCGAATACCTCCAAGAAATTCTGAAGAAATTCATCCCAGAGGATCCTTTAAGTATCTGCTAGAAATTCTTTAAAAATTTCGCCAATAAATACTTTAGAAATTCAAATGAAAAAGGTATGAACTCTTTCAAGAATTCTCACAGAAATTCCTCCAAGAAATTCTACTGGAATCCCATCTAACATTTTTAGGAATTACTTTGTGATTTTTTTTCGGGGAATTGTTTGTGAACGTCCTAAATCAATATCGAATATTATTGCCGAAAAATTTCCAAAAGAGTTATCGAACCAAATTCCGAAAGAATTGCGAATTAGTTTTCAAAAAAAAAGTGTCCGAGAAAACCCCAAAAAATCTTGTAGGAATTTTCGGGTCAAATTCAATAAAAAATTCAAAAAGGATTTCCGAATGATTTGCCGAAAAAACTCCGACAAACGTAAAATGAAAGATTATTACAGGATACCTCACAGAAAATTCACCAAATAAGTTTCCTAAGTAAATGTCAAATAAATTACTCATTCAAATCCCGTAGGAATTACCCAGAAGAAGTTTCCAGAAGAGTGTTGAAGTTATTCGCAAAGTAATTACCAGAGGATTTATCAAGCGAATTTACAAAAAATATAACGAGAAGTTGCAGACGGAAATTCTAAAGAAATTTTCTTTAAAAAAAATCTGAAGAAGTTCGCAAATCCAATGCTGAAGCATTGCCGAGAACTGATTATAGAAGTTTCTAAAGGAATTACCCAACAATTTCTCAAAAGAATTGCCGCAGAAATTTTCAATGAGGAACTTCATTGTTTCAAATGAGGAACTCCAAAGACTCTTTCTTGGATGACTTTAACGATTCATTTATAAATCACTTCAAGGACTTCTTTACACATTTTTTCAAGATTTCTTTCGAAAATTGCTACAGCAATTGCTTTGGGAACTCCTCCAGGCGTTTCTGAAGAAATTCCGTCAGTAATATGTCTTCCCAATAATTCCAAACAGAGAGCGATTCCTTTGGGGCCACCCCACATGATCCCTTCAGTAATTTCCCAGAGGAATCCTTCAGGGATTCCTTCCAGAATTTTTTCATAAGAATTTTCTTCATGAGTTCGTTTTGCAATGCCTTAAACGGTTTTTCTTGAAGACCTTATGAGGATTTCTAACGAATTTATTCAAGCATTTCTTTAGTTATACCTGCAGGGATTTCTTCAGAAATTTCTCCAATAATAGCTGTAGGAAATGTTCAAAGATTCCTTAGGCGATTTTAGTTCTCTTTCACAATTAAGAAAGAGCAGTAAAGATTTAATCTTTTTCTCCAAGGATTTTTTCAAACCACGTTCGAAAGATTCTTTCAGAGATTTCTCAATACTTTCTTTCAGATAATCCAACAAGGGTGAACACATTCATCCCCAAAGGATTCCTACACAAATTTCCTCAGGGGGTCTTACAGAATTTTCCCCAATTCCTCCTGCAGGAATTTCTCACAGGAAATCTATAAAAATTCTTATGAAAATCTTTTTCTTGATTTGTACCAATGAATTTGAGAGGAATTCTTCGCGGTTTACGCCGTGGATTTCTTTGAAAATTAATCTAGGCATTTCATAAATAAATCTTTCAAAAATCCCTTTGCTTTCAATACTTCTTCAGGGTTTCTTTAAGCCATTCCTCATAGTACTTCTAGTACTTCTAGAACTTCTTCATAGTACTGTAGTAATCTTTCAAGAATGTCATCAAGAACACCTCCTAAATCAACCCAATGAATCTTTCCGATTAGATCTTAGAATTCATCTAGAAGATTCTTGAAGGATTGTTTTAAAAATTTCTACGAAAATTCCTGCAAGCATTTCTACAAAGTTTACTTCGGGAATTCCTCCCAAATTCATTTAGCAAATCTCTAAAGATCCATTCAGGAATGGCTCCAAGCATGATCTCAGAATTTTATCAAAGATATTTTCCATGAAGAGCTCCTGCAAGATTCCTTCTTGTAAAAGTCTTCGAAAGAATCCTTGGAAATATTCCCTATGATTAATCTGAAGGATTCTTTGAAGGACTTCATGACATTATCCTAAAAGGGTTTAATGAAGGAATCCGAAGAAGTATTTCTGAAGGAATGCTTGAAGACATACGCGCCAACTTGTGACGTAGCTGGAGGGGCGAGCCCTCTCGAAATCAATGAAATTAAAAAAATATTGACGCAGTTCATCTTATTTAGTCATATTCACGTAAAAACTAGCACATTGAGCTGAAAAAAGTTGAAAATTGTCCAATTTTGGAGAGCTCCGCACCCTCCCCCCTAAACTACGTCACAAGTTGGCGCCTATGCTTGAAGAAATTCCTAAAAAAAATCCTTGAAGGAATTCCTGAAGGATTTAATGATAATTTTCTGAAGAAATTCTTAAAGAAATGCTTGGAGGAGTTCCTAATGGAATCATTGTAAGTATTCCTTCTGACACTATCCCTGAAAAAAGTTCTGAAGTGAATCTTTGAGGATTTTTTGTAGAAGTCTTTGATGAAGTAACTGCTAGATAAATCGTAGTATATATCCCCGAAGGTAAGATTGGTTACCTTCGGGGATATGTACTACGATTCAAATTGTTACCTTGCCCGAGAAATTTATGCAGAAATCCTTCAAGGAATACTTGGAAAGAAATACTTGGAATACGTTGATTGCACTTATTTGTCATACGAGAGCAACAACAAAAATATTGTTATCACGGTTTTAATTTGACTCGTGTTCAGATCTTACCCTTCGGCAGAGAAGAGAAGGTCCTCTCCCGAGTCAGAAATTGATTAAAATTTCATGCTGTTGGTCGCGACACCTAGCGGTTGAAACCACACTTTTTACACGGAAAATTTTAACCGTGTTGACACGATAGAGCAAAGTATTTTGGAGGCAGGTATACCAACTCAAAAATTGATTCGCAAAAATATTGTGTTCAACTAGAATGTATTTCGGGGACACAGTCAACGTTGCTTATTAATTAAAATCGTAAAAAGGGTACGCGATAAAAAATGCGGGGAATATGCGTATGGTAATTAAGAAAAATGGGTAAACACCATTGTTATGCTTTATAACAGCTTGAAATTGCAAAAACATCGTTGGTACTTCTACCATATTATTGCTATAGTGGTCGAAACACAATTGATATGCTCTCAATGAAACAAATTATCAAAAAATAAAAGAATCAATCATCGATATGACGTCATTTATTCATTAATTTTGGTTATACCTGAAAGTAATCAACATACTTTGAGCCATGCAGTTGTTTTGACGTTTAGACACGATGGAAACGAAATGAGCAGAAACAAAATAAATCGGGTCGATTTTCGACGTCAAAAATTTATCACTTTTCGTTTGGTCCATTTGTTCTAAGATGCCCTTCTCTTCTCTGCCTTCGGGCTACCCCAAGCTGCTGTCATCAAACACTTTCCATTCCTAACAGTGTCTTCACCAAAACTTTGATACTACACTCAAGGTATGAAGACTGAATGGACATCTTTTAGAAAACTAATTTGATACAATGATCCAACAGCGAACCGGAATTATTAGAATCTGCCACAGATAGACAGTAGTACGTCAAGAGTGAAATTTGCCAGATTGAATGACAGCACACACTGTCTTCTACTCAGCATCATCTCTAAGGTAAAGCTATAACGACAACGTTCCGAAGACAAGCCGTCAAAACTGAAGTAACTCGACCTGTCAACCAAGATTGGTATTAGCATTTCACCTCGTTTCCGAGTGTTGTCTCTCTTTCTCCGGGCATACCAAACAAACACCGGGCTACCTACACGGAGAGACGAAACTACCCAAAAGTGAGTTCTTTCCACCCAACTTCGGGGTTGCGTGCCTCAAGCCAAATTTGAGTTGATGGAATCGATGTCTTTGTTGGGTTGTTCCCGCTTGCTTCCATGTGAAAAAAATACCTAATTTTAGGTTTTTTCCACCCAACCGAAATTTTGACTAGGTTTTATTCACTCAAATTTGAGTACATACTGTGCTAGAAACTCAAAGTTGGCTTGACGCACGGAACTGCAAAAGTTGGGCTGTTTCTCTCTTCACTCTCTGACAACAATAGAAAGAGCGCATGAAAAGGGAGATGAAAAAGAACTCAAAATTGAGTTTAAAAGTACCTAATTTTGAGTTTTTCAGTTTCTCCGTGTACTTGAAGTGTAGGGCACTTTACCGTTTCGGATTAGCTCTTCCTATCCCTTGTTTTGTTAGTCCTCAGTCCTCATTCATAAATCGGATTTTGTTATGCTAATCCGCACACTCGCCGTCAACAAAGTAGTCCCAGCCAGCTCAGCCAGGTAGGCATATCGGTTGCTGCGATAGCGATCAGCATTGTGCCGCGTTTCGTTTTGATTTCACTGTCGGATAATGCCACTCATCGGCGCGGCGCGGTGGCAGCAATACAGTGTGTAAAGGGTTAAACGTGCCTCCACGAGCGATCAAGTGTAGTCAGCTCGATTGTAAATATTAAAAAAGCGGTCATAGAAGTTTGTTTGGACACCTGGATGCAGCTTTGTGCTACCTGTAAGTGAGTGACGTTGGAACGATTGATTGCCCTTTGATGAGTTAGTTTAAACGTCCACTTTGAAAACAAAAAGTTGAAAATGAAAAAGTAGAAATGTTTATAAAAGATAGAAAATATATAATAGTATGCAGAAGATAGAAAATTAAACAAAAAAACGGAAGATAAAAGACGAAAACAAAAAGATAGAAGAAAGAAAATATACGATAAAGAATAAAAGATAAACATAGAAAATATTTGATGGGATACAGAAGATAGAACATAGAAGCCAAAAGTACTGCACAGTGAATTCAAAGAGTGCCGCCAATACCTCCTGTCCCAAAAAAATGCCAACTGATCAACGAAGAGAGCGTGCTGATATCCGATCCCCGTATGCAACCTTATCCGCAATCATCATTGTCCGGACCCAGGTGGAGGTGTCGAAAGTTTTGCTGAACAATTACCGAATATCACACTTATCTTGCCAGGTTCGTGTTTACCTTTCCCATTAGCGGTGGACCCGAACCTGAGCTGAAAGATGGTTATCTGTTTACGCTTGACAAGCAGTAGGTAAGTTGTATCTTTCTTCGGATGAAATATTTATTGGCATTTCCTTTTATCGGCTTTTGCCATCGTCGTCACCACACCACCACCCAAGGTTCAAGACATCTTTATTTACGGTCCTCTTCAACCGTGTGCATAAGAACCCACATCTGCTGCCAAAGGGTAGGTACCTTCGTTTACATTTTTCTCCGTTTTGTGCAGCAATTTTTTCTCAGCTTTCTTCCTACTCCTCCTACATCATCGGTTGGTTGGATTCTTATCGGGGTGCATCTTTTACCTCTAGCTAGAGTCTTGGAAGCGCCGGGCAATAAATAATGTTCCTATTAACCAATGCAAGGAACGCTGCCTACAATTGGTTTCAAATTATAGTGTAGGTAATCCTTTTCTGCTGCAGCTGAGATTTTCTGTTCAGCATCTGGAAAGAGTTTGTCTGCAATGGGTTGTTCCGGCAAGATGTGGGTAGTTCAGACTTGAGACAAATAACTTTGAAGACTTCAGACAGGGATTTTGAAGCGTATACGCTTATTGCAAACTAGACATAACTTGTGAATGCACTACACTGTTGAAACATGGTTGTTTGGTACTATATTTCCTATACAAAAATATTGAATAATTGCTTACCTGTCTTTTCAAATCATCCCTTGTATTTAACATCGGTGCTTTCAATTATGTGAATAATTCCCAGTTCAATTCCAAGTTTTCAGTTGGAAATCTCTTATCAATTGATTTGGTCCTAACTGACTCAAGTCAGCATTGTAGCAATTTGTGTAACTCTCATTCTCTCTTAGATTCTGGTCGATACCCTGTACTTACTTACTTTCAGCCCTGAGTGAGCACCCATGGTGGTGCGGACGTTCAAACTGAAAGATTACCATTATGGGCGATTGCTCACCCAAGTAACCAAAAGTTCCGCTTCCCATGACAGATAGCACTTTCAAGGTTCACGAAGTTCAGATATCCGTTCCGAATCAAACTTTCTGGCTGCTTGGGAGGCTAACGATGAGCCTTACTGGAACTTCGCACACAAGTTCCGGCAATACTCATTGTTAGCCTCTTAAGCAGCTTGAAAGCTGCTCAAGATGTTATTCGGCACTTTGTCTAAACTTTCAAGTTCATAGACAACTGTTCAAGCAAACTCAAATAAAAACCAAATATGAATTTATCAAATCAATGAATACACTAAATCCCTTATTTACGCTCAAAACAAGGGGGCGTAAATTGGGGGAGCGTAACTTGGGGGGAACGCCATTTAGGATTTAGTGCGTAAATCGGGAGAGCGTTTTTGCAGTTTCAGATTTACCTTCCCGGGTAGAAAAAATCACTAACGAAGATCAAATTTTGCCATTAAAAATGAAAAGCTGAATGGCAAAACTTGTTATTGGTTTGTTGGAAGTTGGGAATATGAGCATGAGCATGAGCATAGATGACCGCACAATTCGTAGTTGCTACTCCGTGATTGACCAGAGCAATCGAAATTGCACAAGGAACCAATGAATAGGGCTAGCTTACTATTCTCAATGTACACAGGTCGAGAGCTCTCAACTTTAATAAGGTCAATAACGGCGCCGGCCACGTCCTTACGGTCATCGAGGATGGAAGGGAATGTTAGTAAGACAAACGTTGTTAAAAAGACCGCGAATCGCTGCATCTCCACGTTTGTCTCAGGAAGGAATTTTTTGTTAGTAGGGTAAGGTACATTGTCAGTCCGGGAGTCACCTATGGTTGGTGATATGATTTGACAATGAATCAATATACACAAACCGCCGTTAACAACCGACCATTTTTCGACGCAAGAACTAGCCAAAAAGAAAATTCTATCGCGCGTCTTCACTCCACTAGGGAGCAGAAACCTTTAGTCTATTCCACACAGAAATACACTGAACGCGACTCACTTGTCGGCGCCCGGATTTTTTCTCGACCGGCGAACCCGAAGTAACATTTTTCACTCCTTTGTGTAAATGCAAAAATGAAAGAAAATATTTATTATCAACTAAAAGTGTATTGGAAACTAGCGCCGAAGGGAAGCGAAAAATTCGGAACCGACTCGAACCACGGCGCGCGCACACTCGTCCCGTCGTCGGAGCCCCGCAGAGGGAAGAGGAAAATAAAATCGCAAAAATCTAGCAAAGCGAGCGCGCGAAGCTTTGCTGCTGCCGAACTACCGCACACTACTCTTGGTTTGTTGGAAGTTGGGAATAAGAGCTAAAAGAACAAACATAATAACTGACTTTGTACCAGAAAATAACTCAATAATAACTAATTTTTCCAAGAAACAGAACTACCTGAATAACAGTTTCTTAAGCTAAAGTTTGTTTAAGTGAGGTTTGTTCTACTCTTGTACAGCGAAAATGTTTGTTGGGTTGTCCTTTTGAGAACAAACCAAGGACAAAATATTTCAAAATGGAGAATAACTGAATAAGTTATTATCGAGCTATTCAGAACAAAGTAAGAACAAAATAAGTAATTTCAAACAAGATCATCATAATTATAAATTTTGTTCTTATAATTGGAAAAAAAAACTGTATTGTGAGTTCAAAAATGTTTTGTCCTTGGTTTGATCTTATGATAACAAAATAAGTTATTTTTACCTTTTTCTGGAAAAAAGTGAGTTACTTTTTTGAATATTTTAGCAGCTCTTATTCCTAACAAATCAATAACAAAATTTGCTCTTCATCAATATTTTATTTAAAATAAAATAAATACAGTCAGGTTTTTTTACGCGGATTTTTGAATTAACGAGGTTTTTTTTACGCGGATTTTTGAATTAACGCGGTTTTCATTTACATGGATTTTTCATTTAAAGCCGGATTTTTTCCAAGCATTATTATAGAGGTTTTCTACATATTTCTGTGCTTTTGGTGCTTAACAGCATTAAAAAGGTAGAATATGATGCAGAGTAATTTTCAGGATATCCAAGGACATCCAAACTGTTTTTGAGTTTAGATCCTAAAGTCTACGTCTGTAACGATAACTTCTTGCATTATACAAAGCAAAGGATTGTAATCTATTATGCCCAGTAAGTCTTCTGAAAGTTCAATAGACAGTTTCAGATCAGTCGGGTAATCCTAGGTCATCCAAACTATTCTGGAGTTTAGATCCTAAAGTCTGCGGCTGTAGCGGTAGCTTCTTGCATTATACAAATCAACGATTTGTAATCTATTATGACCAGTAAGTCTTTTGAAAGTTCAATAGACAGTTTTAGACCAGTCAGGATAACCTTGGTCATCCAAACTGTTCTGGAGTTTAGATCCTAAAGTGTACGGGTGTACCGGTAACTTCATTCATAATACAAAGCGACGACTTGTAATCTTTCATGACTTACTGAACATCTTAAAGTTTAATAGACAACACCAGATCTGTTGAGATGTCTAAGGACATCCAAACCGTTCTTGAGATTACATGAACTTTTTTCATTGTATAAATCTACGATTTGTTTTTTTTTTTATTTATTTATGACATTTTACACTAAGAGTGCATTCATGTCAGTACTACGATTTGTAATCTATTATGTCCAGACATTTATCTACTATTGTATCTATCTACCAGATAATTATGTCTATTATGTCCATTTCTGGCTGTTCAATTGGCTGATTTGGAATATTTTAAAACTATTTTGGAATAATTATTGATTTAAACCGTGTCTAATTATGTATAGTTACTATTTTTAGCTTGAGAAACTACTGTCATAGCCATAGACTTTAAAAACTGAGTTCCAGAACACTTAGGATTACCTGGAATATCCCAAAATTTTCTAAGAATGCTTTGTGACCTTTAACTATCAACCCTCTAGTAAACGCGCTGTTGTATTTAGTACAACACGTTGAAATAATCTCGCTTTTCGTGTTCAGCATGAGCGTGGTGCTGACGGTGGTGGGCAACCGTGCGGGTTACGGAAGGTTAAGTGAAACCGGTTTAAACCAGTGTTGCAAAACTTCATCTCATACATTTGAACACTAACCAACAAATCTTTTTAGTAATTTTTCCTTCTACTCATGTTCAAAACGATTTCATTCAATCAGAGCACCTATCAAATGAGAAGCGAACCCTTGTCAATTGAATACATTGTCACTCAAATGAGTAGCTGGGCACCCGAATAAAAAATACAGTAGAAAAACCGAACGTTGTATTGTAACAGTACTATTTAAACCATATTTTTACAATAGACACCACTGTAAAAATAAAAATACAAAAACAATAAAATGTCATGTAGACACCATACAGTAAATTGTAAATAAGATTTTTACAATATACTATACGGGTTGTTAAGTATCGTAACAATACAATACATTAAATTATATGGTTTTGGAATGGTTCTCTTTTGTTATGTTGTATTGTTTTGCATTACATAAACCATATAATGATATATTATCGTGTCATTTTCCTCTTGCTAGTGGCATCTTAGGCTTACTAGCATTATGAGAATGCGCTTTGGGGATTCTCCAGAGCGTTTTGGATAACCCTTCATATATTGGATCGCCCACGTTTAAGTCTGAGTGTCTGAGTAGTCTCTGATTGCATTAACAGTTGAAGCTTAACAGTTGAAGCTTGTGGCAACACTTTGAGCGGCATGATGGAACTATGCCGAGCGCGCTAAGTATTATTAGACCACTAATGTAGTTGCATGAAGTGGGTGATGAGGTACATAAGTATCATTACAGCGTGCTTAACCGTTATTGCAATATTGAGGCTCCAGTTTGACTTAAGTTTGAAATACACGGGGAAATACATAACAACTCATGAGAAAACTGTCAAGTTCGATTCAAATATAAGTTAGGTTAAAAAGCGAACCCACAGACGAACCTATATTAGAATTTCTTTCAGTATTCAGTCCAGTCCATATGTTAAAGATGGCTTTACGTCAATTATAAAGTTCGTCAATCGTATTCCTCTCATCGCACTCTACATACCTAGCCCGCCATATCTCTTGGATCTGCAGTTCTTAAGACATCTGGTTTACTACTTATTTAAACATTTTATTGACTTTAAATTGATGTTTCAACTTATTCACTGTTTTTCTTTCCTTTCCTTTGCATCAAAAAAGTCACACACATCAACAAAACAAAGCACGGAAAAAATCTAAAACTGAATAAATAATTAAAAATGCACGGAAAAATAATGTTTCGGAAAAGTGAATGGTTCAAACGTAAGAAAAACAGTATAATATATTGTTACATAAAAATCGAATGTAAATGTATAGTAGCTACAATGTGCGAAGCTTTTAGCGAACCATTTAATTACAATATACATTATTGTAGCTGGTACACTGTATGGTGCAGGAATGGTTTTCACCAAACACCCTATGGTTAATTTTTGCCCGGGCACGAATGTCGGGTCAATTTTTATCGAATGTAGGGCCACCGTTGGATCAACATCGAACAAGTATTGGGTCCATGTTGGGTATGGTGGCCAAAATAAAAATAGGTAAATGATAGGTTTATGTCGGGTTTGACGTCATCAATGATGGTAAAAGCTTTAAACCTTTAATCAATAGCTTGGCAGTTTGTGTAACTTGTAGAAATTTTGAGTGACAGGCAAAAATCTTAAAATGTTGTCTTAAAATAATTCGTTGAGTTCTTTTTTTTTAATATAAAATCAAGAAGGAAATTATTGAGTTAAAAGTTATAAAACATGGTTTTCATTTACGCGGATTTTTGAATTAACGCGGTTTTCATTTACGCGGATTTTATAATTTCGCGGTTTATTTATACGCGGGTTTTAGAATTAACGCAGTTTATTTTTACGCGTTTTTTTACGCGATATGTATCCTTCGCGTAAAAAAACCTGACTGTACTAAATAATTCATCAATAACAAAACAAGTTATTATTGCATAATATGTTATTAGGATGTTGTTTTACTTAAGATGCACAGAAGAACTTATTAAGCTATGATTGCATATTTAGTTATTATTCAGTTATTTATTGTTTTTCAATAATAACTCAGAAACAACAAATTTAGCAATGATAATATTTTTTGTTCTTAGCGAATTATTTAGTGTTATTCATAAATAGCATAAGAATGATCAAATGAGATATGATGGCAAAATTTGTTATTATTTTGTCCTTGATTTGTTCTTTACCTCTACCGGGGTTGTGAAGATCGAAATTACATATAATGTTTCTAACATGTGAAAACGTTTTCAGTTATTTAGTTGTATCAATAATTTAGCAGTTATGTTAAGTTTAGTGGTTCCCAAATTACGGTAATGGACCATGCGAATTTTTCAAGAATCGAAGGAGTGAGGAAAGATCAGTGGTTTCCAATCTGGAGTCACGGGCCGGAAGAAATTCTCAAGAACCGAAAGTGCTAGGAAGAAGTGCAAATGTTTTTCGGATTGATCAATTCAAGGATCAGTGTATCTTATATAGATATGTTGAATAAACAGTGGTTCCCAATCTATGGTCACGGACCATGGCCCGTGAAACCGCAAGTGTGACAGAAAAACGGAAATGTTTTTCGGATTCTACGCCTTTGAGTCAACTTACTTGAATATAGCCCAGTGGTTCCCTATATGTCGTCACGGATTGTTTTCGGATTGTTTATTTCATTTTTTTCGATTCACGCCTCACGGAGCGCTAAATACAATACAGTTGTGTTGCAAAACTGGACGGTTTCCAATCATTCAAGGGCCTCAAGAATTTTGCACGAACCAAAAGTGCTAGGAAGAAGTGGACATGTATTTTTGAATTATACATTTCAAGAAGGAGTATCTGTAATATAAATGTGTTGCAAATATCAGTGGTTTTCAATTTATGGTCACAGACCACGCGAATTTATCAAAAACCGAAAGTTTGAGAACAAAATGATGTTTTTTCGGGACTTTCAGGAAGTCTCAGGTAGTTTCAGGGGTTCTTGAGTTCCCAAGAGGCCACAGAGGCGTTTCAAGGTGTCTCAGTGTCATTTCAAGGGTTCTCAAAGAGTTCCAGGGGGTCTTACGAGTGTTTCAGGGGGTCGCAGAGTAATTTCAGGAAGTTTCAGGGGATCTCAGGGGCATGCCAAGGGTTTGAGGCAAATTTCAAGAGGCTTCATGGGCGCTTAAGGGGGACGAGGGGCTTCTAAATGGCCAAAATTTGGTCTAAGAGGTTTATGAACAAACCCATACTAGATTACTATACGCCAAATAGTCCGTTACTTCTGCTTCGGAATCACTAAGCTTTGTAACACCCCTTTAATGTAAGAAGTGATCCTTGAGGACTCTTAGGACTCTCGGCTTTTGAGAAATCAGCATGACCCCAGATTGGGAACCACTGATTTCATAACATTCACACCTTCTCCTCAGTCTTTCAGTTCTTGAGAAATGAACATGGCCCGTGACCCCAGTTGGAGGCCCACTGAGCTTTGCAACGCCACTTTATTGAAATATTTGCTTCATGAAACTCACAATCTGAAAACCATTGTTATTTTCTCATGGCACTCTAGGCTTCATGAGAAATTAGCATGGCCCGTGACCTCAGATTGGAAACCTCTGAGCTTCGCAACACCACTTTATTACAATTAGTGTTCCTTGACGTATAGAATCCAAAAAGCATTCAGACCTTCGCCTCGGACTTTCGGTTCTTTCAAAATTAGCATGGCCCGTGACTTCAGCTTGGGAATCACTGAGCTTTGTAACACCAATTGAATGTATTAAGTAAGTGCTGCTTGAAACGCAAAATCTTAAAAACATTCACACTTTTCTTCGGACTTTCGGTTTTTGCGAAATCAGCATGCCCCGTGACCTCAGTTTGGAAACCGCTGAATTTTGCAACGCCACTATACTGTGATAAATGCTTCTGGATACGCTGAATCTGAAAAGCTTTTTCACTTTTTATCGCACTTTCAATACTTGAGAAATCAGCATGGCCCGTGGCCTATGCTTGGGAACTACTGGTCTGTGCAACACCACTTTATTGGAATACATGTAATCAGAGAAGAGAAGGGCATCTTAGAACAAATGGACCAAACGAAAAGTGATAAATTTTTGACGTCGAAAATCGACCCGATTTATTTTGTTTCTGCTCATTTCGTTTCCATCGTGTCTAAACGTCAAAACAACTGCATGGCTCAAAGTATGTTGATTACTTTCAGGTATAACCAAAATTAATGAATAAATGACGTCATATCGATGATTGATTCTTTTATTTTTTGATAATTTGTTTCATTGAGAGCATATCAATTGTGTTTCGACCACTATAGCAATAATATGGTAGAAGTACCAACGATGTTTTTGCAATTTCAAGCTGTTATAAAGCATAACAATGGTGTTTACCCATTTTTCTTAATTACCATACGCATATTCCCCGCATTTTTTATCGCGTACCCTTTTTACGATTTTAATTAATAAGCAACGTTGACTGTGTCCCCGAAATACATTCTAGTTGAACACAATATTTTTGCGAATCAATTTTTGAGTTGGTATACCTGCCTCCAAAATACTTTGCTCTATCGTGTCAACACGGTTAAAATTTTCCGTGTAAAAAGTGTGGTTTCAACCGCTAGGTGTCGCGACCAACAGCATGAAATTTTAATCAATTTCTGACTCGGGAGAGGACCTTCTCTTCTCTGATGTAATGCTCCTTGAGTCACATAATCTGAAAAATTCACACCCTCTCCTAGAACTTGCGGATCTTGAGAAGCTCACGTGGGCCGTCACTCAAGATTGGGAACCACTAAAGTTTACAACACTGTTGATGGTAGTGCTCCTTGAGACGAATGATTTGAGAAACAAGTTCAAATTTTCATTATACATATGCATCACATGTAATTTGTTCCCGAATTCTTTATTACACCAACGAACCTAACCTCAAAATGACTGTCAATTCTCAGGTCATTTTGACAGATGTAACATGAGCATGAAAAGGACGGCAACATGATCGATAAAGTAGAATCTATGATCCGTCTTTTTCGTGCATGTGTGTGGTCTGTCAAAATGACCTGAGAAGTGTCAAACATTTTCATGGCTAGCTTGTTGGTGTAATGAAGAATACCTAAAACCCCAATTTACACCTAAGGAGCCTAAATTGGGGGAGCGCTATTTGGGAATTATGGCGTAAATGGGGGGGCGTAAATAGGGGGTTTTAATGTAAAGGCTTTGAACAATAAAAATATGTCGCCCACCGGATTCGATCCGATAGCCACTGCGTAAGAGCCCTACGCTCTATCACGTTACTATAATTCCGATAAAGATGACGGGTGAAGTCTGACTTGAATCGATTCTCTGTCGGCAGCTAGTTTTACACACTTGTTCAGTAGTGAAGTTGGCTTGACTTTGTCAAGTAATTCTGCAGTCCATGAAGTAGTCTATCATGCAGGATGATCAAGTTCCAATCTACATAGCAGTGTTGTGTGAAAAAAATATAATTATCAGGGGCAGAATCAGAATACCAACAAGGTTGTGATAAATCAAAGTCCCATAAGAAACTGTTTAAAAGGCTATCCAGCAGCTACCTTATGTGAACTTTCAAGTTCCAAAATCGCTTCTAAATGAAGCTGCTTAGAAGGCTAGCGAGCTTCCTCGAATAAGCTGCTTAGCTTATAAAGTACCCTCTCATCGGAACTTTGGATTACTTAGGCTCCATGGTATTGACCGACGCCACGTCTAATTACTGCAGGCTTCCAATAGTTTCAATTGTGAGTCCACTATGCACGTATATCATTCCGTAGGCATCTGTGTATAAATACCAGCAGCCGTTGAGAGTACTCGATTGATACACAACAGGGTTCACTGGCACGAAGGCACTTTATGCCCAAGGAAGTTCTTCAAGAATTCTAATCGAATTTTGTAATTCCAGTGACGATGAAATGCAATTCGCAAACGGAAGAAGAAACAGTGTAGCTGTACGATGATATTAATTCTCAAGAAAATTCTGAAGGAACTCCTAGTAGAATCTCGGACAGTACTCCAGGAGGAATCCTTTAAGGAATCCCTGGAGGAATCTCAGAAGAATATTCTGTAAGAATTCCTGAAAAATGCTCATGGTGATACTTCTGAAGAGACTCCTGGAAGAAACCTTGAAGGTGTTCCTAGAGGAGTCCCTGAAAAAAAAAACTGAAGGAATCACAAAAGGTACTTCAGGTAGAATAGAAGGTAGAATTAAGAAACATCTAAAGGAATCCTTGAATTAATTTCCGGGGAAACCTCTGACGAATTTCCAAAAGGAGTTCCTGAATGAATTCCTGAGAATATTACTGGTAATTTCCAGAAGAAATTCCTGGAGGTATCTCTGAAAGAGTTTCTACAGGTAAAGTCGTTTCTAGAGGAATTCCTGAAAGAGTTGTTGCTGGAGTTCTTGAAGTTTCTGTAAAAATCACTCCAGCAATTCCAGGAGAATTTCCTATAGGAATCTCTCAATGAATTTCTGGAGGAATCCCTCATGAAGTTCGTAGAGAAATCCCTGAAGAGTTCCTGAAAGAATTGATTGAGAAATCCCTGAAAAATAGTACAGTAGACGTTCGCTCGGTGCTAACGGTTTAACTGCAATGATTTTTAACTGCAAGTCCGCTAAGTGCAACAATTTTACAGTTATCGCACCGCTATCTGTCAAAAACAAAACGTCAACAGAGTTGCGATGTTTTTCAGATGCACTACACCTGCATTGCGATGTTTTTGAGTGCATTCTGGCTGCGTCCAACAGCAATTGACAACTGTTTGACGGCTGCCAGTCGTTGCAGTTAGCGAATTACATTCGGTAACTGAAACGTAAACATCGAACTTATGCACTTATCGAACGTCTACTGTATTGAAAAATCCCAGGAGTTCCTGGAAAAAAAATATCTGAATGTTTACCTGGACAAATTTCTGGTTAGTTCCTATCCCTAAACGAATTCCTGGAAAACCCTCTGAAAAAATTTCAAGAGAAATCTCAGAAGGAATGCCTTTAATAATTTTTGAAGTAATTCCTGGAGAAAATCCCTTAAAAAATGCAGGAGGAATCTCCGAAGAATTTCTGAAACAGTCCCTGAAGAAATTCTTGAAGGAGTTCCTAGAGAAATCCCTCAAGGACTTACTGGAAAAATGCCTCCAGTAATTTCAGAAGAAATTTCTCTAAAAGCTTTAAAAGAAATCTTTCAAAGACCTTCAGGAAAAATCTCTAAAATATTTCAAGAAGAAACTTCTGAAAGAATTCTGAAGAAATTCTTCAAGGAATTCCAGGAAAAATCGCACAACAATTCGAGCAGATATCCATGAAGAGTTTCATGGAGGAATCCCTAGAGAAATCTCTGAAGGATTTGCTGAAGGAGTTCTTGGAGAAATCCATTACGGAACTCCCGGAAACTCCCTGATGGAGTTTCTTGAGAAATCCCTGAAGGAATTTGAAAAGAAGTTTATGAAACAGTTCATGGAGAAATCATTGATGGAGTTCCTGAAGAAATATCTCCAGAAATTTCAAGAGATATCCTTCAAGGAGTTCCAAGAAAATTCATGAAGAAATTCTTACGGGAACTCAAGCAAGAACTCCTTGAGGAATCTCTGAAAACCCCTCGAGAAATCAGTTCCTGGAGGAATCCCTGAATAAGTTTATGAATATATTCCTCTAGGAATTCCAGGAAAATCGTACATGACTCTTCGGGATTTCCCCTGGAAAAATCCCTCGGAAATTCACTGAATGAGTTCCTGGAGGAGTCCCTGAAGGAAATCCTTCAGAAATTTATGAAGAAGTTCCTGGAGATATCTGTCTAACTATTCCGAAAGAAATTCCTCAAAGATTTGCAGAAAAAAAAACCCTGAAGCAATTTCTGGAGGTGTAACACAATCCCCGAAAAATCCCCGAGCAAACACTGAAGGAGTTTCTGGAGGAATCCATGAAGGAGTTTGGAATGAAATTCCTCGAGGATTACGTAAACAAATCCCACAAACAAGTCTAGGAGAAACTCCTGAAGGAATTTTTGCACGAATCCGTAAAAAGTTCCTGAAAAAAAACCCTCATGAAATTTCAGAAAAAAAAAAAACAAGGAAATGAAGGAGAAATCCTTAAAGAAATTCATCATATTCAACAGCATATGCGATCGTGTATTGGCTGGTACTGGATGAGTCCCGGGAGAAATCTCTAAAGGAGTTCCTGAAGGGATTACTCAAGGCATTCCAGAAGGAATAAATCTTGGAATAAATCAAGAAAGAAGAATCCCTGAAGAAATTTCTGGGGAAATCTCTGAAAAAAAATCTTTGAGAAAACCATGTAGAAATACCAGGATAATTTTTTTGCGGAATTCCTGAAGCAATTCAGGTAGAAATTCCAGGAGGAATCTGTTGCGTCCACCGCAAATTGAATTGTACTGAATTCACACAAAATTGTACCACATAACACCAATTGAACCATTTTGTCTCTCTATATGATTTTGCTCTCATTGAATTACACACTCCTCATACCAGTTATATATAGCAATAAAAGTCAGTTAACTAACAATTGTTACCGTCTCTTGAACCCGTGCGGTCGCAAAATATACGTTACACAAACGACGCAGTGAAGTTCCCCAACTAAAGACCGAAAACCCACAGTAAAGTGACCATACCTTCCCGCGAACCAGTGACTTATTCCGAGTTCCGTTCGTTCCGCCGTTGTAGGCATAAAAGCTATCGGAGAGGAGTTCGTGCGTGGACAGAATCTTTGAATGAACTTCTAGAAGAATACCTGAAATAACGCCAGGAGGAACCTCTAACAGAACTTCTCGAGGAATGTCTGACGAAACTCCTAAATGAATCCCCAAATGAAACAATCCTTGATTGAAGAATAATTGAAGAGCTTTCTGGAGGAATTTTCTAAATAAAATCCAGGAGAAAACTCTGACGGAGCTTTTAAGGAAATTCCTGTAGAAAGATCCTGAAAGAACCCGAGAAGAAAATCATGGAGGAATCTCTGAAGTAACTACGCAAGAAATCCTTGATTTAGCTTCAGTAAAACCTCCTGAAGGAACTTCTGGAGGAATCCCTGAATCGATTTCTGGAGAAATCATTTAAGGATGTCTGAAGGATTGGCAGGTTTTCTTCTGGAGAAGTCTGCGGGCAAGCGTTGTTTTGAACCAAGCAGCCTTCAAATTTGCTGACGATTTTTGCTAGTTTTGTTATATCAGTGCAAATTTCATGAAACTTCTAGTATATTAAATTCTCCGTTCTATTATTTGTTCCTAAAACAAGTTTGAGGACACTTCCAACCATGCCCGGTATAGAACTAAATCATCTATGTGGGTCCAATTTTTCCCTCACAATCATTGCAGATGTTGATCAATCAAATAGGGCAAACGCAAGCATAAACGTAGGACGGAAAACGGATTCAAAAACCAGACGATCACTTTTTATGTTATGGTTGTTGAATGTCGTCTTGTTTTGATTTTGTATCCACCGGCCTCATTGAAGCACAGTAAAGGGCATTTTCATGCAGAGTAAGGGAGACTGAGGAGACTTGATCCCTGGGGAGACTTGTTCCCCCCATATTTTCTCGGAATCAAAAACAGTTTTCTTCTAGCATATTTTTTTTCCAAAACTACATCTTGACAGACGACAATGTTTTGGTTACAATTGATTTTGATTGTGCATTGCATTATTTTTTAATGGCTGATGATTTGTTTTCAGTCCTTCAGAAATCTTTTAGGCGATTCCGAAAAATCTCAATAACTTTGTGAAAATTGAACCATATCGTGTCAAAATTTTACAGCACATAGTGTAAATAAAATACTATCAAACGTATTTATTCAAATAAGGCTGTTATATAAATATTTTAATGAATGCAGCTTGGTATTTACAACAGTGACATGGGGAAACTTGATCCCTCGAGAATTACACACACATTATACATGTGAAAAATGAAATTCTATTTGGAAGCCTCTATTTACTCGGAATTCTAGTATATTCATTGATAAAACATGTCAGATAATTATTATTTTATTACACACCATAAAAAGAGGGATCAAGTCTCCCCATTTCAAAATACAGCATAACCCTAACAATTTAAGGAAATATTATAATTTCAAATTCACCATATTCTTCAAAAATACAAGAAAACTTGAAATGAAAATGAATAGGAAGCTTCTGGAGTTATTTTCCCTTTAAATTAACCATGTGCCCAAAAGGGGATCAATTGTGGCCCATAATTTAAAAAAATCCTAAGAAATGCCTCCATAAAAACACAGTTTTGAAAACTTTACCAATAATTTAAAGTCCTTCTGTTGTGTATAAACTTGCAATAGATGTTTACCTTCCATTCTGTACGAAAAACGGATCAAGTTTTGTGTTTTTCTTGAAATTACAGGCAAATTAAGAAAAAGGGGTCAAGTCTCCCCCAGTCTCCCCTACTGCACAACGGTGTCTTGTCCAATCCCAACCGGGTTGTTGCTGGAGTAAGGCAAGGATGTAACTGTCACCGCTACTGTTCCTCATCGTAAGGCATAGGTGCATGGAACAAGGAGGCGAGGGCTGTTTTTGCGAGTTTAAGAAATGTATGGAAAAACATCCAGATTAGTCGACGCCAAAATCTGAATTTTCAACTCGAAATCTGTGCTGCACTACATACGTCAGTAAATCATGGTGTGTATCAGTGGAGAACACTCAATAGGGCAGTGCATACGGCGGTTGCTATGATAAATTTTTCTAAGTCTTTGACGTTTCGTGGCCTTGTTGCTTACGATTCGGACTTAGAGAAATTTCGTTGGCTTTCTTTAGGCAGTGTGAATAAATTCAAAAGGTGAGTTTGCGCGCACTGAGTGGTGTGCTAATTTATTACTTACTGCTAAGATTTCACCAAGAGCTTCTCCTGGAATTCCTTCAGGAACTATCAGCGGTTCTGAACTAACAATTTCCATTCCGGTATCGCTGCCCACAGGACTGCGGAACGACGATTCACGCCGACAATGTCAAGTTCCAAATTAACTTGGATGTGCAGCAACTTTGAAGTTTTGGGTGATGGCCTCCGACAACAGATTTATCATCATCGAAGGGAATTCGACGAGAAGCAGGACAATCATGGCTACCTAAATCTCCCAGTGCTTCATTCAGCGCTACACGCTTCCACCGGAACACGATTCCAACCAGATCAACTCGTCGATTTCATCGGACGGCATCTTGACGATTTCGGCTTTGAAGCGGGCGGTCTCGGATGCGAAAGGCGCCAAGTCGATTCCGATCGTTCAGACAGGTCAACCGCTGAAGAGAATCGGTGCCGATGTGCCAATCACGAGAAGAAGGATAGCATTGCCCACGTATCTTAGTGGAGTGGTGGTCGAGGTTTTGCTGTTACAACAATTTGCACGGTCAGGACACTTTGTTCGCACAGTACTTGTTAATGTTTAGCTGAATAAATAAAATTTCCTGCAGGAATTTCGTTCGCGATTTCTCCAGTTCTGTCATGATTTCTCCCAGAGTTCTACATGGGATTCCTCGGGGTGCACCTTCACAGATTCATTTAGGGGCTTGTTTAGGATTTCTTCATAAGTTCCCTCTGAGATTCTTTCAGGAGGTCCTACCATAGACTAATTTCACTCTTCTGACATCCCTAAAAAGGATCCAACAGGGATTCCACTACAAGTGCTTTCCAGGAGTCATTTCTGGGAATCCTCTAGTCTAGGATTTTCAGGATAACTCTAGGAGTTCCTTCCCAGTTTTTTTTTCTGAGATTCTCCCGGGAATACTTCCAGGGATTGTTACATAAATTCCTTCCGTAGTTTCTCCATAAGTGTGTTCCAGGATTCCTCCAGGAGTTCATTCTGGTGTTTATGAAGGTATTCCATCTGGAATTCTTCAAAGAGTTCTTTCTGGAATTTATGAAGTTGTCTCTAGTGGAATTTCTCCAAAAACCCTGCCTGCATCCAGAAAATCCTGCTTTCAGGAAATGTTGCTTTCAGGAATATTTTCCAGGATTCCTTTAGGAACATCTTCCGGGATACTTCTATGAACTTCTTCTAGGATTCCTCTAGGAGTTGCTTCACGGGATCGTTCCATGGTAATTTCTGGAATTTCTCCATTATTTCCTTCTGGAACCTTCCAGAAACTTCCTCCAGAATTCCTCCAGAAATTCCTTTCGCAACTTCTCCACGATTTTTCTTTTTTTTTTTAGATCGCTTCAACAATTCCTTCCAGCATTCCTTCAGGATTAGTCCAGGAGTTCCACCTAAGAACACCGTGTAGGATTCTCCCAGCAATACCGTCATGGATTCCTTTCGAAACTCCATCTGTGCTTCCTCCACGAACTTCTACCGGAATCCCTTTAGTAACTGCTTCCAGCTTTGCTTTAGGAGGCCTTTATGGAATTTCTGCATATCCTTATGCAATTCCCCCAGGATTTTATTTTGAACTTCTCACAGATGTTCCCAATGGTAATCCTCCCGGAGATATTTACGATATCCTTCAAAAAGATTTTGTCATTGGATTTCATTGGAAATTCCTCAAGGAGATCCATATAAAATTCTTCAAAAAGTTCCCTTTAAAACTTCTACAGAAGTTATCCTTGAAGAATTATTCCAAAAGATCCTTCTGAGTTTTCTCCAATTATTCTTTCAGGAATACCATTTACCTTGTGGAAACCAGAAAAAAAACTGCTGAAGCCATTCGAAAATGAAATGGAAGAATCTCAGAAAATACGCCCATAGATATCCTTGTAGTAACTTCTAGATAAATCTCAGAAGGAACTCCCAGAGAAATCTCAAAACGAATTCCTGGAGGAGTATCGGAAAAAAAAGATTTATTTTTAAATATTAAATTTTAATAAATGAATTCCCGTAGGAATTTCGCGAGGAGTTGCTGGAGAAATCCAGAAGAGCACTACCGAAAGAATGCCAAATGGAATATCTTGAGGCATCCATAATATTAAAACTCCTGGAAGGATCCCAAAGGAACCTCCGATGGAATCCTGAATAAACAACAGGAAGAATCTCAATGAGAAATCCCAGAAGGAATTCCCGTAGGAATCCTGGAATACACTTTTGGAGAAGCGAGGAATTCCTTGGGTAATCTCAGATGAAATTCCTAGAATCCCAAAACTCTTGCGGAAGGAATTTTCTGGAGGACTTCTGGCAAGAACTCCAAGAGGAATCATAGTTGAAACCGTTTAAGGGATCTTAGAAGAAACTCCTGGAAGAATCCCAGTGGGCATTTCCGATGGAATCCTAAATAAATCCTTAGAAGAATCTCAAGAAAAACTCGCACAGATACAGCAGAAGGAATTCCTGGAATATCATATATGATTTTCTGGCGAAATCGCGAAAAAAAATCCTGAAGGAACTCCGAAAGGAATCTTGGAAGGAATTCAATCACTAATAATTTATTCAGCTAAACATTAACAAGTACTGTGCGAACAAAGTGTCCTGACCGTGCAAATTGTTGCAACAGCAAAACCTCGACCACCACTCCACTAAGATACGTGGGCAATGCTATCCTTCTTCTCGTGATTGGCACATCGGCACCGATTCTCTTCAGCGGTTGACCCAAGGTTGACCTGTCTGAACGATCGGAAACGACTTGTGACCTTCCGCATCCGAAACCGCCCGCTTCGGAGCCGAAATCGTCAAGATGCCGTCCGATGAAATCGACGAGTTGATCTGGTTGGAATCGTGTTCCGGTGGAAGCGTGTAGCGCTGAATGAAGCACTGGGAGATTTAGGTAGCCATGATTGTCCTGCTTCTCGTCGAATTCCCTTCGATGATGATAAATCTGGTGTCGGAGGCCATCACCCAAAACTTCAAAGTTGCTGCACATCCAAGTTAATTTGGAACTTAACATTGTCGGCGTGAATCGTCGTTCCGCAGTCCTGTGGGCAGCGATACCGGAATGGACATTGTTAGTTCAGAACCGCTGATAGTTCCTGAAGGAATTCCAGGAGAAGCTCTTGGTGAAATCTTAGCAGTAAGTAATAAATTAGCACACCACTCAGTGCGCGCAAACTCACCTTTTGAATTTATTCACACTGCCTAAAGAAAGCCAACGAAATTTCTCTAAGTCCGAATCGTAAACAACAAGGCCACGAAACGTCAAAGACTTAGAAAAATTTATCATAGCAACCGCCGTATGCACTGCCCTATAGGGCAGTGCATGAAATTATCTCTCTCTCTTTCACTCTTACAGAAATTTTGTAAACAACAAGGCCACGAAACGTCAAAATCCCATACAAAATCAAAACAGTGCAGTGCCCTATAGGGCAGTGCATGAAATTATCTCTCTCTCTTTCACTCTTACAGAAATTTTGTAAACAACAAGGCCACGAAACGTCAAAATCCCATACAAAATCAAAACAGTGCAGTGCCCTATAGTTGCAGGTCTTTATCAACAGATGCGTGCGGTATATACACACTTAATTTGGAATACCGTGTTCGGTAAATTTTTGACGAAAATAGAACAGCTGAATACAGCTATACTGCATTGTTTACCTTTTGCTCCCGGTTTTGACAGGTGGTGTACTAAGCCTCAGTAAAATCGATTACCGAAGCTACCGAAATAGTTCTGCTGTTCTGTTTTCGTCAAAAAAGTGCTGAACAGGCAATTCAGGATTGAGTGTGTAGTTCATGCATGGTGGCCTCACAATCACGTGGAACCCCAACGTCGACAGAAATTCGGGGGCAAAAGTGGAGCAGGGTTGGCCACACTCTACGCAGGGGCGGGAACGAAATATGAAAGCAAGCGTTAGATTGGAACCCAGCTGGACATCGCAGCGAAAGCAGACCTAGAGGCTCATGGCGGCGCAGCCTCAACAAGGAAATAAAAGAAGTCGACAGAAATTTGGCCTATCTACAGGTCACGGTGATGGAGGACAATCGTCCAGGATGGAGATTTTTCTATTTGGCCCTCTGCACCACCGTGAGGGCCCATATAGCCGAGGCGGTAAACGCACGGGTATTCAGCATGACCATGCTGAGGGTGACGGGTTCAATTCCCGGTCGGTCCAGGATCTTTTCGTAAAGGAAATTCCCTTGACTTCCTTGGGCATAGAGTATCTTCGTGCCTGCCACACGATATACACATGCAAAAATGGTCATTGGCAGAGGAAGCTCTCAGTTAAAAACTGTGGAAGTGCTCATAGAACACTAAGCTGAGAAGCAGGCTTTGTCCCAGTGAGGACGTTACGCCAAGAAGAGAGAGAGAGACCACCGTGGGTGCTCAGGACAGCTCAGGACTAAAAGTAAGTAGGTATAATTTTCTGAAAAATTGAAAACGCTAAAATTGTACCAATTTAATATTCAACCCTAGTAGGATGTTGGGGTCAAAATTACCCAGATAGGCTCGCTGATCTTAGACTACAGCATCGTGGTACGTGTAGCGTATTATCTCAGGTGGGTTAAATAAGATAGGTATTAATGAGGATTATAAAAATACCAATTATTCTCTCACGTTTGTAAGTAGAATCACTTCCAATGGATGGACAGCCATTGGACGCCTTCAAGGCCATTTTGTACAACCAAAAGCTGCATCAAGGAGTGTCATCAGAAAATATGAATCCGAATTCATAATGATATTTTTATTCAAATTCGTACACGGACAACACTCAGACTCGGGCTCAGGTGCATAACCGCGGTGACATGGGTGGGAACAACCTGACGCAGTTGCATCTTCTTCGATTCTTCCATTGCGCTTGCATTGGCGGAACATTTTATTTGAGTTTCATTTAGTTTTTTTTCTGTTTTATGGGATGGGAAGCGGATGAGCTTGTTAATAAATAATTCATGCTTTTTTTCCGACAATAATGTTCGGTACAAAACATTCGGCAGTTTACGCAATGAATATGAATGGGAAAGCCCACCACTCACTATAGTCATGGTTGTTTTGCGGTTGATTTAGTGACGATGGGTGGCTGACAACAGGTTGTTGAAAGGGCAATGTGCTTGGTTGACTTGTTGCTATGGTGATTAATCAATATGAAGGCGGGGTGGATACGAACATGGATTAGCTATTTGTGAAATTTTACTTTGGTGTCATCTAGCAATGTAGATATTGAAGCAACACACATCGGTTTGCTTAGTAGGACGCGCGATAATATCTTTTACACCAAATCTTACTTTCTTATTATAAGCACAGACAAACAGACGTAACACCTTCAACGATTTTCATGGAAATCCATCACCCAGTTCACAATACCATCACCTGGTGGAAAAGTTGCACGAATCACTGTGTTGTGCAATATCGTCAACAGAAGGCGCTAGTGTGAAACGTCAAACGCATAGAAAAACGATGCGCGCGCCTCTGGTTGTGGAAGCCACAACTATGAAAATTTAAAATGATCGTTAAAAGCGTGGTTGATGGAAATTTCGCAAGTGTTACGTCTGTTTTATAAGTATACTGTAGTCATTGCCTTAGGTCCCCTAATCAGCTGATGTGTAATTTTCTATCCTCCCATTTCCGGCGCTGCTTGCTTTCGCGATCCTTCCTAGTGCATTGGTATCATTTTTGGACAATCCACATACTAATTATGCTGTTATTTCGTAAAAGAGTGAGATATAACTATGAAATTTTTCAGACTTTATCTTACTTTCAATAAGAAAAAAATTCAAGCTAAAATCGGCTACTTGCCTCTGTGGGAAAATTGTCAATTTTTGCACGGATAAAAAACTCGTCAATTGTTGCACACATCATATGAAGAGCAAGAAATATATCCACAATTGGCAAGTTTTTAAGCCGTACAACAACTGGAGATTTACCCTACAGCGACCTCTAGAAGCGGCGCTACAAAAAAAGCGACACATTGTGTGGATTATTTCCATTTGTGCATCAACCTTCATTCTAATCTGGCTGCACAACAGCATCAAGTTAACAGATAAATAGATCAATTATCCGGATGTTCCGAAGCTTGTTCCGGTAGGGCGTGGTGAGTTCACTACTAGTATTTTGGCGACACAAAATACGAGATTTTCCATCATACTTCGAATGATCTGTGTGAATTACAGTGTATCAAACAATTGTCCGTACAGCAAATTTTTTGTCAAAATATTTTTTCCATCAAATGTTTATAACTTTTTTTATGCGTCAATCAAAGCTGCTGAAATTTTGACCAATCATGAATCATATATTACTGCTCTATTGGTAAAATTTTGAGCGAGATCGAATAAGTTTTCTGAACTTTTAGTAAAACTTAAAAGATTTTTGAACACATTTTTAAAACATTATATCTCAATATGTAGTCGATGAAACTTTTTCAATCTTTTTTTGTGTTACAACTTATACCTAAGGCTTTCATATGCAGCTTTGTTTGAGGTTTTATATTCACTACAAAAAATATGACAAATTTGCTTATGCAGTTGACGGTATTTAAAAAATCGCCATATTTTGAACATATAATCTGCCAAACGTTTTCTACCAATAAAAGTGCATTAACTGAACGAAAAATGCGTAGGACCTACTCTTCATATGTTGTTTAGTAGGTCCTGTATAAAAATATTACATTAAGAGAGTTTAAAAAAGTTGAAAACACTTGGCACTTTTATTGATCAAAATATGATAAATTTCCAAATAATACTTTGAATATATACAGATTTTTCTTATTTTTTGTAGTGAATATAAAACCTTGAACGAAGCTGCATATGAAAGCCTTAGGTATAAGCTGTAACACAAAAAAAAATATTGAAAAAGTTTCATCGACTACATATTGATATATAATGTTTTAGAAATGTGTTCAAAAATCCTAAAAGCTTTACTAAAAGTTCTATAACTTTCAGAAAACTTATTTGATCTAGCTCAAAATTTTACCAATGGAGCTGCAATATATGGTTTATGATTGGTCAAAATTTGAGCGTTTTTGTTTGACGTATAAAAAAGTTATAAAAATTTGAATGAAAAAATATTTTGAACAAAAAATTGCTGTACGGACAATTGTTTGATACACTGTATGTCGTATGTACTACCGAGAACTTTGTGTGATTTTGTGATAACCGTGAATGTTTAAATATAGCAGGTAGTTTTCATTATGAATGTAGGTTTTTCCCAGATAAACTCCCGACAGCGATAAGCTTGGTCAGGTTCAGGCTCCACCACCCTACGAGAAGACCATCATCGTCCACCTACCTCAGTTCCAAAACCCACTGCCAGATGGAAGGTTACCATTCTTGGGCGGCCATGAGGGGTGGCGTCAGTGCTGCGAAGTGTCAGTACCAACCGATATTTAAAGCTGAAATGGAGATAGGTAACCACTCATTTTTTCATTTACCATCGGAAAATCAATTGATTAGCCTCTGATCATTCAATTGACATCAGCTCCAGCCTCAGTCAAGGCTCCCCCTTCCCCCTAAAAACCCGTGGAGAGCGAGCCGAGGATCCACGCCCGCACTCGAGTCTACGAAGGACTAGTGGTGGAGCAGGTGGAGGAAGGGCCCCCGCAACGCAAAGTACAGTAGTAAATGAGTAGTAAACGTGCCAACCGTAATGGCCTCAGACGTCGGGGAGTCTCTCTGGTACTGCCGACTGACCTTATCAATACATACAGAGCACTGAGAAATTGGGATAATGCAAACAGAATGTATCTGTCTAAGATTCCATTTTGACTATGAACATACTTCACTATTGGATGAATTTCTGGAGCAAACCCTGGAAAATTTCCTGGAGTAATCCCTAGAGGAATTCAAGGAGGAATCCCTAGAGAATTTCCTGGAGGAATTTCTGTAGTAATTCCTAGAGAAATCGTTGGCAGAATTCCTGGAGAAACTACTGGAGAAATTCCAGGAGGAATTCCTGGAAGAGTTTGCTGATGAATCTCCTCCAGAACTGGAGGAATTCCGGATGAAATTCCTGGAGCAATTCCTGGACGAATTTCTGGAGAAATTCACGAAGGAATTCCTGTAGTAATTCCTAGAGGAATTCCTTGGAGAATTCATGTAGAAATTTCTCTTGGAATCCCAGGAATTCTTGGATGAGTCCCTAGAGAAATATTTGTTTTTTTATCTGTATTAACGAGATTTTTAGCCCTTGGCTAGTTCATCTCGGGACCCACGCTTTACTTCCCTTCCGAAGGAAGAACTCACATTTTGCGAGTTTGTCGGGAGTGGGATTCGATCCCAGGTCCTCGGCGTGATAGTCAAGTGTTCTAACCACCACACCAGGTCTGCTCCACAAATAACTGTTGATATTCTTGGAGGAATCCATGGTGTAATTCCTGTATGAATTTCTGGAGAAACTCTTGGAGAAATTCCTGGATTAATGCATGGAGGAATTCCAGGAGAAAATTGCGAAGAAACTCCTGGAGGAATTCCTGGATAAATTCCTGGATAAATTCCTGATTGAATCCCTGGAGGAATTTCTGTAGATACTCTTGGACGAATCCATGGAGTACAGGTCGGACTCGATTATCCGGAGACTCGATTATCCGGGGTTCGATTATCCGGAATTTTAGACTCGATTATCCGGAGTATTTTTTATTGAAATTTTTTAAGTATTTTAATGCAGATATTCGAAATCGTTTAATATTATAATACTATGCTGACCAGATTTTGGGAAGCCTCGATTGCGTTTTCTCCAGATATTGTCAGTTTTCTGATCCGATTGTATTAGCTTTTTTTTAAAGTAAAAGTGTTTTACATTCCGCATACCATTTTACAATCAATCTTAATATCAGATGATATGTTTTGGAATCATATACAAATTACGCTGCAAACAAATCTGCCGTTATATTTAAAAAGCGCCAAACAATTTAAAATTTCGTTTCAGCGAAAAAAATGCTAAATTTGCGACTGTTTCAAAATATAATTTACGGTATCCTTTGAAAGCAGACGTCAATCCAGGAATTTCACAAACAATGTCTGCAGAGATTCCTTCGGATATTACTACTAGAACTCCTCTCGAATTTCTAAGGAAAAATCCTCCAAACATTCTTTTTATGATGAATTCCCGGTACAGACTTCCAGCAGTTGGAAGCATCCAAATAAGATGGATTCCTCTTGGTAACAATTGGTATTCCTCCAAGAATTCCGTATGGAATCCTGCTTGGCATTTTTTCAGGATTACTGCTGCAGATTCTTCCTTACCTTCCTTTGGCATAAAGCCATTTGGCATAAAGGCTATTTAGTAACGGCCATTTGGCATATTGCCGTTTGGCATAATACGAAGAACAGCCTTCTTGATAAGACTGTGCATAATCCTTGTTATGCCAAATGATTATTATGCCAAATGGACGTTATACCACCAGGGTTTCCCCTCTAAATTTCCTAAGAATTATTCTTGTGATTCTTGGAAAGATTTCGCCAAGGATTTTTCTAAAGTTTCCTCCAGAATTTGGTGGAGCATAAGTAGTCCTCTAAAGAGGAAGTCCCGAAAGTACAGCTGAAATTTCTCCAAGTATTATTCCAGGAGCTTCTTTTTCTTGAATTTCTGCAGAAACTCGTGCTTGGATTTCTGCAGAGTGTCTTCCAGATATTCCTCAGCATATTTTTAGAAATTTCTCCAGGAACTCCCAGATACCAGAGCAGGAGAGAATAGGCGTAGAATATTAAACTGAGGTATGTAAAACAATAAATGGTGCGTAATACTTCAAGCAGTCCTCAATACCAAACCAATAACTCGTTGAGATATTTTTGTAGATGACTCAATGCCTTGTCTTGGTATGATATCTAATTCGTTCCTGCTCGGATATAGACCTTCAGGATGACCAATACAAAAACTTCATGGGTCACATTAAAACAGTACTACTAGGAGGAAAGGAAAAAATAAAAATAAAATGTGTTACATAATTTATGGATGTTCCCTAATTACAATTTCTGGCTACGTCACTGTTTTATGCACATAAAATAACAAAAACATATACTTTTCCATACGTTTTTAAATTCCAGTTTAATATTTTTTTCGTGATTCGATTATCCGGAAAATTCGATTATCCGGAGTGAAATTAAAATCAATACTCCGGATAATCGAGTCCGACCTGTAATTCCAAGAGGAATCCCTGGAGTAATTTCTGGAGGCATTTCTGGAGGACTACCTGGAGGAATATCTGGCGGAATTCCTGGAGGAATCCTTGAAGAGACTCCTAATAGGAGGAGTTCCTGGGGGAATGCCTAGAGGAGTTCTGGGAGAAATCCCTGGTGGAATCCCTGAAAGAATCCCTGGAGGAATTTGTGGATGAGTCCTTGCAGAAATTCCTGGTAGAATCCCTGATGAAATTCATGGAAGAAACCCTGAAGCAATTCATGGAGAAATCTCTGAGGGAATTCCTAGAGGAGTCGCTGACGAAATTCCTGCCGGAATTCCTGGAGAAACTTCTGGAGAAATTCCTGGAGGAATTCCTAGAGAAACTGCTGCAGGAATTTGTTGATGAATCTCCTTCAGAATTGGAGGAATTCCCGATGAAACTCCTGGAGAAATTCCTGGAGGAATTTCTGGAGAAATTCATGAAGGAATTCCTATAGCAATTCCGGGAGGAAACCCTGGAGAAATGCATGGAGGAATCCCTAGAGGAATCCCTGGAGGTATAACTAGAAGAATTACTGTTGAAATTCTTGGAAGAATCCATGGAGTACTTTCTGGAGGAGTCCATGGAGGAATTGCTGGAGGAATTCCTGGAGGAGTTCCTGCAGGAATATCTGGAGGAATTTCTGGAGGAATCCTTGGAGGTGTTCCTAGAAGAATCCCTACAGGAATTTCTTGAGGAATTTCTGTGGGAATCTTTGGAGGTATTCCTGGATGAATTCCTTGAGGACATCCTGAAGAAATTCCTGGGGAATATCCTGGAGGAAATTCTGAAGGAATCACTAGAAGAATTCCTGCTAATATTCTTGGAGGAATCCATGGAGTAATTCCTGGAGGAATCCATGGACGAATTCCTAGAGGATTTTTTGAAGGAATTCCTGGATAAATTTCTGTTGAAATTCCTGGAGGAATTCCTGGAAGAATTCCTTGAGGATTTTTTGTAGGAATCCCTTGAGGAATTTCTGTAGGAATCTCTTGAGGAATCCTAGTAGGAAGCCCAGAAAGAATCCCTGACGGATTCCCTGAAGGAAAAATTCTAGAGGAAGCCCTGAAGGATTTTTTTGGAGGAAGCCCTGTAAGAATATCAGGAAGAATTCCTGGAGGTATCTTTGAAGGAATTCCTGGAGGAATTTTTGACGGAATAGCTAAAGGAAGGAATTCCTGAAGGAACCTTTGGAGGATTTTCTAGAAGAATTCCTGGAGGAACTCGTGGAGGAATCCTAAGAGGAATTCCTGGATAAATCCCTGGAGCAACACCTGTAGTAGTTCCTTCAGGAGTTTCTGGAGGACTCCTTGGAGTAATTCTTGGAGGAATCCATGTTGCAATTCATGGAGGAATCCCTAAAAGAATTTCTGGAGGAATCCTTTGGAGGAATTCCCGGGTAAATCTCTTGAGGAATCTCTTAAGGAACTCCTGGAGATATTCCTGATGGAAGCCGTGGCGAAATTCTTGGAGGAGTCCCTAAAGGATTGTTTGCAGTAATTCTTGGAGGAATCCCTGTAGAAATCTCTGGAGGAATTCTTGCAGGAATCCCATGAAAAATCGTGTATGAACCAGGCCCGTGCACAGAAGTGGCGCCAAGGGTGAGGTTTTGCCAATTTCGACCAAAGGCGGAGGGGCGCCTAGTGTATGAAGCGTCGGTAATGGGGAGGGGGGATTAACACCCAACCCTCACCTGTGCATGGGCTTGGTATGAACTATAAGTAATTCTTGGAATAATCCCTAGAGCTGTTCCTGAAATAAACCCAGAAATAGTTCTCGAGGGAATCCCTGGAGGCATATCTGCAGGAATTTCTCGAGAAGTTTTTTAAGCAATCCCTGCAAGAATATCTAAGGAAATCCCTGAATAGATTAGTAAACGAATTCCTGGAAGTATTACTGAAGGAATCTCATGTAAAAAAATTCTGAAGCAATGTATGTCTGTAGTAATTTCTTGAAGAACGGAAGGAATCCCTCGATGAACTCTGAAAGGTTTCTATAAAGAAATTTGTTTTAGGAATTTCTGAATTAATTTTAGAATTAATGATAGAATTTCTGAAAGAAGTCATAGAAAAAATCCCTGCAGGAAAATTCAGGAATCTCTAGCGAAATTTTTGAAGAAATACATGCATGAAGCCATCCCCGAACAAATCTCTTAGGAAGTACCTGTAGAAATATCTAAAGGAATCTCTGGTGAAATTCCTGGAGCAATCCCTGGAGCAATTCTTGAAGCAGTCCTCGAAAACGCACTGGAGGAACCTCTAAAGGCATCCCTGGAGAAATTCTTCGATGTATCCTTGCAGAAGTCTCTGTAAGAATTTGTGAAAGAATTGGTGCTGGAATTTTTGAAGTATTTTTCGGAACAAGTCCTGAAATTATCGGAACCCCGTAAGAGGAATTCATGAAGCATACATTTCTGGAGAAGTCCCATGAGAAATTCTTGATGGAATATCTGGAGGAATTTCTGCAGAAATACGTGGTGTAATTTTGCGATCGCTTTAAAGTGGGCAATTTTGTATCCCTTTTTTGCATAATGTGTAACTTTTTTTTGAATACATTAGGAAGATTAATAAGTTCGACCGGGATCTAGTCCTTCCCAACAGCCTTGTTTTGCAGCTTCGGCAAAATGAAAGAGGCTTTCGGAACCTCATTCATTGAACATGGTTGATGACGATCAAGCAGTGGAACCACCTGCTTGTACGTCATCAACCACGTTAATCCTGTTCCTGTGAATATGTACCTTCATTGAATGTTAATTCAACATCTTTTCGAAGTGTTCCTTCCATTCGGCTGCCACGATTGTTTCATCTGCAAGCAAATTTCATTCCCCGTCATTGCACGTGACGGCTATTGGTGCCATCTTGTAACCGCACATCATTTACAGTTGCATAGAACCTCCGCATATCATTCCGATGCAGCACAGTATTTAGCAATCACACTCTCTTCGTGATGCAATTTATTGTTGCAGTGAACTTGTTTCTCAGACATGTAATTTTCATGTTGCATATATATGTATGAAGTAGGTCTGTATGTAACAGATTCTTATTAAGAATTTGGCGAAAAAAAAACAAAATAAATGAAACATTATTTTTTCATAGTTTTTGAGCTCTGATATGTTCATATACCTACTCCGACTCTAAGCCTCAAAATGAAGGTGCATGTGTAAATAATCGTCTTTGATAGCAAACAGCAAATTATTTTTCCAAAATATACCCGCTATACGCCGTACTCGAAAACCAACATTACGTCTTCTACACCGGAAACTACAGGTGTACCGAAAAGGTTATTGTATTCATAAGTTCATTGATATTCCGGATAAAGTACATCCGGAATCATTACTTCCTTGTTTGTAAACATCGTCGGCACAACAATAAACCCGAAAATTGATCCTCAACTTCCCATCCAATCCATCTTCCGACATTTCATCCAACATCCAATTCCGATCTCTTCTCACGCTGCAAACATAATGGAAAAAAATATCGAAAGAGACATCATATTCCTCGTGGTATATGACACGAGACGTGGCTAGACGAAATTGGAAGACGATCCCGTCCCAAGACATGATCATCATCATAACCATCATCACCTCCGACCATTTTTGTCTTCCACGGCTTGTTTGCCGAGGCCGATAAATTAAAAATAAAACGCACCTTCTCGTCGTCGCCGTGAAACTAAAGAACTCACCACGCAACGCAGCCAGGCAGGCAGGAAGAACGAAAATCGATGTTTAGTCAATATGCTCACTTTCTCGCTTTCCCCTAAGAAGAAGGGCCATGAGGCGACGATCGCGCACAGCCAGTCAGTGCCACAAAGTTTGACGACATAAATACTTCACACTGACTGCGAAAGAGGAAGTTGCACTCCACAGGCGTCCCCGTCCGATCACCTTTCCCTCCCACCCAGCTTTGTCCTCGTTGGGAATCGCGCAGTCGATTCTTCACGGGAATGCGCTTCGCATGTCTTCCTATGTTGACTGAGTACAACATAGTCGCAGTTCGTTGTTGTCGCGAAGACTTCCACCGACATCCATTGGAGGTTGGCTCACGTGATTAAGCTGTCATGTTTTACAACTATTTGTCTTCGGGTCTTGATTGTCACATCTTTACGACTGACTAGCTACGTCTGTCGTGGGAGACCCGGGACCAAACAAAAAATAAAAACGCAGAAACCAAATCCGATACAGGTCGACCCAGAAAACGGAGATTTCGGATGAGATTTCCTGTAGGTACTCGATATAGGGTGACAATGGGTATTATCGGCAGGTTTGTTCTCTTCGTCATGGGGGTTTTTTGTCATCCAATTTGCCTGAAACTTGGACATATAATTCAGCTTAGTTGGGAAGGATTTGAGACCAACTCTGAATTCAATAGCTTTCAAAAAAACCCCAAAGACGAAGAGAACAAAACGGCCGAGGTAGTTTCCCCTATTTCAAGTTAGCGCGTGCTGTTTGTTGCAACTCAAGCACAGTGGACAAAACTGGTGGTTTGTATCGAAATCCTGAGGGGAGTGCTAAAGAGCTATTTAGTTTCTTAATAGGTGCACAAAGAACAGACCCTAGCATATACATACGTATTTGTTTGTTAGAATCATGTCACAGTGACTTCTGTGCTACAAATACCTGCGCTGCCATAACTCTTCTAAGACAAGTGTGTTACTTGGGATGAGTACTTCACAGCTATTAGCTGAAAACATCCTGTGCAAATGACCATTTTTTCTCGTGCTAGCATGCACGAAGATGCATACTGTATGCGAGAGTTAAGAAAATTTCCATTAAGAAAAGTTCAAGGGGCTTTAAGGGTGATTCAGAGGGAGGTTTGGAAGGCGTTTCAGAGGCATTTCATAGAGTTTTAGAGGTTGTCAGGGATGTGTTAATGGCGTTCTGAGATATTTTAGGGACGTTTATGTAGCATTGATTGAGATGCGCTTCAGGAGAGTTTCAGGGACCTTTTAAAGGCGTTCCAAGGGGTTTCAAGGGCATTTCAAACGGGTTACGGAAAATTTCAAGGGCGTTTCAATAGGATTATGGAGGTATCACGTATCAGGGACGTTTCGAGGCATTTCAGGGGCGTTTCAAGGAGTTTCAAGAGGGTTTCTGGACTTTTTTTTCTGGATTCAAATGGATTTATTGAGCGTTTCAATAGCATACAGCGCCCAGTGACCCGCTGGAACCCCCTGAAACCCCTTGAGACTTCCCGAGACGTCCCTGAGACCGCCAGGTACCCCCTGAAATAATCCTGAGACCTGAATGGAACATGAACGCCTCTGAGACTCAATGGAACCCACCTGAGACCCCCTGAAGCGCCCAGAAACCCCTTGAAACTCGAGATCACCTGAAACGCTCTTGAGACCATCAGGTACCGTTCTGAGACCCCTGAAACGCTCCTGGAACCCCTGAAATACTACTGAGACCCCCTGTAACGTCCCTGAGACCCATGAAACGCCCCTAAAACCTCCAGGTACACCTCTGAAACGCCATTGGAATCCCCTGAGGACCCTTAGGATCCCCTGCAATATCATCTGAAACCCCCTGAACCACACATGTGACTTCATATCCTTGAAACGGCACTAGAGCCTCCCTGAGAACATCTAAGACCCCCTGCAAAGCACCCCTGAGTTCTCTTGGTACCCCTTGGAACCCTCTGGTATTGAAACCTTCAGATACTCTCCGAAATCCCCTTGGATCTCCTGAAGCGTGCAGAGACCCCCTGGAAACCCGTGAAACGTCTCTGAGACCATCAGGTACTCCCTGAGACGCCTTGAAATGCTCTTGAGACCTCCAAGTACTCTCTGGGACTCCCAAAACTCCCGTGAGACGCCCTGGATCTTCCTGAAATCCTTGGTGATCCCCTGAGATGCTCCTGAGACCCATTAAAGCGCCCCTCAAGCCCTATGGATGGAACCCTTATGAGATCCCCTGAAATGCCCTTGAAGTGCCACTAAGAACCCCTGCAACGCCTCTGAGATCTCCTGCAACCTCCTTTTGCTCTCCCCTGTAAACGCCTCTGGCCACCGTTGCCACAGTAGGGTGGGGCTAATTTTAAAAAATGTGTCCGGGATATGATTTCCCATGTGAAAAGTGATCCACTAGTCGAAATAAGTGAGCTGTACAAAAACGAGCGATTTCGGTTGGCATTTGGGGGTGGCGCAAAGGGTTTAAGTAAATTTTTTACTAGAACAAACCTCCAAAAAAAAAATTTCAAAATTAATTTTCAAACATAATATTTCTAGACTAAATCGGTGATTTTAGAACCCAGTTGGGCCAAATTTGTGCTCAAAATTACGATATCTCCAATGGTTTCCAAAAAATTTGAAAAAAAATGGCATATTTTAGTATCTAACCCAAAAAATACCAAAATGCGACATATTTTTTTCAAATATCTCAGAAACCAGTAGATATATCGCAATTTTAAGCACAAATTTGGCCCAATTGGGTTCTAAAATCACAGATTTAGTCTAGAAATGTTATGTTTGAAAATTAATTTTGAAATTTTTTTTGGAGGTTTGTTCTAGTAAAAATTTTACTTAAACCCTTTGCGCCACCCCTAAATGTCAACCGAAATCGCTCATTTTTGTACAGCTCACTTATTTCGACTAGTGGATCACTTTCCACATGGGAAATCGTATCCCGGAGACATTTTTTAAAATTAGCCCCACCCTATTGTCACAGTTACCGTCATCATTACACATTGATTCTGAATAGCTCTTCCTCTTATCATGCAGGACATAAAAAAGTGCATGAAAATATCATTCATAAAACGTTTCAAATAGTGTATTGGGCACTGCACGCCGCGATTGCTAAGGAAAATATTTTAAAGTTTTTGACGTTTCGTGGCCTGTTATTGTGGTTTACACGTTAGGTAAAAGTTTTACAAACGAACGTTTTTAATGCATCTGCACCAAAAATAAGCCATTTTTTTGCGCTGAAATCCATTAGGGTGAGTGTGCCAATTATGGCGCTACATAAGGAAAGTAATTTATACAAAAATAACGAGAAGAGCAACGAATGTCATCAATAAGTTAAAAGACAGTATAGTTTCCATACTTTACAGGAAAAATATAAAAATGGAGCCAAAACTACTTTTAGTATTGATTCCAGCGTGTGCCAATGATAGGAACCCTGTACCAGTTATGGTTACACTTTTTAACTTCGGTTCCTTTTCGCACTATTTGCATGCATTCCTTATTGGGTTAGCCATAACTGGTACACTATGGCGAAAAAGGGTGCAAGGAAGCCGAAATTTTAAGGAAAATGATTTATTTCTACCATGATTTGAGGAAAATGTGGAGTTTAAATGAGTGCGACTATCTTTTGTGAATGTGATCTGTTGTTCACAAAAATTTTCTTGTTGATTTACATCGTTAAAGGTTGAAAATTAACTATGGCAAATAATTGGTACTATAGCCATAATTGGTACACTTACCCTATACGTTCTACCGTGACGTTACAACATTTTCCCACTGATCAGCAAGATTTTCCACTGTAACCCATAAGCATGGAGAACAGACGTTTAAGCTCGAACAAGAATAAGTTGAAAACGTGTGTAAAGGATTTAAGTGTGCCTCAACGCCACCATCGGGGACTGCCCGACATACAAATTCAATTTGACCATACGATGGCAGTGTTCATCGTTAAAACACACTAGCCTACAAAGCGACACGAGCGCTCAAATGCCAACACTGGAAACAAAAATGCAACGAGACAATGTAAGTGATGAGATGCTGGCGCCACGCAACGGGAGCATGACGACATACTCTGATATGACCGTTACAAAGTTTTACACAAGGAAGAAAGCGAAGATAGACGTCTGTTCTCTGTGTCATAAATACAACCGTAAATCTCTCGTAACATTTTTATTTCATTGGAAAAACTTGCTCAAATTGGGAATCAGTAGCGTGACGTTACAACGTTGTAACGTCACGCTACTAATTCCCATTTTAACAATGTTTCTTTCAATAAAATTAAAATGTTGAACAGATCATATTTATTGCAAACTAGCTGTCTTGGCAAACTTTGTCTTACCAAGATGTGGTGATTTGACAACTGTTGAGGTCATCACTGCACCGCACTCCTCAAAGCAATGATCTAGAAGGTTTTCCAAGGATTTCTCAAGGATATTTTCAAAATATTCCCTCCAGCGCTTTTTTTCAGAAATTCTTCAAATCGATTCGATTTGATCACAATTTTGTTTTTTTTTAGTATTTTTAGTTATTTCTGCAGCAATAACGCGAAGGATTTCTTAATGAATTCTTGCAATGATTTATAGCTCGTTCATGCATTTCTGAAGGGGTTTCTTCGGTATTTTTTCCCAAAATCTGATGTTTCTGTATGAGTTTCTCCGTAGATTCTTACAGTAATTTTTCCAACCAATTATTTAAGATATCTTAAATTTTTTATTTATTTTTTTTTGATGATTCATCCAATAATTTACTATCTAAGAACGGCACCAAAAATTGCTCTAGGATCCCCAATTCGTGCAAGAATTTTGCTGGAATTACCTCAAGTATCCCTCTAGAAATTTTTCGATGAGCTTTTCGATGAGAATTCATTCAAAGAACTCTTCAGGAAATTCCTAGAGTTTTCCTGGAAATTCTTGCATTTTTTCATTAGTTCTTTGATGCAATCTTCCTGGTGTTCTTCCAGGATTCCTCTAAAAAATCTTCAAAGACTTCTTCGGAAATTCTTGCAGGAAACCTTTAAACACTTCTTCAAGAATTGTTCCAACGGTTTCTTCGAGACTTCTTCAAAATGGTTTATCCAGGTATTTTCAAGAATTCCTTCAAACTATCTTCCAATGAATCCTCCAAAAAGACTTCAATGAATTCTTCTAAGAATTCCTGCAAGTATTATTACTGAGATTCATCTAGAAGTTCTTTCCCATTTTGTCCAGGAATTCAAAGTCAATCAAGATGGAAGAGAAACATCTTCTGGAACTCTTCCAAAAATAACTAAAAAATATACTCTGGGGTTTCTTCATCTGGGAATTCTAGCAGTTATTTCTCCTAAAATTGTTCCAAAAAATCCTTCATGAATTTCTCCAACAACTGTAATAAGGTTTACTCCAGTAATTTATTTATTCAAGAATCCCTCCAGGAATTGCTCCGATTGCTGCTTTTTACACTTTCTCCAAGTGTTTCTTCAAGATTTCTTCCGTGGATTGCTCCAAGAATATCTCCGGGGGATCTTCCAAAAGATAATTCTAAAATTTCAGAAATAATTACATGAATACGTCCACGAATTTACCCTGAAAACCCTCCTATAGTTTGTACAAAGGATTCCTTCAAGGATTTCTACAGGAATACTTGCGAAGATTCCTCCATAAGTTCACCCAAGATCACTTCTAGGAATTTTTACAAAGAATTTATCTATTAACTTCTGCAGAAACCCCTACAAGAATTTCTGGAGAAATCCTTGAGAGAATTTAAAAAAATATATAGAAGAAATCCTAGAGATGTCCTTGGAAGAATTGTTTTTATAAAGAATTTCTTGAAAAATCTTCAAAAGAATTCCTGAGGAAATCCTTGCAAGAATTTCCAGAGCAATTCTTGCAAGAATTCTTAAACACATCTTTAAAAAGTTTGCCTAGAAGAATCAGTGAAAAATTTTTTGAGAAAATCCTAAAATGAAATTCTAGAGAAATCTTTGGAAGATGTAGAGACCAGTGAAAGAATTACCGGAAATAAGAAAACATATTTTTTTAATAATATTTTTGCAAGGTTTTGTTAAATAGTTGAAAAAAACTTGAAAAATAACATTACTAATCAGAGGAGACATTTTCTGGAGGAATCGCGTTATTAATTTGGATGAATTCTTTTGTGAATTATAAGGCGAGCCCGCTTAAACGATTTCCTGGATGAATTTTTGGAAGTATGCCTGAATAAATTCTTTGAAGTTCTTCAAAAATTTCGAGAACAAATTTCCTGGAGAAGACGTTGGAAGGATTCTTGGAGAAATTCCTGCAAGAATGCAGTAATCTTTGTATGAATTACTGAAAAAATCCTTGAGAGAACTACCGAACATTTGATTGCCCAATTTCTAGAGAAACCCCAAGAATTTCTTTAGAAATTCTAAGAAGAATTCTTGAAAGAATTGCAAGAAATTCTTGGAAGTTTTCGGATGAGTCGCTGGAAGTAATTTTGGACACTGTCCTAAAACAATTATCAAACATTCAGTTGAGGCAATTGCTGGAAAAGACAGTACAAGAATTACTGCAGATTTTTTTTTTGTTTGAAACAAAATTCATGAAGGAATATGTACTTACGAGAGTTCATAGAAAAATCCTTAAAAATTAATCTATATATATAAAAATGAGTTTGAAGTTCCTTTGAGGCAACAAAACTCAAAAACGGATTAACAGATCCACATGACTCTTGCACGGTTCGGTTCATATTCGTGGTGGCTGTGTTTATATGTACAAAAAGTTACGAAAACCAACTTGAAAAGTAACAAAATTGATAAAGTACAGATTTTCCATGAGCTGGGAAGAAAATCAACACGATCGAAATGAAACCAATCTAGAGTGCGTTGCTATTTTGAGCTCAACAGTTGTCAAACCACCGCAAGACGGCAAGACAAAGTTTGCCGGGACAGCTAGTTAATAATAAAAATAAAATGTAAAAATTCTCGGATTTTGTTTCTTGAGGATTCCTGGAAAGAACAAAAAATGTACTTTTGAATGAGCCAAAAGAATCATAAGAGGCCGTGGAACTGAGCATAACAAGCGTGTTCGTGGCAGCATCAGCAAAATACTTCGGGTCCAGAAGGATAAAGAATTACAAAAGGAATTCTTAGAAGCATTCCGGGAGAGGTCCTATGAAGAATTTCTAAGAGAATTTTAAAAGCGTGTATGGAGCAATTTTTGGAAGAATTTCTGGAGATGGAGAGGATGGAGAAGATTGTAGGATTGGATTGAAATTTCCAGTGGTTTTTCGATTATGTCACGCTCAATCATATTCCTGGACAAATCTTATGATGACAATCCTTAGAAAAATTCCATGAAGAATTTATAGAATAATCCCAAGTGGAATCCTTAGAACAATACCAGCAAGAATTTTAAGAAGAATTCCTGAAGAAAATGATATATGTGTCAAGTTTTATCCATTGTTTGATTCTTCTCAACACGCAATAATTTAGATAACGAGCTAAACAATATTCATGCGCTTTTAGTATAATGATTCAATGATATTTAAAATTGTAATGACACATTCCAGCGGAACGGGACACGGTGAGGATCTAACTTTCGTGAACAAATGACGTCTGTAATCAAATATAATGTTCATGACCATATGGTTTAACAGGTTTTATAACAATCTTATTAGATGTAATTCCTGATGCAATACTTGTTCTATGGGGTTTTGGTTCCAATTTACTTTATATAACATGTTACATTTCGTAACGGGACACCATCGCAGAAATCTCCATTTTTCAATTTTCAAACTGAAATGCGTATATCACCTCTGTTATGAGGTTTTGAATAATAGAGTCTTGTAGACATTTCTTCTTTGGATTGATGTGAACAAGATTGCCGAAGTGAGTTTCACTGAGAAATGTATAGTTGAGGAAATATTCTTGATTTAGTTTTGGGAGCGCAGCGTTACGCTCGCGTGAAAACAGTGTTTTGCAAATGGTGTCCCCTTACGGCCAAAGACATTTAGTTGTAGATCAAATGCTTTGCTAGATAGATTGTTGGTGTATTCGGCAATGCTTTTCAGACAGATGGTAGCTGTCCGGCAGGACACATATAGGCTTTCAAACCCGCTCTGGCCCTATGATGGCCATCGGAATGGGCCCTGGGGCACCTGTCTTAAGGGTTATTTAACCTTCATGTATCCGACCCCCGACAACTCATTTTCAAAAATTTGATGCTGCCATTTCGTCAATTTTATCCGATTTTTTTTTGAAGTCGCCCTTAATTTATTGTAAATTGGTGCTAGTTTATTATACTCAATTATACTTAATAATACTGCAATGTCCGGAACCATTCCGACGATATTCCGGATTGTGCTGGGGTCAGGGGGTTGTCAAAATGGCTATAAATGATTATTTCGTGTGTTGTTGTGTTTGAACCATCCATTTTCAGCGAAATTTTTGTTGTGATCAGTGAAACACAACTGCTATAACCAGAATTGAATAAGTTGAGCCATCCGGATCCCCGTAACAGATTCCGCGCGGCCTCTTTGGGGACACTTTTGGTTTTGATCCTAAACATGACGAATGACTGAGTCAGAAAAGATAGACTGAAGTATGTATCAACTAATATGGCCACCCCGGAACATATAGCACAGGTTCCACGGGGGTGTCATCGGGAACATTTCTGGTTTGCAACCAAAACATGCCGAGCGACGTATCAATCCTTATGATTTCGAAAGAATGCGATAGAAAAGATTGACTTAAGTATGTATCAACTGATATAGCCGCTCCGTAACACCTGGAGAAGGTTACGCGGGAGCCTTTAAAACACAAAACACACGAAATAATCACCATTTTTTTTTTTAAGTTCGTAATAAATTCGTTATTACAACAAATTTGCTTCGTAACGGGACAGCTATAAATTGCGGCTATTGCAAAACGTGCTTTTTTCCCCCTCATCTGTAGAGCCATTTTAACCACTGCGTCCATTATTTAGGAATATTGTGGTATGACCCATAGAGTAAGGTGGGGCAAAAGTTCGACCCTAGTTGAAAATTCAACTTTTTTCAAGAAATCGAAGCAGATATAAATAAATGAATACCGTGTGGTGATTCTACCATCCATGAGCTAAAATTTTGCTGAACAAAGTTACGCCAAATGTCTTTTCAATTTTGAGTTTCCACACTTTTTGTATATGTGTGTCTAATTCGAACTCTTGCCCCACCACTGGGGCAAAAGTTCGAATCTAGTGTTTGTGATATTTTGCTAATCACAGCACACTATTTCGACACTTCGGTAATTGGAATGCATAAAACCAATTATTATTTGATGTTGGAACTGGAATACACTTTAAAGTTCGATCTGGATTTTACCCAAATTAGGGTTAAACTTACTTCACCAAAAAATAGTAGTTTTCTGCCAAATTCAGATAAAACAACTTTTTTTTCAACTTTGATCGGATTTTCTCACTAATTCCATCATTTTTAGAGATAATATGTACATTTTGCAGAATTTTAGGGTTTTACCTAAAGTTGCCACATGGCTCGAACTCTTGCCCCACAATTCGAACTTTTGCCCCACTATGTGTAAAATATGATTTCCAAATGTTTTTTGCAAAAAGTTATACATGCTAAAGCATCTTCAAAATATACCTAGTTACGCCCCAAAATAAAATATCGAATTCGATTTCATTACAATTCCATTCCATGGGTCGGAAGGACCATCGCATATTACAATTTTTTGATCCAAAACCAACATTTTGTCATAACTTTTCGAAATATTGATCAATTTTCATAATTTTTGGAGTGAAAGACTCTTTTTCAAGAAGGCTTCGAACAACCTTGACACCTGAAAGATATAATTTGAATTAAGCTCAAAAACTTCAAAAGAAACTTTTGCCCCACTCGAACTTTTGCCCCACTTTACTCTATTTAATTTGGTGCTAATCGATTATCCTGTCACAATTGAGCTGTGATGGACATTGGTTAATATAGCACTCGATCCCAACTAGGCACAACACGTTTTATAAAGTCTATTACCCTGTTAGGATTACTTTACCAAACTTCCAAGGGCCTGCTAATAACCCTTTTCCAAATATTGACAACCTTTGATTGGATAGCTCTCCACAGCTGCAGAGTAAATGTTCAGCGGTTTCGTTTTCACCTTGACAAAAACGACACTCAGATGATTGGATTTTTCCAATCTTGTGTAGATGGTACCTACTGGGGCAGTGACCGGTCATCAGGCCCGTTATTACCCTCAGGTCTCTCTTGTTTAAATTTAATATGGTCCTGGCTTTTGCTGCACTAGGTCTTATAAATCTTTTTGCTTGTCTGGATGTATCCGTGGCATTCCAATTGGTTTCTACCATAGACATTTCCCATATTTTTAGTTTCGTCCTAAGAGTACACTCAGGAACTCCACAGAATGGTTCAGGGCCTACAAAGCTCGATGCTGCACCCTGTCTGGCTAGATTGTCGGCGTTTTCATTTCCCTGAATTCCGCAATGGCCGGGCACCCAGTATAGTGTTACTTCGTTCCTACTGGCCAACTGCTTCAGAGAAAGAATGCATTCCCACACTAACTTGGACTGGCAAGTGAATGCCCTTAGCGCATTTAGAGCAGCTTGACTGTCTGAGAAGATGCAGATTTTTGCAAATCTGTAATTTCTCCTCAGGCAAGTATTAGCACACTCTAATATGGCTTGAATCTCTGCTTGAAACACAGTGGGACTACATCCCATTGGTATAGCTTTACTTATACCTGGGCCAAAAACTCCAGCACCAGTATTTTCCCCCATCTTAGACCCATCAGTATAAAATACAATAGAACCTGGACGTAAGCTTGGCCCACCAGAATCCCAAATATTGCGGCTTGGTTTAACCACATTAAAGGGAACATCATAGTTGGTCTTCGTTATCATCCAATCCTCTATTGTTTTAATATCTGAGTTTAAATTGAAGTCTTTGACGATCTTCAAATGTCCTACTAGATCACCTTCTAGCAGTTTGTTGTGACGCAGAAACTGCAGGGCACTTTTTGCCGCTTGCAGTTGAACAAATTGGTGCAATGGTAACATATTGAGAAGGGCATCTAATGCAACCGATGGTGTGCTTTTCATTGCCCCTGTAATTGATATACATGCAAGTCTTTGAAGCTTGCTTAGCTTCTTTTGAGCGGTTACCTCGATTGTTTTAGGCCACCATACAAGTGAAGCATATGTAACTTTTGGCCGGACTATTGCTGCATAAATCCAGTTTGTCATGTTTGGTCTCAGCCCCCAGGTTTTCCCCAAGGCTTTATTGCAAACCCAAAGGGCATTTTTACCCTTAGTTAATACCTTGTTTAGATGAGAATTCCAATTCAATCTTTTGTCCAAAGTTACACCGAGATGTTTAACTTCTTCCAAGAACTGAATTTGAACTCCATCTAAAGAAGGTTGGGTAAGATGTAATTTCTTCCTTCTAGTAAAAGGAACGATAACAGTTTTAGAAGGGTTTACGCTTAACCCCTCTTTCCTACACCATTTGAGAGTAACATTCAGCGCATGTTGAAGCCGATTTGAAATCGTAGTATCATATTTCCCACGTACCAAAATGGCCACATCATCTGCGTATCCTATCACCTTAAAACCTTGATTTATTAGCTTTTTAAGGAGTTCGTCCACTACCAGAGACCACAGTAAGGGCGATAGTACTCCTCCTTGAGGACAGCCCTTTATAGATCTAACAGATAGCTGCGCACCTCCTAGATCAGTAGAAATTTCCCGATCTTCTAGCATAGATATTATCCATTCAATAATGCGTTTATCCAAGCCCCTTGCTTCCATTGCTGAACGCATGGAGCTGTAGGATGCATTGTCGAATGCTCCCTCAATGTCGAGAAAAGCAACCACGGCTATTTCCTTGGCTTGAAGCGATTTCTCAACTTTGCTAACTAACGACTGTAGCGCCGTTATCGTAGATTTACCCGATTGATAAGCATATTGAAATTTACAAAGAGGCATTTCTACTAAACTTGTTGACTTAATAAAGTCATCCATGATTTTTTCCATAGTCTTTAACAGAACACAAGAAAGGCTTATTGGTCTGAAGGCTTTTGGAGTTGTTTTGTCCCGTTTGCCAGCTTTTGGGATAAACACAACACGAACCTTACGCCACGCCTTAGGTATGTGAGTTAACGTAATACTGGCTCTGAATATTTCGGTTAAGAGAGGACAAAGCGCCTCTTTTCCCTGTTGAAGTAAAGCTAGGAAAATTCCATCTTTCCCGGCAGATTTGAAAGGTTGAAAAGAACTCAGTGCCCATTCGATCCTCGACGGCGTGAAGATTTCACAAGCTTTTTGATAGGCATTGGTCGACCATGCATGTCTTACCTTATCTGAGTCCTGTTCTTCATCCGAACAAGGAATCGACCCTGGGAAGTGAGTTCTCATCATGATTTCCAATGCTTCAGAAGAGTCAACAGTAAAACTGCCATCTTCCTTTTTAAGACTTCCAAGACCATCTGAATGGTCTTTCGAAAGGACTTTATGAAGCCTTGCAGCTGCAAGAGCGTTATTGATGTCTTCACATACCCGTCTCCAATCCTTCCGTTTGGCTAGCCTCAATTCTCTGTTGTATTCTGTAAGGGCTTGTTTATACTGAACCCAATCAGATGTAAATTTTGCTCTATTGAACAACCGTCTAGATTTCCTCCTCAGTTCTGCCAGCTTATCATTCCACCAAGGGACATCCCTGTTGGATGACCTCTGTCGGATTGGGCAGCTAGCATGATATGATGAGATCATTTTATCAATAATCTCATCAGAGGCATTTTCCAACTGTGAAGCAGACAAGATCTGCTCACCCGCATATGAATTTTCATTCATTAAATAGAAGCGATAGAGGTCCCAATTAGTTTTCTTTGGGTTTCTATAGCTTTCAATTAAATTTGATCCGGCTTTATAATCGAACCTGATATGTTTGTGATCTGACAGTGATTCCTCATCAGAAACATGCCAGTTCACGATCTTATCTGATAGCAGATGACTGCAAAGCGTAAGATCTAAAACTTCTTGTCGAATAGCATTAATAAAAGTTGGCGATGCCCCTTTATTGCATATGTCTATATTATTAGACGAAATGTACGATCCCATTGATAAAGTGAAGACCGCATTCCTGACAGTATTTCTATTGCCATTTCGGGTGATACTCATTCTAGTCTGCCTGGTGATAGCGTGGACGTTAGCAACTATAGGACTTTATGGATTAACCCGCGAAGAGCTGAGGACAAAACCTCTCTCCGGATGGAGGCAGTGAGTGACCGGTTGCACACTGAGTGCCATTTAGATTAGCGTGAACCAACATATCTTTTTACCTTTCAGTTTGGCAGTAGTCTCCTTATTTATTGCTCTTTCTTTTTATTACTAACATTACAACTAACTAGTAGAGTGTGTTTTTGGAGGCAAAATGGTTCGGCCGCGAGCGCGTCGTCGTCGTCGTCTATTTCACAGTGCTCATCTTCGTACGGAGCAGTTCAGTGTGTTTTTGGAGGCAAAGTCGAAATGCTGGAGTGTGCGGTGGACGCGTCGTGGATCGAGTCGGTTCCGAATTTTTCGCTTCCCGTCGGCGCTAGTTCCCAATACACTTAAAGTTGATAATACATATTTTCTTTCATTTTTTGCATTTACACAAAAGAGTGAAAAGTGTTGGTTCGGGCTCGCCGGTCGAGAAAAATCCGGGCGCCGACAAGTGAGTCGCGTTCAGTGTATTTCTGTGTGGAATAGACTAAAGGTCTCTGCTCCCTAGTGGAATGGAGACGCGCGATAGAATTTTCTTTTTGGCTAGTTTTTGCGTCGAAAAGTGGTCGGTTGTTAACGGCGGTTTGTGTATATTGATCCATTGTCAAATCATATCACCAACCATAGGTGACTCCCGGACTGACAATGTACTAACTAACCTACTAACAAAAAAAATCCTTCCTGAGACAAACGTGGAGATGCAGCGATTCGCGGTCTTTATAACAACGTTTGTCTTACTAACATTCCCTCCCATCCTCGATGACCGTAAGGACGTGGCCGGCGCCGTTATTGACCCTATTATAGTTGAGAGCTCTCGACCTGTGTACATTGAGAATAGTAAGCTAGTCCTAAGCCCTATTCATTGGTTCCTTGTGCAATTTCGATTGCTCTGGTCAATCACGGAGTAGCAACTACGAATTGTGCGGTCATCTATGCTCATGCTCATTATTAGACGAAATGTAATTCAGGAGATCCTCACCTCTTTTATTAATATCAGTACTGCTCCATATGGTATGATGGGCATTTGCATCACACCCTATAACAAATTGGGCGTTTATTTTTTTGCAATAATTAACAAAATTTACGACCAAAGATGGAGGCATATCATCAACGTCTTCTGGAAAATATGCTGAAGCAATACATACCTCAGTTTTTCCCTGGATTGTTGGGACCTCCATTTTAATCGCAACAATGTCTCTTGTAATAAACTCAGTAATTGGGACAAATTTTGTTCTCCTACTTACTAAAATGGCTGTTCTTGGATTAGATTGACTTTCGTCATACAAGATACTACAATTCTGCGAAGAGCAACCCATTACCCTTCCATTATTTACCCAGGGCTCTTGAATTAATCCCACGTCTAACTGTTCTCTAATAAATCTTCTGCTGAGCACAGCTGAAGCACCCTTCGCGTGGTGAAGATTTATTTGAATAATTTTCATGGTACTCATTTTTTTTTATTTACTATTTTTTATTGATAATTTATTAAACAAAGAACATAATATAATTGGCGGGACACTTTAATCCCTCTGCTGGAGACGATTTTGAATAGACAATTCTGTAGTAGCTCCGCTGGGCTTCCTGGCTTTTGATTTATTAGCATCATGGGCTTTGTTTTGCCCTTGGCTACCTAAATCATCAGCTCTTAGGTTTTTGTAACCAAGGGCATTTTGTTGCCCCTGGCTGTCTAATCCTATAGCACCAGCGGTGTCTACATCTTTTCCAGAACTTCCCGAGTGAACAAAAGAATAATTTTCAGCTCTACTTGTCCCTGGAATGTTATGGCCTTCCAGGACTAGCTCACAATCCATGGACTTTTCGTCCGGGGCAACTGTAGGGATAACTGGCACTATTCTTTTATCAATGGGTTGAGCAGGGCGTTTCTTAGTAATTTGAATCTGCCCATACCTGTAATGCAATACAAATTTCTTCGCACTTAACTTCCGCAAAGAGGAATCGTCTACCGTAAAGCCAAGTTCAAGGTGCTCGCCCTTTACTCGACGGTATAGAACCCTCCATGTATCAGCAAACATATCTTCATTTTGGCTCTCAATGAGAGACAAAATCATGTCGTTACTGTATTTGGCACTCCATGGGAAGAAAGCAACTAGGACTTCAGGACGTGGGATTTTATCCTCGTCCACGACAACCAAATCTGCCCCTTCCCAAAGTACCAGTGACGTAAATTTATCTTTTACCCAATTAGCGGTTTCTTTGCCCTGGCATGTGAGCACTAGGTACCCAGGCCTAAACCTACAGCAAGCAAACTTAGGCTTGAATTGTTCCCGGCGCTGCTGAACAACTTTCAACAGGAGGGCTTCTTGTACCACTTCCTGTTGGTTAGTTGACAGCTCAATCACAGGATAATTCTTGGGCATAATTCCTAGCCTTACCCGGTTAGCAATATCGCTATAAGTAGGAGCAGGGAGGGCCTCTCGTCCCTGCCCATGCATAGTCCTCGAAATGTGTGGAAGCTTAGGGTCTTTAGGGTCCCTTTCATTCTTCCCGACATTTCGAGGCGCTTTGGAATTGTTTACAACTTTTTCATTTACCTGTTGAGATGGGCTTTCAGTAAGCATGTCGTTGGCATCTTGCTCCTCAGAGATTTGACCATCGCATAACTTCTTTGACGCTGGCTTACCTTCGCTACTGTTGGTACGGTCGAGATCAGAATTCCTCACTCTCTTGGGGTGCTAGCTAGAGGCAATTTTGCTTGCTCACGGGCTGCGTTGTAGTCCATCCCGTTTTTCATAAGCTTTTGCAGCCTACGACGCTGCACAACGTGCTTAAAACATATAAAAACCCATTTTAATGAAAAGTTTTCTTTCGGTGTATAAAATATACATTATTATACTACATTAACAAAAAATAGGTGTAATGTTTTCGAACTTTAACATGCAAGCAGGCATATTTGAAAATTATCAATGAAAAATTTCATTTTTTCTTACACATTACTTCACCTAGCTATTTATATACGTTACCAGTCAAATTTTAAGTGAAACAAATGGTTTTCCTAAGATTAAATCTACCCTTTTTCATATGCTGGAAAGTCTGGGGCAGAACAATCACTTAGAAATTTCAGATTTCACTTAGAAGAAAATATTGAACAGACAATTTATGGAATATTTTTTTTGTAGATGTAGATGTTGCTTGATCGGGAGTGTGTAGCTATCCAAAGGTTTATACATAATCTTCTATATCACCTTTTGGTCATGAAAAATTCTTGGAAAAAAAAATCTAGTGGTCACTGGCAAACTCTCTTGCTTCGTCAATATTGACGGCATGGTAAAAATTAGGTCACGCCGCCGCCACCGAAGGAAATATACAGAGGTCTAGTATGAACCTCCAATTCACAGCAATCTAAGATTTATGCAAAGTTCAGATTTCATTACACATTTACTGAAATTGTTCAGATAAAAAGCCCCCATCGGATGCAGATGTACTGTTTTTATCACGTTTGTTTTAAAAGTTTTAGGAAAATTGGGTTGTTTAATGAATAAAATATTGCTATTTTCCATAGCCTAATCGAAAGAGCTCATTTTTCTGAATATTACGTGATTTTTTTTGGATTCCAGTACCTTTGATTTGATGGTCAAATTAACAAAACAGTTTTAATTTTCGTGGATAGAATGACAGTTCCATCGATAAAATGACAGTTCGACCCGAACAAATTTTTTTTCCCCATACAAACTTTAAATGCACTTTAAAAATAGTTCCCGGACTTCAAAAATTTTAAAATTTTGGATTTAGACTAATTTTGGGGCGGAGAATCCGATTATGAAATAATCCGGATACCCCTAAAGAACCCAATTCGGACTGTTGGAGTAAATACTGCTCGTAGGTGGATATGAGTGTTAATTACCCGAGGTTGGGTCCCATTTCATCTGCCAGGCACGTGATTCGACAACCCCATCCATGTAGTAAAGTCTCGTTCCGTGACTCCATTCATTGCACCTGCAGAACTGAGTAGAGTTAGAGGAATTTTCTACAGGTTTACGAAATGCTTCGCCATGTCACTTGGCTATGGCCATGGAACATTAGCTTCGCCTTATTCGAATATTTCAAATTAGTTGGATGACTTCTACTAAAGTGAATGCAACAAAGCTATTATCGAAGGCCCATACGTGCACGACACTGAACAAAACCGAACTGTAACGGCTCCGTTTTTGCCCACTGTGTGGTCACGGGATGCGCCCTGAAATGCAGAAGAAGAAATTCAAAAAAAAATCGTCACGTGTTTGGTGCAATATCCGCGCGCAAATGAGAAGCCGTCTCGCGCACTCGGTGCTCCGCGCCGTACATCTACCAAAACTCGCGCTAAATGTGCGCCATCCAGCTTCCGGTATGGTGCATCTTAAAACTCAAGTGAACGCGGAAAAAATGTGCTGGCTGTCGATCGAGTGGTGGCGATGGCGAGACGTGTTTTTTCCCTCGATAAACGTCCGCTGCCAAGTGTATCTGTGGACTATGGATATATTACTTTCAGCGGGTTTTGATCTGTTTGTGCTGGAAAAATTACGAAGTGTTTTCCATACTTCCATAATCCCACCGCGCGCGCACCGGCTCGACTGTCGGTATCCGGTCGGTTGTTATCTTTAGGAGCAATGTGGACGGAAGAGGGTAGGTTAATGAAAGTTCGAATATATCTTCCGCCGACGTCGTCACCGGTGGTGCACATCCGGATGCTTGTCTAATTTGCGGCATTTTAACAAATATTTTGGTGTATGGGACTTCCTGATGCACTACGTCTACCTATGATTTCTCTTGGAAAAGTCTCCGTATTACTGCTGGATTTGCACGAGGTTAGAATCAGTCGAATTGAAGGTTTGATGGTAAATTTAATCAACTATTTCGTTTGATTTTCAACTTCATCCATCGCAATTCAATGACCATCTAAAAACACCTAAATTGAATTGAATGAAACTTTCGCACTTTAAAGTCCAACTAATTCATTGGAAGTACACCCATAAATGGCTCAATTGCTTTGCACTGACCGATCCAATAGCTCTCCTCGCGCAACTCGCTGTAGTGAACTAACGACAACTTATCAATAAATAGGTATGTATCTACATACGCAACAGCACTCATTCACTATGGCATAAGGTTGCAGAGTCAGTCGTTCACCATCGCGCAATCTACTTGGCTTTCTCCGAGGTTTTGAAGCAAAGGGTCAAGTTAATCAAATTCAATTGTTTGTTTACTGCTTGATTTGAGCAAATGGAGACTCCCATTAGGCTGCACAGCACAGTAGTGCACATTGCGAGACGTGAAGACGAGCAGAGTAGCATAACTACTAACTAACTAACTAGAGCGTTGTTCCTTGCTTGTGAGACAATTTTCTTATGCTGAGCACGACCTCCGGTCCGGACTACGGGTGACTTCCAACCCGGTTCATATGTCTAGTTTGCTTGCGGGTTTATGTAACGACCCCACCGGGGAGCCTTGATCAACCAAAGCGAATCGCCACGCCAGACCTCATCGTGTTTATGTGACGCTTTTTTCAATTGTAGGTAATGGCTGCGGTGTTCATTGAGAAGGACTCCAATTTGATCTGAAAACTCACAGGCAATTGTGAGTGTCTTGTCTTCTAAATTGATAAGCTCCCACCGCACAACGCGTCTATGCGTTGTTGTTGGTTGGGCAACGACCTGATTTGCCAAACCAGAACAATAAAACCTAATCAACGCCGGTTCTGTTTTAACTACTCGCCACCTCGAAGTGGATCGATAAATCTTCTGGCCAGTTTTCACGTTGACAACGATGACTGAATTGCCTGAATTTGATATAGTTTCATTGCGTTCCCCTAAGCTAAGCGGCCACCACATTACAGTCCTGATTAATTGCTACTGATCAACGTCCCGCTTTGGTGGATCGTTTCATTAGAGACTTAATACGAATATGCGTATGTTTAATAGCTACCGCGAGATCCGATCGATTCGTGGAATTCGATAGCTTTTTTATAGGATGATTTTTTTTTATTTCGATGTGACCATCTGTCCTCAGGAGATTCCTGTTCCCCTTGATTGGGACAAACGTGGAATATTTTAAGGCTGGACCAACTGCTGACGATGCTTGGAAATCCAATACAATTTCAACTATCCGAGTGCTTCGGTTGGAACACGAGCAACCTTGGTAGGTTGACACAGTACATACTAGGGTGTCCCAAAATCGCACCGGTCCGGTGTCCGGTTGCACCGGGGTGCTGGTTTTTCGTCGTTCGGAACATGCCCCGATCCGATCCCTTCAGCACTACTACCGACTTTCAGAACAGCCAACTTTGCTACTGTTCAAACCAGCACTCCTGCACTGACTGTGGTCACTCCGCATTCCGTACACGGCCATCCCGTCCTAAAAACACGCGTACGACTCGGCCCCTCAGCCAGCCATTCTGGACTCGATCCTCCACAACAATCATCAGATCTCCGACTTGAACGGGTTTGTAGTCCTTGAACCACTTAGTGCGCTTGGTGATCGTTGGAAGATATTCTTTGATCCACCGAGCCCAGAATCTGTCCAACAGTTGTTTGCACTGGTCTCAGTTACATCTCGCTGTCATCCTCTCACCAATCGACTTTCTGGCCGCCTGGTTGACGCCGCTGGTGCTCAGCATCAGGAAGCAATTCGACATTAGTGCTTCTTGCACCTTAGAGTCGATTGGGAGATACGTCAGTCTCGAATTTACGATGGATTCCGCTTCCACCAGGAGCGTACAAAGGGTCTCATCGTGAGGTTTACCCTCGGTAGCTTTTCACTGACCGGACCATGCGTTCCCAAGATCCCCCTGATATGCGGTGTAGAAGTTGGATTGAAACGCCACTGTGTATCCGTATTAGTGAAGGTACTAGCGAGATTGATGTTGATCTGCTGGATTTCCATCTTCAGGTCACGGTTGGCACCCGCAAAGTTCGTTCCTCTATCGTTAAAGATTTCCCTCGGGGCCCCCTTCCGCGCAACGAAACGCCTTACCGTCATCTTGCAGGACTCCGTTGTGAGGTTGTGCACCACTTCAAGATGCACTGCGAAACAGGTGAATAACGCGACCCAACCTTTCACTGCCTTCACCTCGCTGCGTCCCTGCTTCACCAACATCAACCCGAAGTAGTCCACACCGGGGCCGGGTCACAACGTCCGAGGCCATACAGTCCCGGACATTAAGTCGCGTTTTTTTTGCGAAATAGCGTCCAAAAGTTTGGATGCGTCATAATATCCTATGTGCCTTCTTTCCTTGGACTTCGTGGCGTATCTGCAAGTTCGGACGTTATGCCCCGGAAAAATGCGCCATAAAGTCCTGGGACTTGGATAAATGGATAAATATGAAGAGTGCTGAAAAATCGAGTTTTGCAACGAGTTGCATACAAAATTTTTTGCAAAGACAAAAAAACGGTAGAATTTATTTTACTCAAACAGAACCATCGTGCTTCCCCATGGCTGAATGATAGCGTCCACGTGTTCCATCCTACGATATTTGAATCAAGCAAGCCGTGCTATAACCGTCACAATCGTCACAATATTTCAAGCTCTTACCTTGGAAACTCTGGTTTCCAATCAAACAATCGCATGATTCATAATGCAACCCAAATGAGTTGCATTATGAACCATAATGCAACTGTTTTATTTAGTGAAGAAAAGTAGGCCGTTACGATACCTAAAAGGCAAGTATAAAAATAGATATTATAGGACGAAGTAGCAAAAAATGTCAAATTTGTTCAACTGCTAACTCACTTGTTTTAGTGAATAATTTGAATCTGTTTGCACAAATAGCTAGAGCACAATCCTAGCTTTGTGATGCATATAAAGAAGTTTGTCTAGAAGCGGTTTGGAACGCAGAAAAATGCGAAAATGGGAGAGACAGAAATTTTTGTCGTCGTTGTGCTCGAGTACCGGTGCTCTCGCGCTTGGAAACCGTTTCGAGGAAGAAGGCTGCTGGAAAAAAAATGTTATGACATTTATTTTTCAAACAGTTTGAGTTTGGCTGGGCTTGTGATGTTCGTGTGGAAAAATGGCAAATATACAGCCGGTAACCTTTTTTTTTCAGTACATTTCTCATCCCTGGTGCCAGTGATTCCAAGTTCTTCTGCTATATTCGCTTCCACCAAAGTTTTTGATAAACCATATTCGAGAAAGCGTGCGTTTTGATGGTTTTGCCATTTCCGTATATCGTCACCGAAACAATTGGCTTCTTTAGCGGTGTTGAGATAATTCCATATTCAGAATCTGCATGCAAAACTGAGCCGAAATCCAAATTTTCATGAATTTTGGTGCCCGGGAACCTATTTAAAAATCAGTTTGAAGTTTGTATGGGAGCGATTTGTCGAATCACCCCTCGACGCATTTTGTACTGGGCGGAGCTGTCAAGCAGTTGGCCAGCTGTCAAAAGGTGATTTCGAAAAATCTCTTCAAAAGCAATTTTAGGTACCAAAATGAAGTTCTAAAATTCTGAAAAAAATCATGGTGGTTCAGAAAAAGGTGCTCTTTTGTATAAAATCAAAAAATCAATACATTTTTCCTAATTTAAAAACCCAATTCGGAACAGAACAGCTTGGTGGAAATAACGATGAACGGTAGCCGTGCTTGTTATCTTCGAAGTGTAAGTTGCTCGGAATAATTGTGTATTTCCTGGATGAAAAAGCTTGTGATGACGATCCTCGGAACCATTCTCCCCACAGTTGCTTGCCTTGCCTTGGAACTTTCCGTGAGAGCCAAAACAGTGACGACAGAGAAAAATGCTCTTGTACTAGTTTCCAGCGGTCTGCAAGTTGCATCTTCCGAAAGATGTGGCAATCCTTTATTCTGTGTCCGTCCTTCTTCCAGGCCGCACAAGGTTTCGGCTTGTTCTCCTAAGTCCTGACAATAGAAATACACTAGAACTCCAATGGCGCTGTAGTCACTTTTCTCATTTAATTATTTTAATTATTTTAATTGCAATAACTTACTATTTTTAAGAGGCCATCTTGTAGAGGACCTTTTGTTTTGGTAAACAAACTTAACTTGACACTTCTAGTACCGCTGCTGACGCTGTAAGGGCGTGGCAAACTAGATGTTAGTCACATGAATAGTCGCGACATTGGACTTCTGTGGCTAGTTATTCTACTGTCCTGACGATTGGCGGAAACGCTTTCCACTGCCTTCTCCTCGTCTTCGGGTTCTCCTGGTTACCACAAAGCCCAACTGCTTTGCTGAGAAACGTCACCTTACTGGCGGCTGTCACGATTGTGAATATTGCATATCTCACCAGAACAAGCCCTCCCTAGCCATCTTAGCAAACTACAGTAGAATCACCTGTCAGACGAGACTGCATCACGGACCATCAGGAGTCTAAGTGAATCTTTCTCAGAATTCTAAAGGAATCCTCCTTATGGTCTAGAGAGTCCTTTTCAGGGTCCTAGTGCATACTACTCACGATTCTAGGTCAGTCCATCTCTGGATTCCGATTTTTTTTTTTTTGAGAATCCCTCTCAGGATTCTAGATGAATTTATCTTGATAAGGTGGAGGTGGAGGATTTTGGGGGAATTTCACACAGGATTCTAGTGGTATCCTTCTCAGGATTCTGCGGCTACTCTTCCCAAAATTCGGCTTTCTGGGTAATCCCCGTCAGAATTCTGGGGAAATTTATTTCAAGATTCTGGGGAATTTGTCTCATGGTTCTAGAGAAATGCTTGGGATTCTAGGGCTATTTTTTTTTTTCAAGATTCTAGGGCACTTTCTTTCGGAATTATTAATTCTTCATTTCACCAGATTCTGGGCAGAATTCTCTTGAGAAATTTGGAGAACCCCTTGCATAGATTTTGTGATTCCTCTTAGGGTTCGGAAGAAATCCTTCTCAGCATTCTGCGAGAATCTCAGTAGAATTCTGTTTTCTGTATTTTCAAACATTGGTTTTATTTATAGTTGCTCCCAGAAATTCCTTTCGGAATTCTGGGAGAGTCCCTTTTAGTAGTCAGAGAAAATCCCTGACAAGATTATGGGAAGTTTCTCTTAAGCATTTAAAGTATTCTAAAGGAATCATTATCAGAGTTCTGGGACAATCCCTTTCAGGAGTTTAGGGGAGTCCTTCCAAAGATTCTGGGAGAATGTCTTTCAGGAATCTGCTGTTTTTATTTTATTTTATGTGGGAATAACTCTCGGAATTCCAGAGAATCCTTCTCAAGATGCTGGGGAAGTCCATTCTAGAAGTTTTCGTAATTCCCTCCAAGAAGAATCCTTATCAGATTTTTGGACAAAAGCTTCTTAGGTTTCTGGATATATTTCTCTTAAGAATCTGGAAGAACCCCTCCTATGATCCTTCTCAGGAATCTCTCGTAGAATTCTGAGGAATACCTTTCAGGATTCTGGCAGAATTATTCTCAGCATTCTAGGGGAATTCTGGGAGAATACCTAAAAGGATTCTGAAGGAATTCTTCTCAGGATTCAGGGGGTATCCTATCTCCCAGAATTCTGTGAGAGACGTCTCAGGCTTCTTTGGCAATCCCGCCCAGTATTTCGAAGGTACCTTCCTCAGGATTCTAGAGTAATCCTTTTTAGGATACTAAGCTACCCTTTTCAGGATTCTGTGTCATTTCTTTTAAGTTTCTCGGGGAATTAATCTTAGAATTTCGAAAATCTTTTTTTTTTTTTTTTTGGTGAGAATCTCTCTCAGCATTCTAGATGAATTGAAATTACTCTCAGGATTCTGGGATATTCCATCTTAGGATTCTGAAACATTTTAGAAGAATCGCAAGAGGAAGCCTTTCTTAAGATTCTGAGACAATCTATCAAATGATTCTGGGAGAATTCCTCTCGGGACTCTGTGGAAATCCGTCTCATAGATATGGAGTAATCTATCTCAGGATTCTAGGCAAATCCTTAATAGAATTCAGAGAGAATTCCAACCATGATACCGGAAGAGTCTTGCTTTCTTTACTAGATAATGTCGCTCAGGATTCTGGTGTAATCATTTTCAGCAATCTGAAGAAATCTCTCTCATTATTCAAGAGGAACTCCTTTTAGAGTTCTGGAGAGTTTCTTTAAAGATTCTGGGAGAATTTCTCTCAGCAGTCTACAAGAATTTATCTCAGTACTATACGGGAATACTTTTCTCAGGTTTTTTATTTCGATTCAAAAATAATAAATATCTTTTTTTTTTCAGAATGCACTGTCTCAACGTTATATCTATTTTCGAATCAGAGTCGTGGAATGTTGGATGGGCAATCTCAAATTTGATATTGAATTTATTTAGACATATAACACATACCATAAACTTGAGCCACGTAGCAAACGAATCATTTAATAGTTTTGTAATATTTTATAATATCGAATCGATGTAAAAACAGCAATTCAAAGCATTCGATTAAATCGGTGAATCGATTCTGCTGATCCGATTCGAATCGATTCACAAAAATCGATATCTCAGCCAGATTTGCCCAATGCTAGTTCCTTCTATGATTCCTCCCTAGATTTCTTCTGGCGATGTTTCAGGTATTCCATCCAAAATTTTTTAGGCGATTTCTATGAGGATTCCTCCTGAACCCTTTCAAAAAATCCTTCAAAAATTTCTTCCGTAACCCAATAATTGATTCTTCTCGGGTTTCCTTCGGAAATTCATCCCGGAATTCCTCCGGGATTCCACCTCAGATTCTTTTAATTATTCCATCAGAGATCCTTTCAGGAATTCCTCCCAGGATTTTTTTAGAGAATTCTCCTAGGATTTATTCAAAAACTCCATCCAAAATTCCTTCAGGGATTATTCTCGAGATTCCTCCGTGGATTTCACCCTGGATTTCTACATAAGTTGCTTTTTGGATTCCTCCATGGATTCCTTGAATGATGCGAGATGGACCAGCCTACCCGAGCAGAAGAGAATAACAACAGCATAACAAAATGCGTTATTTTGGCAAAATAACTGCATAATGGAATTAGTAATTTTGTAACGCTCTTCTTACAACCATTGCATTGCTTAGTCCCTAAAATATCGGAATGAAAAGTTTCTTTAATACCGACAAACGACTTACGCGCCACTCCAAAAGGAGGTCGTAGGCGGAGATTATTTCAAGGATGCCCGGCCTGAAACTCCCAATCTGTGGGCGAGTTATTCAAAACGTTTTCCAACCAATATCCGAACTAATTATTCTAAAACAAAAATATCATTCAAAAACCTTTATTTAAAATATTTACAACGTAATTTACTCTCGTGGGAGGTCATATTTATTCTATAGCAAAATTTAAAAAAAAACTATTTATTCGATTCGCGATTTTGAAATTAATTTCATGGATCGGTTCAAAACCTAACTTCTATTACCTTGGTTTTGGTTTATGCCTAATTGAGCTCAATTTCGTTTCGAAACAGTGATCACTGACCTTTTTCTTGAAGACCCTTTACGTTTCAACGCCAAGCAGCTTCCCTCTATGACGAGACGGTCGACAAAGTCAGCATCGGCCTGGGTGGTTGTCCTGGCTATTCGACGAAAGCTTCGTTTGGTGTAACGCGCGCACGACTCTCGGACTCTCTCGCGCCGAGAGGTTAGAATCGGCCGACGTCTCTCACGCCGGTGACGGGAGAGGTTAGTTTCAGCCAGCGGCCGAGCAGAACCAGTTTCGAGCGGATTTTCCTGCGGGCGGTGGGTGGTATGTCGAAAGAGGCGGAGTGTAAGCTTCTCCGGCGCCAAGGAGTGCAGCAGTTAAGCTTTGGCGGTTCGTAAACCACGTGTGTAATCTTCGACACAAGTTTGTACCACACCACAACTTAATAATCCGATTTAACCTTTTCCGCTCTCGAATTAGAGGCAATTGGTGCCCCGACCGGGCTCCCACGTTAATGGGAGAACCTATCAACGTGATTTTGGATCTCATTACACAAGTTAAGCGTGTTTGTAACACAATGAGTCTTACCTGGGCCTTCTTTTCTTCAACCTAATTAATCACTAGTGCCTTTTATAGTATAAGCATTCGAAGTAATATTGCTACTAAAGTGATAAGTAATTAGGTATACAATTTTAATACAACATTTAGGCACTTACTATTCTTTTTCTGTTCTGAAATTCACCATCAAATAATTTCAAATTAAAATTGTTCAAACTTCTTAAACTTTTCCGACACCGAACTATTCAATCCAAGCACTCCAACGAAAGTGATCTGATTTCAAAAATGGCTTTTCCTTTCAGGTCCCGTGACCTTGGATCCACCAATCAAATGTAATTGCGTTGTAAAATTTGCATTGCCTTTGAATGATGCAATCACGGCTTTTTGCGTCGTGGGAAATTAAGATTATGATTTTATCTTTTTCTCGCCTACACATTGGATACGCAATTCGAGCAGTAGGGATGGGAACACTGTTGGAAGGTTCGAGTAGCTTAACTCGTTTATGGCTATTGTTTAATGTTGTATAATTAAAGGCGAATCATATTCGAATTATAGTATTTACAGGTTGTTGTAAAATAATCGTTACAATTTTCATGTTATTAACATAACATATTGAGTTATAAACTTGTCTGTCATAAGCGGCAAAATAACAAGTCACATAACAAAAATTTGTTCCTGAAAAATCAATTTAATAACATGTTTTGTTAGTGGCAATAACAACTTAATAACAGTGAATTTGGGAAATATTTCAATAACAAATTTTGATATTAAAGAGTTATTGATAACATTCCGAAAGCAAAATTAGGGTAAAAACTAACTTTTTTTACTCATTTTTGGGTAATGATTTTAAGTGTGTTATTCTATTTTTAGAAAATAATAGGTCACATAAAAATATCGATTTCATTATAATGACTTACAAACATGGACGGGAATTGAACCTCCAATCCTGCTATCGTAAATTTTCAGTCGCCTTTACCAATGAGGCTATCACAGCACTTGCAGTGAGGGACGATAGAAGCTTTACTGGTTCTACGTATTGCCAGTTTCCCCATTCCCCCATTCTTCATTACACCAACGAACCTAACCTCAATATGACTGACAATTCTCAGGTCATTTTGACAGATGCATCATGAGCATGAAAAGGACGGCAACAAGATCGATAAAGTAGAATATATGATCTGTCTTTTTCGTGCATGTGTGTGGTCTGTCAAAATGACCTGAGAAGTGTCAAACATTTTCATGGCTAGCTCTGTTGGTGTAATGAAGAATTTCATGTTTGCCAGTCGCAGGACAAAAATAGACAGAGATTTGAATGCAAGATCAAACAATGAACCTCTCTCTCTCTTACCAACAGCGCTATCGCGCTGCGCAGACATGCGCACTGAAACACTAATAACAGTGGTGGCATGGCCCGTCGTCGGCTATTTCCAAGGAGTAAAGAGAACGATGAAAAAGTTCTATGTAGTCGACTATTTATGATTGAGCTTCGTCATGGGGTGTATTTTGGCGGCGACAAAGATTCTTTCCGTACGGAGATGATCTTTATTTTATTTTTTGTTTTGTTCGCGTTGTGAGAACGGCGATTATACACGTACCTACCTACGTGAGCGAAGGTAAAAGGAAATTATATCATATGCCGATATGATTACTTCTGCAGATGCTGTTTAGTTTTATTCTGTTTAGGATTATTTTTAGTAATGAAAAAAGATATTTATGACATAATGTCAAACAATATATGATCGAATAATAATAGATCGAAAGGAAAAAGTTATAATAGACAAATGCAATCACCAATTGAACAGAATTGTCTGTATAGTTGACATTTTTATTGATTAGAATTATTTAGTAGGTACCATATTGGCTATCTCCACTCTCACTAACATTCATTACTTCGTAATACATAGTCTGTTCGGTACTTTTTGACGTTATAATTAGAGGTTAGAATAGCAGTACTGTTAAAATGACATACAAATTCAACTAAGTTTACTCAATTTTGAGATAAAAAAAAACTCATTTGCAGATGTATCACTTTTTGAAGCTAAAATTATACTTAACCTATAAGAATTGGAAATCGTAGAAAAGTGATAGGAATTTGGCACCGTAACGGGACTGGGATATTGAAAGAAGGAAATTAATACAAAGATAAACATATCAATAGCTATGATGCTATATTTACCCAAAACTCAAATTATAGCAATGAATAAAATAAAAAATACGGAAGAGTCTGATGAAATTTCTAGATATTGCAATGCCTTTATTTTTTACTTCATAATATGAAACAGCAGACAATAAAATAAAGCAGGTATACTATGTAATGGTTATATCTGCGATAAATTTTCTCCGATTTTGACAATATTGATCTCATTTGATCCAGATTTATTTTTTCCATCAAAAACAAATCCGACTGAACCGATCTGGTCATCGTGAGTTAAGAAAAAACCTGAATTCAGTAACAAATTTTGAAAACGACGTATAATCAATGGTGTAGCATTGATTATACGTCGTTTTCAAAATTTGTTACTGAATTGCCATACACGTGGAATTTTCCATAAACCAGCTGCAATTGGCTTCTTTAGTTGTGTTGAGATAATTCCATATTAACAATCTACATGCCAAACTTAGCCGAAATCCAAATTTTCATGAACTTTGGTACCCGGGAACCTATTTAAAAATCGATTTAAAGTTTGTATGGGAGCGATTTGTCGAATCACCCCTCGTCGCATTTCGTACTGGGCGGAGCTGTCAAGCAGTTGCCCAGCTGTCAAAAGGTGATTTCAAAAAATCTTTTTGTAATTGAATTTAGGTATCAAAATAAAGTTTTAAAAATCTGAAAAAATCATACTGGCTTATAAAAAGGTGCTCTTTCGAATAAAATCAAAAAATCAATATATTATTCTTAATTTAAAAACCCAATTGGTAATTGGTACAAATAAAGTACCTTACCAAGAAAAAAATGTTAAATTTAAATTTATACGTTCAATATGTAGTCCGTCCAAAGTCTTACACCGTACATGAAACCGTTTTTAATTAGATTTTGTTTTAGATTTTATAGAGGCATTTTAAAATCTTCTCCTGTGTGATAGGGATAGGATTTTTCAAAACACCATCGTTCTTCTTCTGCTATGTTCTGCTATGTTCTCGTTTAGATGTATGCAGGGTACTGCGCCACTTGGGCAGTGGCTGGTATTTTGGGTACTTTTCAGCTACAACTCAGTCAATTTCAGAAATTTAGCAAAACCTCGCGCCGCCCAGCAGGGACTTTGTTTTGTACACATTACAGCACCTCCATGTCACGTAATATACCACACCTCTTATCAAATGTGATACCGTAAGCGTACCATACTTTGCGCACCTAGGGCCTAACTTTGCGCACTTTTCAAAAAATCGTTAAACAGTTTTTCTGGTGCATTATGCAAACTTTTTCTCACGGAATACTAGTTAGTGATATGGGGTATGCACTTTATATGCAGTTGCTTTCCCTCAAATGCTGTAAATAACGTTGTAGAATGACGTAGGTTTTGTTTCAAAATTTGTTTTAGTTTAGATAGCAATACCATAAAGTATTTGTGCACTCTCAATAATACAATAATAACTAAACTTGTTCCACAACAGAATGTAATATTGAAATGTTATTTAAGGGCTGCATACCAATTGCTTGGTCATAACAAAATAAGATTGTCCAACAAAACATGTTATGGAAACGTAATGCCTTGATAATTCAATAATAACAAAACAAGACATAAAAACAGGTTTTGTGATTTCGTAGTTATTGATTTGATATTCCCCTCTGCTCGGGAGGGTTGAAAATTTCGTTAATTAAGATGTTTATCTCATTATAATTATAATAATATACATATTGATAATGATATACATTTCTCCATAGAGTAAAAAGCAAACCCGGGCAGAGTTCAAGTACTGACGATCAAAATGTGATATTGGTTTGTTTGAGATAAGAGGTAAAAGTACTGAAAATAATAGCAAAAATTTGTTCTTGAACCATCTAACCAATTGCAAAATATGATATTTGCAGACCAATCAAATAGCTCACTGCTATTGGCTAGATCTTACCAAGAGCTGAATGTGCTATGATGATGATGTTCTAGGAGTAAAATTGAGATATTATTTTTAGTACTTTTATTTCATATCTCAAACTAACAAATATTACTTTTTGTTCTCCATATCAAAATATGCTATTATTGAGCTTTTTTCCTCTGCTCGGGAAGGCAAAAAGGCAAAAGCTCGACCCTAGTTGAAAATACATTTTTTTTTTAAATCGAAGCAGATACAAATAAATGTATACCGTGTGGTGATTCTACCATCCATGAGCTAAAATTTTGCTGAAAAAAGTTACGCCAAATGTCTTTTCAATTTTGAGTTACAACACTTTTTGTATGTGTGTGTCTTATTCGAGCTCTTGCCCCACCACTGAGGCAAAAGTTCGAATTTAGTCACTGTGGAATTTTGCTAACCGTAGCACACTATTTTGATACTTTGGTGATTGCAATACCTAAAAATAATAAATACTTGATGTTGGAACTGGAATACACTTTAAAGTTCGATCTGGATTTTATCCAAATCAGGGTTAAATTTACTACACCAAAAATTAGTAGTTTTTCGACAAATTCAGATAAAACAACATTTTTTTTCAACTTTGATCGAATTTTCTCACTAGTTCCATCATTTTTGGAGATAACATTTATATTTTTCAGAATTTTAGGTTTTTACCTAAAGTTGCCATATGACTCGAACTCTTGCCCCACTATGTGTAAAATATGATTTACAAATCTTTAACATGCTGAAGCATCTTCAAAATATACCTAGTTACGCCCCAAAATAAAATATCGAATTCGATTTCATTACAATTCGATTCCATGCGTTTGAAGGACCATCGCATATTACAATTTTTTGTTCAAAAACCAACATTTTGCCATAACTTTTCGAAATATTGATCAATTTTCATAATTTTTTGAGTGAAATACTCTCTTTCACATAGGTTTCGAACAACTTTGACACCCGAATGAAATAATTTGAATTGAGCTCAAAACCTCAAAAAGAAACTTTTGCCCCACTCGAACTTTTGCCCTCTTTTACTCTATATTATTTAAGGGGTTCAAGCAGTATTCCCGGGATTCCTTTGGGGATTTATCCCAGGATTTATTCAGAAATTCCCTCCGCAATTCGTTCAGTTGTTCCTCTCGATATTTATTGAGGAATTGCTTCTGGGTTTTGGTCACTGTTTCTATACAGAATTGTTTCAAAATATTCTAACAAAGATTCTTTCAAGCAATTCTTCTAAGATTCTTTCAATGATTTCTCCTGTAATCCTATCGTCATTCCATCCATTTTTTGTGAAATCATGTTAATTTTATGGGAACTTGGATGGTGATAATTATTAAATGAAATTAAATTTATAAGAATATTTAAAATGTGAGACACCTTGGGCGTTAACGGGTGAACCCTGCGTATGCTTTAGGGTCATTTTTAACCCAAACCGTGCACTACGTCAGGGAGCTGTTCACAACGTGATACATTAGGAAGGTGACGGTCATATTTAGTATTTTCCTGTGATTTTCTTTCTTATTTAATTCATTTAGTCTTTCGTATGTTCCATCTTTGTGAGTTCTGCAGTGGTGCAGTTAACCTCAGTTAACTAATTGCGACCTGCTCTGAGAAGGGTAGACTCATACCGGACTTGAACAGAGTGCCGGTACTTTGGGATCCGAAGGTGGCGTTGCTTAACGCTTTGGAGGGGTCATATATGACCCCGAGGTTGAAACCGAGCATAACAAACCTGTTTGAGGCCAGCGACTTTGCGCAAGCAGTTGCAAAACATTACGGCTCGGAGCAGAGTAGAACGTTACAATCTAAATAAATAAAAGTTGTGAAATAGGTATTTTGTGTGTGCAAAAAGTAGGAAAGATGTAAAAACTTGCTGCGCAAAGATAATTCAATAAGCATGTCATACGGTTTTACGATAAAATCGTACTTCAGCTTCTAAGGATCTAAGGCATTGATAATTTTAATATGAATAAAAACAATTTATTATACTTTGGGTTATGAACTTTCAAAGAGTGCGCGCCATGTTGCATGCATATTATAATCTGATTATAATTAAAGCTGTATGCAACCATGACCATCACAAACTTTCAAAGATCTTTTAATCTGATACACGATCCAACCATTTCTCAATCGATCCCGTTGAGCTATTCTTGGCCGGCGTTTTATCGACATTAAATCAGAACTATTTTTACCTCTCGATTGAACTCGAATCAATCGCATCGCATCGCAGCCCCTACATTCATCAATCGTTTACTCACCTTTCACAATGGGCGGCGAAATGCGCCGATGAAAGCACGTTTCACATCAACACGATACCTACGATCAAGATCCACAATCCGCATAGCTGCGCGTTTCGACCTCAACGGGCGAGTGATTTTCACTTCATCTGCCGTCGCGTCGGGGTGGGGACGCGATCGCATCGCTTCGCTGCCAATGCATATTGTTATGGGATGGTGTTTGCAACCGGAAAGGAAGTCGTGCTGTGCGCTAGGCTTTGGCTCTCTCTCTGGAAACACCTTGAGACTAATCGGTTGCACTCGAGTCGGAATCAAAACAAATAAACATAGGTGAACCTACACTAGTTCATCCCACACAACAACGTAGATCATGGACCGGGTGGATTACTCATTCATCACATGAAGATCGATTGGATCATTCTGCAACCAGACAATAAGTGATATACGAGTCATTGGGACCGGGCCAATTTGTGTACCAAAACATTACGTCGGAAGTAGTGAGCTCTATGGAACTTCAGATGTACTAACAGCGTACTGCTTCCGACGTCCACCTGTATCCACCGTCGTCGGCTCAATTTCGCACATTCCTGCCATTCGTGCGCGAAAAGAACATGCTCGTTCCACTTGTCAGCGGAAAATTTACAATCCACTCTCAGCGCAGCGGATTAAATTTATGGCTTGTCGAAAAATGCACGAGCGAATAATGACACCGAATCGCGAATCCAGCTGCCATGTAAGTATAATTATAATAGGTAGCACGTGTAGTGTGCGGTTCCACCATTTAAGTCATAAATGGTTATGGCTAATCTCGTTAGGGGCAAAGAAGCTTAACGACCCTACTTTGAACGGTTGTCATTCGTTACGTCAAACCGTGTCATTGCGGGTGCTCCAGTCGACTGAGATGGTGAAAAGGACTCGGAAATAATGCGCGTTACGAACGCGATTTACCTAGGGTCTGGGACCATTTGGGCAGGAGCACCTATTTTGGGCACTTGCTGCTATAACTCAGTCAATTCTGAACCGATTGACTTGATTTTTGAGACACGATCAGATACGCACAGTATCTAGCCATGTACAAAAATTCAAGTCAATCGATTTGAAACTGACTGAGTAATAGCAGCAAGTGCCCAAAATAGGTGCTCCTGCCCAAATGGTCCCAGACCCTACCTTCTGTCCAATTCTTATCTGAATAGACAACATGACAACACAATCGATTAAAAATGACTACTATCCACTAGAAATGGTATCTTCCTCAGCCTTATACATTGCCTCTATTAAACCCATTCGTTAGGTACTCTGTTTTGTCCGACAATCACTTGGTGGGCGATTAAAAAGTGAAAAGCAGAGACAACGCCCACGATCAGTAACCGCGACAACAACACAGTTTACACGCACCATAATGCGGATCAGAAAACATTCAAGTTGGTACCAAGCAAGCTAAAGGCAGAAGAACAACCAATCCGATATGGTTGGAAATGGCATTTATCACTTGTTGCTTAATCTGCGATGAAATATTTTCATAACGTTTTGTTGCTTCGTTGGTGCGCTCGCGGGGCGATGTAGTGTGTGACGGCCTTCTACCTTGCGATCAACGAGACAATTAATAAGCGGGTGGATGACTACGAGTACTTGTACGGTAGCTCGTTGTAAGCGGGAATGGGTTACATTATATCTAAAGTGTCACAACCCTAGCAACTCTATTCTTTTATTTAGTTAGAGATTCGTTCGAAACCTTTACGCAGTTTTGCACACCGTCCATCGTCGCTTTTAGCAGTCTAGTGAGCTTCCCGGAGAAACCGTTCTTGTCAACGATTTTCCATAGCTCTGTGGGGTCAATACTGGCGTATGCCGCCTTGATGTCAACGAACAAGTGGTTAGGACCTGGTATTCGCCGCATTTTGAGAGGATTTACCGCACGGTGAAGATCTGGTCCGTTGTCGAGCGGCCGTCGACGAAGCCAGCTTGATAACTTCCCACAAACTTATTTGCTGTAGGTGAAAAACGACGGAAGATGATCTGGAATAGTACTTTGTAGCACTTTGTATGTAGATTATGGATGGAGCAAATGACCCCTTCCTTCCACTCCTCCGGTAGCTGTTCGGTCTCCCAGATCCGGACTATTGCAGACAGGTGGCTAATTTTCCTGGGCTCATTTTTATGAGTTCAGATACCGTCTTATCTAGCTGACTTATTGTTCTTGAGCTGCTGGATAGCATCCTTAACATCCTTTAGCATGAGAGTAGGCTCGTTGATGCACCCTGCTGTAGTCATTCTCCCGCTGCCTTAGGCATCCATGACAGCAATCTACACACCAATCAGGTACGCGTCGAAGTCCTGCTTCTATCTTTCAATCACCTCACATTCATCCGTCAGGAGTAGAGAATGTCATTTCGACATATCTATTCAATCACCTACAGCTTTATGGTATATGTAAACCTTGTGCGGCTCGACCACCGCGATAAAGGTACCTACACCCTCCACTATTCGAAAGATGGTGGCACGCCGATCGTTGCAGTTTATAGTTTGACAGTCAATATGTATTGCGCTTAGTAAGAAAAAAATAGTTTCACGGTATCGACCGCGTGCGATCAGTACGAGGATCAGTATAGGCCTGAGTGCAACAAATACGGCACAACCAATCGAAGCAGCAACAATTACAGAAAATATTGTTTCATTTCCGTTTAATTAAAACCTAGATTGAGTTTAAATAAGAGCGAAATGGATTTCTCTTCATCGACTCTCTCTTCTTTTTTTTATCTGTATTAACGAGATTTTTAGCCGTTGGCTAGTTTATCTCGAGACCCACGCTTTACTACCCTTCCGAAGGAAGAACTCACATTTGTCGGGAGTGGGATTCAATTTCGGGTCCTTGGCGTGCTAGTCAAGTGTTCTAACCATCACACCAGGTCCGCTCCACTCTATCTCTCTCTTTTTCAAATTAAACTCACAAGATGCAAGTTTAATTAAACTTTTTTTACGTTTGGACGCAAGATCGCATCCCAACCTAACGTTTTATGGCCAACAGGTTTAATCAATCTTTCATCTTATCAGTTTTGTTTAAAGAAGAGAGGGTCGACGAAAAGAAATAGATCATGTTACTTTCGCCCTTATTTAAACAATCTTAAAAGGGACCGTAATGAGTTAACTTACCTTTCCATGCAAGTGATCAACAACAACGGTCAGCCGGTGGACGAGCGTCGATGTTTGTTTTGGTCGCAGACAATGGAAACCTGCTGCGTGTAGCTTTGGCGCGCAACAACGTCGTCTGGTTTCTTGCTCCTGATTGGCTGCGCGCAACTGGAGTGGAGCTGCGCGTAGCTGCCCGGCGCACAAATTGCGCGACGAAAGAAAAACTTTACAAAATATACGCAATAAGGTAAATGTCATCGTCTAGGGTAATTCATGTATTTTGGACAGGCTGAGGACAACGTTGTAAAAGTCGTCCTCTAGCTTCCTTAGAAAGCAATTAATTATTTTTCAAAGTTACTAATACGCTTATAATATGATTGTACTTTGCGGTCCAGGTGACAAAAAACTTAACGAAAGCAATTTAAGCTGAGAAAATCACAATTTCCAATCGCCTGTTAGAATTGCATTTTGGACACCGAATATATTTTTTGGACACTGTCAGGTATATATAATTTGGACAGGGCTATTATCTCAATGATTAGCCATGAATACTGGGGATTTTTTTTTATTATCGAACACTTTGGGCCGAAGGGTCTCCGATTTCAATGAAAATTTCACCAGAGCTAGAGGTCGTGGATATATGACCATATATGGAATTCAAAAAAATCATAGTCGACTATTTTTCCGGGAATCACTAGATGAAATTTCACGATTTTTCAAAATTTTGTAAAACATCCCAAACTTCAAAAAATCGTATCTCAAAAACTATGCATCGTAAAACAAAGTTTTTTAATGAAATCGACGCCAAATTACTTCAGCAATCCGATAAAAATACATTGAGAAAAAAGTTTTTCAGAAAATTTTTCACCATAGAGAAAAAACGTCTAGAAATGCTAATAAAAGTACCGTCTGTATCATAGATTATTTTGAACAAAATTTTTCCTAGCGCAAAAATTAATGTTCTTCATTTCGTTCTTTGACGCCAAAATGGAATCTCTAACCGTTTTAGAGATATAGCCAAAAAACCAACGGTCAGTCGCTATATTTTCATAGGAAGCCATCTACAACAGCGGCCGTTCACCTGTTGCAACATGTTTGCTTTGCAACGAGCAAATGACATACGCTAATTGTAACGTAACTTTGACACTAACGTGCATCGGAGTGCACTGACAGCACATATATAGCCTTTTGAATGCATTAAATAGTCATGTTTTGCAATGATCGGGTTTCTAACTAAAATGTGTTTCAAATAACAAGTTAACAACGAGCCAATGCCACCGGTGAGCGTAAAATTACTTATAGCACTCATGCCCTATATGTTTTCCATTTCAATTTAAGAAAACAATGAAAACAAAGAAAACTATTAACGGAGAATGGTTAGTACTCAGCAAAATATTTGAAATTTTACCTAACGAAAAAAAAAATTGCATACGAATTTCTATCTTATTTAACTTAATTTTACATCAAACAATTTCTTGTATAGAATGTTGAACGCAAGGTTCATACTGAGAGCAAGCTGTAAATTTATAAACTGATGGAAAAATGTGTGCGATACGACGAGGTCCTTTTGTTACAGGTTAAATGATATAACATTTTTAACTGTGTAAGTAACAAAAATGCATAGTTGCGTAGTATTTTTTGATTATAATTCTTTTGCTTCGTTCAGAAATAACGAAAGCATTCTAGAAATTTTCAAAAGATATAGATAGTTAAAGATCCAATATTGACCCATGAAGCTTCGTAAATACACAGGCTGTGAATGAAAATGAGGACGTTAGAGGATTTCTTGAAATTAAACATTTACTTGACATCTTAGAGCATTAAACAATTTTAGTCAATATTTTAATCATTCGAACCGTGCACCTACTTATTGGTTGATTCGAATATATTATGGGTAGTAGTATGAGTTTGCCATGCTCGTTCTCAAAACTGATTAAGTCTTTTTGACAACAAATTGTTAGTTAGAAAGAAGTGATGAATTGATTGATCTCACATTTCAGTGTTTTTTCTATTAATCAATGTCAAAACTTACTTTAACGGTAATGATCGATCCTCCAGCGTATCGTGCTGTCTCAACTGTTGTCAACTCAGTAGCTCTATACAGAGCTCGGAATTAATATTTGCCAACCATTGCTGAATATTATTATCGTCACTGTTGGAATTGTGTCGCTTCTTAGAACAGGAAAAGCTTGGTTTGTAGCAACAATGTTTTATTAGCGCGTTAAGAAGTTGTATGCATGGTAAAATTTAATTTGCTGCCCGTACTAATTAGTACATGTTTATTTTATTATCTGTATTAACGAGATTTTTAGCCATAGGCTAGTTCATCTCGGGACCCACACTTTACTTCCCTTCGTATGTCGGGAGTGGGATTCGATCCCAGGTCCTCGGCGTGACGGTCACGAGCTGTAACCATCACACCAGATCCGCTCCAGAAAGTACATGTTTGTTCCTCTCATCCATGGTATATATCTTTTAAAGTTCCGTTAAGTTTTAAATTAGTGTTTTTTCCAAAGCACATTATACAAACACATTATGCACAGACCATGCTATTTATTAAATATTGAGTGGAAAATGTCTCTTTATGGTGTATAGAAGAATCCACATACCAATGATCATTTAAGCAACAAAAACTCTATAAAAACAAAATAAAGCTTTACATGTGTAAAGAGACCTTATAGTTACCTGATATCCACTCATCTCTAACGGCATATGATTGCTTTGATTGACAAAAAAAAATACGTTGAAATATGCGTTTGCTCGTTGTAAACTTGTTATTTGCAACGCTTTCTAGTTACAAATCCATTAGTTCAAAATTTGATAAGTTGTTGCATTCAAAAGGCACTCAAGTGCCATATATGTGCTGTCAGTGCACTCCAATTCACGCTAGTGTCAAAATTACGTTGCGATTAGCGTATGTCATTTGCTCGCCGCAAAGCAAATATGTTGCAACAAGTGAACGGCCGCTTTTGTCGATGGCTTCCTATGAAAATATTGCGACTGGCCGTTGGTGTTTTGGCTATATCTCTAAAACGGTAAGAGATTCCATTTTGGCGTCAAAGAACGAAATGAAGAACATTAATTTTTGCGCTAGGAAAAATTTTGTTCAAAATAATCTATGATACAGACGGTACTTTTATCAGCATTTTTAGAGGTTTTTTCTCCATGGTGAAAAATTTTCTGAGAAACTTTTTTCTTAATGTATTTTTATCGGATTGCTGAGGTAATTTGACGTCGATTTCACTAAAAAAAGTTTGTTCTACGATGCATAGTTTTTGAGATATGATTTTTTGAAGTTTGGGGTATTTTGAAAAATTTGGGAAAATTGTGAAATTTTATCTAGCGTTTTTCGGGAAAATAGTCCACTATGATTTTTTTGAATTCCAAATTTGATCATATATCCACGACCTCTAGCTCTAGTGAAATTTTCATTGAAATCGGAGACCCTTCGGCCCAAACCTGTTCGGTAATAAAAAAAAATCCCCTACTGCTAAATCATGAAAGTAGCATAAATTAGCAAATATTTTCTTACAAATAATCAAATTTCTCCGTTTAACAGGCATCTATTTTGATAACTATTACAGTTTTTGTTAAAATCGAGGAAATATCGCCAGACCCACAGAATACGCCTCCAAGTATGCAATCGCACAGCTTCCCCATGTAGTTCGTCAGATGACCAAAACATATTTACAGTAGAAAACTTCTAATGTATTTTGGACACCACCTCTTTTAAGCGTTCTAGATGAATGTTAAGAGATTGGCTGCCTAATGCTTCTTCATTGAACATTTTTCATTGCAATAAGGCTTTTAAATTGCTAACAATTATCAATTCAACGGTTTTGGGGTGAATATTGTATGTGACTGTGAAGTGTATATCGTCTTGCACACCTGTGCATTTGAGGGGTTTTAATGAAACAATTTACATTTTCAATAATTTTGAAGTGAATTCTTAATTGTTAAAGCGTATTTTCAACGTAACTCATCAGAATAGGGTCTATTTGATCCAATAATCGATATTAATTAGTATCTACTTTTATTAGCTCTTCGGAACAAGACATACATCGCCGTGCATGTCCAAATTACATACATGTCCAAATTATATTTTTTACCCTACCTTCGAAAATGCCAATTGATACTGACCATGAATATCAATTGGCATTTTTCCAACATAGTCGATGTCATTGACCTCAAATATTAAAGTGAGGGTACTTTTTCCGTGACTTATTTATATAACTAATCTAGCTGCACAAGTTTTTCACATACAGCATCCGCTCAATAACTGGTTGCTGTTTAACTGGACTGCTTTTTTAGCTGGGCGCTCGATAATTGGACCAAAGTACAGTTAAAAAGCAGTTGTTTGTCAAAAATAAACAATGTAGCCTTACATTTTGCAAATCGATAAACAAAACACAATATAACAATAGCCTCCGGCTTCGGAAGCTCAGTCCAGTTATCGAGCGGCGCTTGCTAACTGAACTGTCGTCAAAGCCCAGTTATCGAGCGGAAGCTGTACCATATTTTCAGCTTCAGCTTCTGAAATAAGCAGTAGGTGATTAAACCTACACGGAAAATCTAAACTACCTAATATTTGGGTCGATTTTACTCAAAATTGAGCATATCGAATAAACTCGTTACCCAAAATTAGGTTGTTTTCCCTCTCTGGCTCACCAATGTTGTCAAAAACAAAAAGAAATGCATCTACCCAAAGGAAGGTCCTTGACCCCAATAAGCCAATTTTGGGTAAATGTCGGTTTACTTAAAATTGAGTTGAATGAGGGGGGTCTTAGGTTGAATTTACCTACTCTTGAGTATATTTTTTAGCTGGGGGTAAAGGCAATCTATCTGGCGTGAGTATAATCGATTTACTCAAATTTTGGCTTATTGGGCCGAACTATGGAATTGCGTCAAAAGAACTCAATTTTGGGTAGTTTGGCGGTTCCGTGTAGAGATGTCGACACTTTCATTATTGGTCAGAAGGCTCCTGTCCTTATCCCTGCATATTTTGGCTCTTGACACGAAGCAGTTGCGAGATGTGTTGAGATTCTGAGAGAACTTTCGTTTTTCTTAAGAACGGCACAGTAGTTCGATTTCCTCGCACTCTGCTTCTTCCAGGTGGCGCTTTTTCACCCGAGAGAGACGGATCTGCTGTTTTAGCTTCTGTTTGTATCGTTCCACCATCTACCGAGTTCCATGCTGCAGCATTACCGCACGTGCTGCATTCTTCTCCTCCAAAACCGTTCGGCACTACTCGTCGAACCATTTGTTCCATCGACCCCGTTCCACTCCAGCAGTCCTCTAGAGGTGCTACATCAAGGTCATCCAGTTTGACCATCACCAGGAAGTAGTCAGTGTCGTTGTAAGCGCCATGATAGGTGCCGACGTCGATAATGTCGGAGAAGTTCTGTCCGTCAATGAGAACGTGGTCGATTTGCGAGTTGGAAAAAGGGACTTCCTATGGAGTAGAACGTGCCTCTGGAGCCGACCTACTGATACCTGATACGAATGGCCATGTTTTTGGAGGCGGGATCTATTAATGGTAGCCCGCTTTCTTCCGTCAGCTGGTGGGCGCAGAATTTTCCACTTTGCGATCTGAATTCCTCCTCCTGGCCTACCTGAGCGTAAAGGTCTCCTATGATGATCAGGACTTCGTGGATTGGACAGTGCCAGTGGTTATACTCATGTTCGAGCTGCGCGAATAATGCGTCGTTGTCATCCATCATCAGTGCTGCCGAAGTGAGGGCTGTGCACGTTGATCATGCTGAAATTGATGAATCAGCCCTTAACCCTCAACTTTCACATTCTTTCGTGATCGCCACCAATTGATCACGCGTCTCCGCATATCGCCCATCACGATAAAGTTGTTCCCAGCCCGCGTGTATTGCCGCAGCTCTGGTGGACGGTACACGCAGAGAAATAAATTGTAAACACAATTAAAATCTAGTTCAAATCAACCAATTTTTCAGTTTACTATAGCGACAAGCTAATTTCAAGTTTAAACTGAACTGTTCCATTGTTTGATAATACAAATACTTTCATTTGTCGAAATTTTTGACAGTTTGTTAGAGCAAACAGAGATTTGGTAAATTCAATATAAAATAACGGTTTGTTTAAACGACTGCACTTTTTGCTATTAACAAAGCCGGAATGTGATTGTGTTGGTGACGGCAGCTCCTGCGGCAGCTCGAAAATCTATTTTTAGACGCTCGGCAAGCGGATGGGAAGGAGATCGAATAAAAAGAGACAAAAAGGCGAAACCGACCAACTTTTTGCGAATGCTGTGTTTAGTACCTGCGCGTTATCTATCACGACCAAAACTGCACTTGGAAGTTGCAGTGATGGTTTTGCTATACAGTATGCGGCAGGAAAAAATGCGAAAGTGTTTTTCAACTTCAAACCTCGTTTTCGTCCATTTGACATTAACCAATCTATGTTTCAACATTCCATGATTTATAATAGGCTAGTTTTCTGAAAAGATAATTAAAAATTTTCCCATTTTGGTCACTAACCTTTACAGGGCGGCGCCTGAAACTGAAGACAATCAGAATTGTCAAACCGCAGAAAAGTACACAGGTCGTTAAATTTCGTATCTGATAAAACAAAATTTTTAATTTTCTCTACAATATCATCAAATATATGTACTTATTTCATCTGGTATGTGAAACTACATGGCTCTGGATCAGTGTGGTCTGGTTGTTCATCGAATTTGAGCTAATTTTGTTACTGTTATAGTCATTTTGTTTAATGACCATTGGGCGCGCTGTTTCTTGATACCCGCTTATTAGGCTTACATTATCACATGTTAAACATCAAATAAGTTCATTTTTATTTTTCAGTGCTAGAATATAGACATTGACTGATACACTGTCATGGAAAAATAGTCATATATATCCCATATTTAGCGTGTACTAGTGACTTGAACTTTTCGCATTTTTTCCTGCCGCACCCTGTACCTTCCTCGTTATGGCGAAGTTGGGGTAAGTTTTTCAAAGATGTGTGAGTGCTTCCGAGTCATGTTTGTGGATTGTGGTCCCCATTTTGTAGAAACAAATGAGGTTGCTAACGTTGTATGAAATAATGGTGATTGGTTGTACTCTAAGTAACCAAGCGTTTTATTGTTTCAAACAAGCGTCATTTTTCGGCGTGTATGATTACATCTAAACGTTCGCGCCACGGGTCCTATACAACACATCTTCTGCAGCGCTACAATGCCGAACCCGCGGTCCTGAGTAGATCGGCGAGTATGCGGGTGCAAAGCCTGCTTCTCAGCTTAGTGTTCTATGAGCACTAACTATGAGTTATTAACTGAGAGCTTCCTCTGCCAATGACCATTTTGCATGTGTATATCGTGTGGCAGGCACGAAGATACTCTATGCCCAAGGAAGTCAATGAAATTTCCTTTACGAAAAGATCCTGGACCGACCGGGAATCGAACCCGTCACCCTCAGCATGGTCATGCTGAATACCCGTGCGTTTACCGCCTCGGCTATATGGGCCCCTCATCTGTAACCTAAAACTAAAACGCATAAGTTCGTGAAGTTACCAAGCCAGTTCCATCGGCGGCCGGTCGACAACGGACCAAATCTTCCTTCACCATATGGCAAATCCTCCAGAAATGCCGTGAATATCAGGTCCCAACACGTCACCTGCATATCGACTTTAAGGCGGCACACGACAGCTGATTAACCCCTTCGGGACGACTCTTTTACCAACCTCGCCGCTGTAGAACGCGTCAGCGAGATGTAAATGACCCAACCGTCCTGAAAGGGTTAAAGCAACACTGTACGATGTGCAAAATCGCGTCAGGGTTTCGGGTGAGCTATCGAGCTCAATATTAGAATAACTAGCCACAGAAGTCCAATGTCGCGACTGATCGTGTGACTTACATCTAGTTTGCCACGTCCTTACGGCGTCACTAGCGGTACTAGAAGTGTCAAATAAATTTTGTTTACTAAAACAAAAGATCCTCTAAAGGATGGACATTTAAAAATAGTTATTTATTACAATTAAAGTTATTGAAATAATTAAATAGAGAAAGTGACTACAGCGCCATTGGAGTTCTAGTGTATTTCTATTAGCTCAATCGAATTTCGCCGGGGACTGCGACAAGTTGACGGACTCTCATGCCTACTCTTCAACATCGCTCTGTAAGGTGTAATGCGATGAGCCGCGCTCAACTGGCGGGGTATGGGTGTCACAAGATCCGGTCAATTCACGTGCTTCGCGGACGACATGGGCATTATCGCCAGAACATTTGGAACGGTGGCAGAGCTTTACACCTACCTGAAACGCGAAGCAGCAAAAAGGCCGGATTGGTGGTGAATGCGTCAAAAATAAAATATGTGCTGGTAGGCGGAACCGAACCACTTTGTGCCAAAAACCGTTATTAACAAATAACAGGACATTTCAGTTTGGCTTGGTTCGTCGTTGCATCGCGTCGTCGTCCTGTGTGTGTGCTTTTAGAGGAAAAAACTAGTTTTCGTGCGAGTCGGTCGTATAGGGTCGTATGATGCCAGCAGCGGATGACATTTCAGTCTGTCTTGGTTCGTCGTTGCATCGCGTCGTCGTTCTGTGTGTGTGCTTTTAGAGGAAAAAAACTAGTTTTCGTGCGAGTCGGTCGTGTGATGCCAGCAACGGATGACATTTCAGTTTGGCTTGGTTCGTCGTTGCATCGCGTCGTCGTCCTGTGTGTGTGCTTTTAGAAGAAAAAAAAACTAGTTTTCGTGCGAGTCGGTCGTGTGATGCCAGCAGCGGATGACATTTCAGTCTGTCTTGGTTCGTCGTTGCATCGCGTCGTCGTCCTGCGTGCGTGCTCGTCTTCGTACGGGGCGGTTAAGTGTGTTTTGGAGGCAAAGTGGAAGTGCCGCTTTTTTCATTCGGATCGGCCGCGTCGTCGTCGACAATTTGAATGTGCACATCGTCGTACCCGTGTGTTGTTGTAGCGGTTCAGTGTGATTTTGAGGCCAGTTTGTGGAAGATGCTGCAGCCCATACGCACTGGACACTTCGAAGGATGTTTATTGGTGAGCTCGTTCAATTTTATCACAATAATTAATGCTATAGGATGTATAAAATTCTGCACTGGGTTTTGTGTATTTATCTAACAAATATTGAAAAGTTCGTCACGTCATGTGTCGGCGCTAGTTCCAAATGCACATTTAGTTGGTAATAAATATTTTTCTTTTATTTTTTTGCATGTACACAAAAATTTGAATGGTTCGTCATCTTCGGTGTCGACATTTGCAATATTTTAGCCCAAATGAATAAATGTTTTGACTCAAATAAACGTTGCATGAATTTCTGGAAAAAAGAGAGGGTCGGTAAAAGATAGACGGCGAACCATGCGGTAAGATCTTTCTGATTTATTTATCCCGTGTTATTTTGTTAATACTTGTGAATCGATCGCGTTCAGCATTGTCTCGCGCGGAAACGCAAACTACAGATGCGTCGGTGTTTAGCATTGTGTTCTCCTTAGTTGCGAATGAATAACTTATGTAGGGTGAGTTTTGAGGCACAATAGATCGCGTTCGTCGTCCAAGGTTTAGAAGGGTATTTCTTCGCGAGCACATTAATCGCGAATCAAAACATTACATTCGTTTACCACGTCGAAATCCTCAACACATCTCCATTTCCCTTGTCCAAACTCCTAGTGATTTCTCGTAGTAACGCAGAGAATTCCTCGGTTATTGGCCTAAGCGAGAATCACGTCATCATTTCCTTCCCTATCCTCAATTGACCTGCATTCGGACGCGGCCGGCGCTGGTATTGCTTATTGAAAAGTATTGGGATTGCAGCATTTACACAATAAAGAGAAAGCTAATCCCAAGCATCATCTGTTGGTTCTTTGTGTAAATGCAGTTGTCCTTGCAATAACAGTGGAGCAACCGCGGGCGGTCAATCATGCTCATGCTCATGCTCAAAACCGTTATTAACAAATAACAATGTCCACCCAAGTGGCATCCGGCATTCGAAAGATATACTATTCTAGTATCTCCTCTGAAAATTTGAAAATGTTTCATCGAGGGAAATCAAAGTTTTTGTGATTTTAAGATTTTGAGCCATTTCTTTAGGATTTTCTTATATGAGTAAATGTGCACGCGCGGTGTGCCTGATACCACTATTAACAAATCAAAATGTACTCCAAACTCATACCCGGCGTTCGAAAGATATACTATTCTAGTATCTCCTCCGAAAATTTGAAAATGTTCTATCGAGGGAAACCAAAGTTTTTGCTGTTTGAAGATGTTCCTATATTTTCATAGAGTTAGCTCATATATGGGAATATTGTCATACAGTGCTCTTCATATCTTAAACAAATAATAACATCGCTAAACAAAATTAAAAAAAAACTTCGTGAAAAAGAACAGGGTTTTGGAACCATAGAAGTGTCACAGTGAAAGGATTTTCGAAAAATATTGGAACGGGCCTTCATAGATCAAGACCGAACTTTGAATTGAGAACTTGGGGTGTTCAATTGTATACGCATTAGAGTTTCTAGGGTCACAAACCCCTATTATTTTTTTTTTTTCATCCCATAACGTGAACTAGTGTTGAACGGTGTCATGAGTTTCACAAATTCCAAAAGTACAATAAATATTCAAGCAACTTCTCTGGTCATTTGGAAACATTTTTTTTATCTGTATTAACGAGAATTTTAGCCCTAGGCTAGTTCATCTTGGGACCCACACTTTACTTCCCTTCCGATGGAAAAACTCACATTTTGTGAGTTTGTCGAGAGTGGAATTCGATCCCAGGTCCTTGGCGTGATAGTCAAGTGTTCTAACCATCACACCAGGTCCGTTTCACATTTGGCAACGTTTCATTGAGAGGAATGTCAATTACCGTAGCTTGAGAATCTAATCACAGAGAACAGACATCCAAGTCCAGTTCCGAAACTGTGTAAGGAATTTAACGGCCATTTGAAATCGGCAACACATGTGGCAATCGCGTGGCGCTGCAATCGGTTAATTTCCCATACTAATTTTATTCACCACTTGAAATGTTTCAATTCACCACTGACTGTGGCAATATGGTGTTTGGTGGCGTTTGTGTTGTCATCGTGTATTGGTTTGCAACCATACTCGAGTAAAGATTCAAATCCTTACACAACTTTCCTGATGAAATTTGTTCTAGCCTGAATGTCTGTTCTCTGTGATCTAATTAACTCCTAAACTACCAAGGGTCCAAAAAAAGTCGGAAGTCCAACTTTGACAAGGCATTTCTCGGCCGTTTTTCAACCGATTTCAAAACTTTTTTTTGATATGGAACCGGACAGGTTTCAAGATCATCGTCCATTTAAAAAAATATAAAATAGATGCGTCTACCCAAAGTTATTAAGCAAAAGGCACTTCCTAGTTTTTTTGAGAGCGCATTTTTTGCGCACATTGATCAATAAAACAAAATTTAAAGCGATGACATATGGTTTTTTCGACTCTAAATCATGCGTACAGCTGGAGTGAACATGTTTGTGCAAAATTAGTGATTTTTCAGTACACTGATAATTTACCTTACTCAAAAAACTGCTAAAATACCCTATTTTTCACTTAAAATAAGCAATAAATCAAAATTCAAAGCGATGACATATAGTTTTTTTGGTCTTAAATTGTTCGTAGGATTGTACTCGACATTTATGATGAACAATGAAAATGTTCTAATTACACTCTTATTTTGTTTTACCCGGAAAACTACGAAAATTCCATGCTTTTTACACAAAGTAGTCAACAAAACTAAATTTAAAACGATAACATGTAGTTTTTTAGCCTTGAAATGTTCGTAGCAGTTTGGGGGACATACTTGAAGAATAATAGTGATGTTTTCATTACACTCAAATTTTGATTCACTCAAAAATCAACGAAAGTACCACATTTTTCACGCAAAGTGCTTAACAAAAATAATGGCTTAAAATGCAAAGTAGTTTTTTACCTTTAAATTATTCGTGAAAGCGTACTGGACGTTCTTGATGAGTAAAAGTGAAGTTTTCATGGCACACTTAATTTATTTTACTCGAAAAACTACAAAAATACCATAATTGTCATACAAAACAGTCAATAAAACAAAATTTAAAGCCATAACATTGTATGGCCTTAAATTTTCCGTTACAATGTACTGAACCTGTTTTTGATAAAATGTTGATGTTTACATTACACTAATATTTTGTTTCATAAAAAAATGTACGAAAATACCACAAAAAAAGCGAATAAGCCAAAATTTAAAGCAATGATATGTAGTTTTTTCAACTTTGAATATATCGTAGTAGTTTAGTGGATTCATTTGAACAACCTTAGTGATGTTTTTATTACACTCATGTTTTATATCACTCAAAATACTAGGAAAATACCACATTTTGCACACAAAGTAGTCATCAAATAAAAATTGGAGTCAATGCATTATAGTTTCTTTTGCCATGAAATTATTTGTAAAAAAAGTACTAGACTTGTTTGATAAACAATAGTGATCTTTCAATTACACTCGTTGTTTTCTAAATTTGTTTATAAAAAATCAAAAACAAATCAATTAAAGTGAACTTACTATGCGCAGTATATAGTCACATGTTGATGTACCGTAAAAAATATATTTTTACACAGATAATTATTTTTGATAGCTAAAAGCACTGAGATTTTCACTCAGGTGGAGTACTGACTCAATTTGTTATTTATAATTTTATAAAATTCCTCATGTTTTGATACAATAAATTAACCTAACATGTTTCATACGGCTTTTCCCATCATACTGATATTCTTTGCGTTGCAAACTGTAATATTTTTTGGGATTTAATATGTTTGTTAGAGCACTATCAAAGTTTTCCCAAAATGAAAATGTGATTCTCGCTCATATGAAAAAATAATATTGATCACCCAAAACAATTAAAACTGTCCAATCGTTACATTGTTATTATAACTGTGATTCCAGTACTTGTTTTAAAATTATTAAATCAGGAAAAATACATGGAATAATATATTAGGGAAATTTGCTGAAAAACTATCAAAGCTACCCCGTTTTACGGTATTGCATCAGAAACTCTTCTATATACATTTGTTTTTCAGAAATTTCCCAAAAGGTGCATTTATATTTTATGATATCTTTCAAAGATTCTTTCAAAATATTTTGTCGTGGGTTCTTTTCGAAAGTCTTTCAAAAATATTCCAGAGATTCCTTCAGGGATATTTTCAAAAACATGAAGGATTCATGCGGAATTTATTTAGGGGTTCTATTTCTCGGGGAATTCTTTCAGAAAACTTTTGAAATGTTTCCGTGTATTATTCCTTTGGGTTTTCATCAGAAATTCATCTAGCGATTGCTTGATAAATTTCTCCAAGGACTCATTTAGAATATTATCACATTTTTCCAGGAATCTCTTATTTTTTTTCCTGGAGCATTTTCGAAGTTTTTTTTTCTGGCTTTCTCCAGTTCTCTTAAGTTTCCATCCTAGTTCCCATGCATAGTGTTTTTCTTTTATTTGCTTTCTTGCGTGGTTTTTCCGATATTTTTAGAGATTTCCGATAATTACTTCGGGGTGATACACAAATTATGTCACGCAAAAATCGACCTTTTCCAACCCCCACTCCCCCTATGTCGCACTTATTGTATGGGACCTCAAAAATTTTTGTATGGGTCGTCACGTTTTGCAAAACCCCCCTCCCCCCTGAAAGCGTGACGTCATTTGTGTACGACCCCTTCTGGAATTTCTGCCAAAGAGTTTTCCGATATTTCTCCTGAATTTCTTCGCTGGTTTTCATCCGGAGTTTCTCCCGGGATTTCTCTTAGAGATTTTAAGAGTTCTTTCATGAATTTTTTAAATATTTCCTACCAGAGCTTTCCGAGATTTCCCAGTTTTTCTCAGGATTTCTTCCGAAGTTTCTCTCGCGTGGATTCATTCCGACATGTCTCCGGTTATTTACAACAATGAATTTTGTAGGTTATCTCAGGCAGGAGGTTTTCCGAGAAAAACTTCTAGAAAAGTACAGTACTGAACGCATTGACCGATTTTCATACAAAATGCCTAAATTTGGAGCTCTGTATTTCAGCTTCTAGAGCACAAACTCCGAGAGTAATCTCAGGTGAAACTTAAAAAAGACTCTCGCAAGAACCTTTATAAAATATCCCGGGTGTAACTTCTGTAGAAATCCGGGGAGAAACTCCAGAAAAAAATCATTGAAATTTCTTAAAACTTCGGGAGAAATCCCAGAAGCAATTTCTTCAGAAAACTCGTGAAAAGCTCCTTTAAAATCCGGGAGGAGCCTCAGTTGAAATCCCAGCAATAGTTTCTGTAAAAACCTTAGAAATCCCGGAAAAATCCCATGGAGAAGTACCAAGAGGAATACCGGAAGAAATCGCGGAAAACCTTCAAGAGAAATTCTGAGGGAAACTCTGAGAGAAATAGATCATTGAAGCCAACTTTTCCGCTACCCACCGCATCAAAACAAAAGCGCCACCGTATATGGACTGTAACACAGTGACAGCAGGCGAGTTACGTCAAACACACAAGGCTACGGTGGCGCTATCTGTTCCTTTCATAGCGGCCGTTTCAGTTATTTTAGTGATCCATTCTACGACAACATCTGATGTATATTCCCGGAGAAAAGATAATAAATTCCACGAAAATTTGTTTGGGCAAAACGCAGGATGAAAAATCCAACAAGAGACTCTGAGAGCAAATATGGGAAAACCTCTGGAAGAAAATCTATAGGATTCTCATAAAAACCTTCAGGAGACAATATTTGGATTTCAGAAATCCTGCAATATTCTCCAGGAATTTTTCCGGAAAAAACTGTTTGAATCTAGGGTAAAAACGTCGATAACAATACGAAAGAATCTCCGAGAGGAATTTGAAAAGGAATCCCAAGAAACAGGAATGAAAGAAGGCTGAAAATCTCTCTAATAAAGACACATAACCTAACCTTAACTTTGGAAACCAGTTAAGTTCGTAACTTTTTTTCATTTTCACGGGGTTTTCGTTTATTTTTTGATAATTACTACTGCATGTTCAGGAGACGCAAATGGAATCAAATAAAAACAAATAAAAAAAACGCTGGTGAATTTTCGGTTTGCCTTGTATTTTTTTCAGGTAGTAGACAACCTGAAACTGATACAAAAAAGTCAGTAATAGAAATCTGCATGTGTTTGTTTTGAATTTTACGTTATTGGCTATTTTGTGTGAAAAATATGACACATTCGTGATTTTTTTTGTAAAACAAAACGTGGATGTCATGTGAACATCAAAATTTTATCAAATACATGTCTAGTACATTCCAACGGAAAATTTTATGATTAACAACTACATGTCATTGCTTTAAATTTTGTTTTATTGACTATTTTGTAAGTAAATTATGGTATTTTAAAAACTTGTTTGGTAAAATGAATTAAGAGTGTCATGAAGGCAGTATTATTGTTCAACGTTCATCATTTCACGAAAAAATTCAAGCCAAAAAACCAGAATGCATTGTGTTATATTTTTATTTGTTGACTACTTTGTGTGAAAAATGTGGTATTTTCCTAGTATTCCGAGTGAAATAAAATATGAGTGTAATAAAAACATCACTAGGATTGCTCAAATAAATCCACTAAACTACTACGATAAATTCAAAGTTTAAGAACTACATATCATTACTTTAAATTTTGGCTTATTCGTTTTTGTGGTATTTTCGTACATTTTTTTATAAAACAAAATATTAGTGTAATGTAAACATCAACATTTTATCAAAAACAGGTTCAGTACATTGTAACGGAAAATTTAAGGCCATACAATTACATGTTATGGCTTTAAATTTTGTTTTATTGACTGTATGACAATTATGGTATTTTTGTAGTTTTTCGAGTAAAATAATTTAAGTGTGTCATGAAAACTTCACTTTTACACTGAAAGACGGCTTGCGGTTATGACAAGCACAAAAATGTTTTCAAATTTACTATGGCAAAACATAATCATCAACCCATAAACGCTTCTTGTGTGCATTCTGTTTCCTCTCATATCAACCGGTTCGATAGCCGAGTGGTAGCGTGCGAGCCTGGTGATCTCAAGATACTTGGTTCGAATCCGGTTGCCAACAGGAACTTTTTTTAATTGTAAATCGGGTTCATGGTAAAATTGAAAACATTAATCTGTTGAATTGAAACGAAACTCAGTCTGCACAAATCAAGTGGCGTTGTGCATTTATGTTGACCCTCAGAATAGTAATTTCAACCGCAAGCCGTCTTTCAGTGTACTCATCAAGAACGTCCAGTACGCTTTCACGAATAATTTAAAGGTAAAATACTACTTTGCATTTTAAGCCATTATTTTTGTTAAGCACTTTGCGTGAAAAATGTGGTACTTTCGTTGATTTTTGAGTGAATCAAAATTTGAGTGTAATGAAAACATCACTATTATTCTTCAAGTATGTCCCCCAAACTGCTACGAACATTTCAAGGCTAAAAAACTACATGTTATCGTTTTAAATTTAGTTTTGTTGACTACTTTGTGTAAAAAGCATGGAATTTTCTTAGTTTTCCGGGTAAAACAAAATAAGAGTGTAATTAGAACATTTTCATTGTTCATAAAAATGTCGAGTACAATCCTACGAACAATTCAAGACCATAAAAACTATATGTCATCGCTTTGAATTTTGATTTATTGCTTATTTTATGTGAAAAATAGGGTGTTTTAGCAGTTTTTTGAGTAAGGTAAATTATCAGTGTACTGAAAAATCACTAATTTTGCACAAACATGTTCACTCCAGCTGTACGCATGATTTAGAGTCGAAAAAAACATATGTCATCGCTTTAAATTTTGTTTTATTGATCAATGGGCGCAAAAAATGCGCTCTCAAAAAAACTAGGAAGTGCCTTTTGTTTAATAACTTTGGGTAGACGCATCTATTTCATATTTTTTTTAAATGGACGATGATCTTGAAACCTGTCCGATTCCATAGCAAAAAAAAAGTTTTGAAATCGGTTGAAAAACGGCCGAGAAATGCCCTGTCAAAGTTGGACTTCCGACTTTTTTTGGACCCTTGGTAGTTCGCGGGAGTTTTTACCCCCTCGGTAGTTTAAGTGTTAATATCAGGCCCCTGACACGGCCTATATCAATGCATTGGAATCATGGTAGACAGGATGTCCTGGGCGCTAGTAAATAGCGCCCACTGTCAAATGCGAAAACAACAACAATTTTTTGTTTAACGTTTATTTTGGTTTGTTGATCAGTTTCTGGAATCATTTTTTTCGCCTCTTATGATCACAAAACACTTCAAACTCGCTTGAATATTAATGTACGGTAAGAGGAGCATGCGATTAGTTGAATAAAGCAACCCAACAAACACGCATTGTGAATGTGATTTCGTGTGTGGCTCACAACATCAAACAAAGGCTGCGTTTGTTGATTACATGCTCGTTTCAACTTGCACGAATATGAGTATATGGCTACGATAAATTTCATTGCTGCCAGGGGCCTGGTTAATATTTCATAGTTCTACCTGCTACTCGAATACAAATAAAAATGCGGCACGCCGTGAGCGTTGATTACATAAAATTCTAAGTGTTTGGCACCGGTTTTTTTTTTTTTTGTTTTAGGCACGTTATAAATATGTTGGTATCTTGTCGATGAATTTGAAAACGTTTCATGGTGAAACGAGAGTTAAAATTAATTATCAGCCCAAGGTTTTGGTATTCCTAGGAAGCTTTGTAAATCGTTGGTATAATGTTTAAGATATTGAAACTTTTAAAGTAAACCTAAATGCTAATCGTTTTACTAAGTACCGTCGTGCGGGGCTACTTTTGAAATGCGGGGCTACTTTGGACACTTTTGAATATGGATTTTTTGAATTCAAAATATGGTTCAAATCTGTTTGATGTCTTAGGAACTATTATAAAGCAATAGTTTTCCCTTCATTTGGTTGAAATTATTTTTCAAACAGACCGTTTATTGCTTGTCAGGACGCGAAAAAACATCGAATAAACCAATATAATATACGAATCTATGACAAAAGGTCGAAAGACATAAGGTCGAAGGACAAAAGGTCGAAAGACATAAGGTCGAATGGACAAAAGGTCGAATGGACAAAAGGTCGAATGGACAAAAGGTCGAATAGAACAAAAGGTATAATTGACAGTAGACAATTTGGAAGACATGATAAAGTGGTCAGTATTTGACAGAAAAACGACAATTAGCTTATATGCAGCTATTTACTACGGCATTGCAATCCGAAATAGATGCCTAGAATGATAGAAAGTAGAAGCCAATAGAAGGATATAAAGTAATTTTATTCATGAAAGTTAAATGTGGAAAATAGTACTCCTTGAAAGAATAGCCTATGGGTAGAAGAAGGATGAAAAATATATTGAAATATTGTCATTTGAATTTCCAATCATTACAGCGATTTAATAAAGTTAAACAATCTATAAATTAGAGCAGAACAAATCTCTGGGTACTATATGAACAAACAAAACGAAATAATTTACGTTGGGAGCAGTGATCCAAAATGTACTGTCAAAAACTGTAGTTTGCATGATAATCGTCGGTGTATGGTCTGGACTATCATGCAACAAAAACATTTACGTATGAGCAGATGAAATATTCATGGGTGACTGTCACATTTTTTAAATCAAGGCAAAAAAAGTAGAGGATTGGCAAATTGAGTGAACTAATGAAATCCCAGTGGTTCCGAAAACTGCGAATAGGACATGCGTATAACTTAGGAACCGGAAGTGTGAAGAAGCGGAGACAAAGATTTTCGGATTGTGCGTTCCGAGGGTCATAACCATCAATGGAGCAGGGGTACAAAAGTCAGTGGCTCCCAACTGAATAGTTACGACCCACGTCTAACAAATCAAAAAGTCTCATGCCATACGGATATTTTCGAACCTGGCTAATTGAGTTTATGTTGAAACTCGATATCCTAGGCCATTGGGCTTCGTGGCCGTGTGGTTAGCGGCGTCAGTCGGCTAGGCGTTTCGTAAGTCTCGGAGTGCGGGTTCGATTCCCGCTCCAGTCGGGGAAAACTTTTCGTCAAACGGAAAATTCTCCATTGGGCCACTGGGTGTTATGTTTGTTGTCTCGTTTATGTAATGTTCAGTCTGTGCAGCCTCTGGCTGAAGACGGTGTAGTGTCCTAACCCCCGAAAACGCCATGTAACGCCTCCGTAACGTTTCTGAAATCCTCCGAAAATGCTCTGAAGCCTTTTGGAATGCCTCCAAAACCCCCTGATACCGCCGGAAACCCCATGTAACGCACCTCAGACCCTCCGAAACCCCCAAAAACGGCATGTAATGCCTCCGTAACGTTTCTGAAATCCGCCGAAAATGCTCTGAAGCTCTTTGATATGCCTCCAAAATCCCCCTTAAACCCCCAGAAACCCCATGTAATGCACCTCAGACCTTCCGAAACCCCTGAAAACGCTATGTAACGCTTCCGTAACGTTTGTGAAATCCGCCGAAAATGCTCTGAAGCTCTTTGGTATGCCTCCAAAATCCCCTTAAACCCCCAGAAACCCCATGTAACGCACCTCAGACCCTCCGAAACCCCCCAAAACGGCATGTAACGCCTTCGTAACGTTTCTGAAATCCGCCAAAAATGCTCTGAAGCTCTTTGGAATGCCTCCAAAATCCCCCTAATACCCCCAGAAACCCCATGTAACGCACCTCAGACCCTCCGAAGCCCCAGAAAACGGCATGTAACGCCTCAGTAACGTTTGTGAAATTCGCCGAAAAATGCTCTGAAGCTCTTTGGAATGCCTCCAAAATCCCCCTTAAACCCCCAGAAACCCCATGTAACGCACCTCAGACCCTCCGAAGCCCCAGAAAACGGCATGTAACGCCTCAGTAACGTTTCTGAAATCCGCCGAAAATGCTCTGAAGCTTCTTGGAATGCCTCCAAAATCCCCCTTAAACCCCCAGAAACCCCATGTAACGCACCTCAGACCTTCCGAAACCCCCGAAAACGCTATGTAACGCCTCCGTAACGATTATGAAATCTGCTGAAAATGCTCTGAAGCTTCTTGGAATGCCTCAAAAATCCCCCTTAAACTCTCTCTGACCCCATGTAACGCACATGCGACTCTCCGAAACCCCCGGAACGCCATGTAACGCCTTCGTAATGTCTTTGAAATCAGCCGAAAATCCTATAAATCCAAGAGGGGATGATCACTAATCACAAGTAGTAATTGTTTCTGCAGTATAGATAGGAAGAACAGCTATTGAATTAAAGAAGGCAAAATATCTGATTGAATTATAAGTACCTAAATAGTCAACAATTAATTCAGTAACAAAACTTAAAAGAACAGCCTATAAATTTAAGAAGGAAAAATTACTGAACAAAACATCAAACTAAATTGCCATTAAATACTACATCAACACAACTTGAAAGAATAGCCTATAAACAAAAGAAGGAAAAATTTCCTATGGAAATGTCAGTGGCTGAAATACATATGATTACTATAACAGCACCACAATGTTTCTCTCAATGAGCAACAACATGAACTATTTATTCTTATAAGTGACACACCAGCTGGTAACTTGGTCTAGTAATGTTTTTGTTCATTCGACCTTTTGTCCATTCGACCTTTTGTCCCAATCGACCTTTTGTCCCATTCGACCTTTTGTCCATTCGACCTTTTGTCCATTCGACCTTTTGTCCATTCGACCTTTTGTCCATTCGACCTTTTGTCCTTCGACCTTTTGTCCTTCGACCATTTGTCCTTCGACCTTCTGTCCTAAAGCCTAATATACATAACCTATCAGAACATTTGGTCTGTAGGCATTGTTTCTACAGTTCATAAATTTCAAAGGGTTGATCAATTTATTCAAAATGTATCAACGTAGCGTATACAATCGAATATTTGTATCGTTATACGTTATAAATGACCGTTTCGCCCAAATAAAGGATTGATGGTCCCTTTTTTCAGGCTATCTATATAGCAATATCACGCTGCTCATAATACCAAAGGTAGCACAGAACCATCTTAAAACGCATATTTTTATTAAAATTATGTATGATACAGTATACTACAGTATTGGTACAATGTAGTTTTCCAAATAACCCTGGAATTTGAAATGCAGTTTTGTTATAGATAAAAATGTCCAAAGTAGCCCCCATCCGGTTCTATATGAGATGTGTCCGATTGGTGTATGAACAACTTTTTTGTTTATTGATGGATTTAGCTCAAATTTTGCATACATCCTACATACATACTCACAATTATTGTGTATAAAAATTGCGAAAGTTCATTCACTAGTCTGGGAGTTATAATGTCATAAAGTTGAAAAACCATGAAAAAGTGTATAAAGAAGCCCCGCACGACGGTACCCAGCTTTCATACGTCATGTTACTAACGTGTCTTCCGTGAATTTAGAAATTTTACATTTAAATGATCATCAGTAACAACAATTTTAAGCTTTGATTTCAATTTCATCGGTGATATGCATACTATCGCTTTATGTATAAACTCGTTAAAAACACCTGCAATAGTAGCGCAAAAAAAAATGTGAAATATAATCAAAGTTTTAGATGAGTTACAAAATATATATTCATTGCGAGGAATGATTAAAATGAGAAATTGAAATAATATTCTATGAAGTTACTATATTTTCAATATAACTTTATTATATCTTATGTTTTCAAACCACTGTAATTTGCGACCGGTTCAATGAAATGTTGTCAAATTTTCAGAAAAGTTGTTTGAATGTTGTATCTTTGGAATGGTGCTTGTGAAACTTATTAATATTTGTTTATGATTTGAAGAGCCAATGAAACATCCTTAGACAAATATGCCATATATGAGCTTATTCTATGAAAATAGAGGAAAATCTTCAAATATTAAAAACTTTGGTTTCCCTCGATAAATCATTTTCAAATTTTCGGAGGAGATACTAGAATAGTATATCTTTCGAATGCCGGGTGTGAGGTTGGAGTACATTTTGATTTGTTAATAGTGGTATCAGGCACACCATGCGTGCATATTAGGCCGTCCCTTATTTTGCAAAAATTGGAAATGTTATAAGTTCGTTAGTGGAAAATGATCGTTTTAGCTAAGAAATGATCGTGTCAAAATTTGAAGTCCGTATCTCAAAGCTAAGTGGTCCCTCAAGGGGCCTAAAGTTGTCAAAAATTGTATGGGACCAAAAAAACATGAAATTTTTTTCGACAAATAAATACGCTATTCTACTAAAACCGGTGATTTTAGGACCCTAAAGGGCCAGAAATGTGCTTAGATTTGCGATATCTCTACTCGTTTTTGAGTTATTGAACAAAATAAGGTAATTTTCCTTCAGAACCTAAGAAAATGGTCAAAAATGCTGATTTTTCGGTTGTTTTTTGTCAATATCTTGGAAACGAGTAGAGATATCGTAAATCTAAGCACATTTTTGGCCCTTTAGAGTCCTAAAATCACCGGTTTTAGTAGAATAGCGTATTTTTTGTCGAAAAAAATTTCATGTTTTTTTTATCCCAAACAATTTTTGACAACTTTAGGCCCCTTGAGGGAACACTTAGCCTTGAGATACGGACTTCAAATTTTGACACGATCATTTTTTAGCTAAAACGATCATTTTCCACTAACGAACTTATAACATTTCTAAATTTTGCAAAATAAGGGACGGCCTAGTGCATATTTACTCATATAAGAAAATCCTATAGAAATGGCTCAAAATCTTCAAATCACATAAACTTTAGTTTCCCACGATGAAACATTTTCCAATTTTTAGAGGAGATTCTAGAATAGTATATCTTTCAAATGCCGGGTGCCACTTGGGTGGACATTTTTATTTGTTAATAACGGTTTTTGGCACACCGTGGAACACTATCAGTTTCGTCTAGGTAGTATAACGTCACGATAGACGGGGATACCTTCGAGGAGGTGGAGGAGTTTGTCTACCTCGGATCCTTACTGATGGCTGACAACAGCCGTGAAATACAAAGGCTGCGGCCTAAAAAAGATTCACCCACGCACCACGTGAACCAGGTACAAAACGTTTGGTTTTACTACTGTGTATTCTAGCAAAAGGCTGTTTTGCTCCTACATCCGACGTTTCGGTTATATTTGTTTAACCTTCTTCAGGGAATCTAAAATATTTTCAAAAACAATATCCTAATTTACAAACCATATTTTTGTGAACATTTTTCCTATAGTGCTACTTTCAGGAGTTAGCTTTTTTGTTATTGTGGTGTGAAGCTCTACATTTGTTTGTCCTGTAACTATCATGGCGCTCACATGGGCTATGGATGGATATGCAGTGAGATTATTTGCACATCATTTTTTAAATCATGATTGTTAATCTCTCCTTCGTATCTGTGGTAGATATTGGTTGGGTATAGGTTTCCATGGTAAATGCGGTACTCTCAAAAATACCTCCAGGGGTTTTACAGGAATTAGACAGAATATTTCTTCAAACAATCCACAGTGGGAAAAAATAGGTATGAAACGCGAACAAATTCTATATCTCTGCTCGGAGTGGATAGATTCGAATGAATTTTTGACACAAACTGCAAAAATCTCTAAAGTTTCAGATAAGGAAGACGTCATTCGCCGCACGATGCTGGTAGTCAGTGTTGTGAGCTCGTTTTATCCCGCTCTCTCTTTTCCTCACCTTTTTGAGATAATCCTTATCTATTCCCGACTGGCGTGCAAAATAAGTGACTTATTTAACTCGTATTTGCGTAAAAACTTCCATAGTGTCGGTAATTTGACATAAGGTTGGTCCTGCTCTTATCGATTGCGTTCCACTCCAGGCAGAGATGCATGTGAAAGTTTGAAGAAATAAGGGATATCGGGGTTATTTGAAGATATTTCAATTTTTAGAGTCGTGCGGTGATCCGAACCTGCTCCATTCGATACTACGCAAGTTTTTACACCAATACGAATTAAATAAATCATTTATTTCGCACTTCAGAATTTTTCCAAAAAGGTAAAAAAACGAAAGATAGTGGGGTAAAACGGGTTAAATAACTGATTTCCAGCATCGTGCGGCGAATGACACCCTCCTTATCTGAAACTGTAGAGATTTTTACAGTGTGTGTCAAAAATTCATTCGAATCTATCCACTCCGAGATATTGAATTTATTTGCGTTTTATACCTATTTTTTCCCATTGTGCAATCCTTCAGAAATTCTTCTCGTCATTTCTCCATGGATTCCTTCTGAAATATCTTCAGAGACTTTTTCACTATTTTAATGATTTTTTTATGAATTTCAGCAGCAATATTTTTGGAAAGATTCCGGAATTAAAACCCTTAAAGCATTTTCCGAAGTAATCCCTGGAAGAATTCCTGGAATAATCTTTGGACGAATATCTGAACGATCTCCCTGAGATATCTCTGAAGGAATTCCTGAAACATTTCGTGGGAAACTTGTGAAGGAATCCTGAAAATAATTCCAATGAAAACAATTTCTTACTAGTTTCCGAGGAAATCTATGAAGAAATTTTTAACGGACACCTTTGAGCCTTGAGGAGTTTCTGAAGGAATCCCTGCTGAAATTTATTGGGCAGTCTCTGAAAGATATCTGGAGAGTCTTCAGAAGAATTGGTATAAATAGTTTCTTGGTCAATTTTTCGAGATGAGTGTAGAATTAGCATCCAAAGTTAAAATACACATAAATAAAGACTAAAAAAAATTTTTCGAGATTATTCCCAAGCAACACAAATGTTATATAAGAGTTACGACAGCGCAAGTTTTAGTTGTATAGAAGTTGCTTCGACGTTATTTCAACATTGTGCTAGAATTACGTCAAATAAACTTCTATACAACCAAAACTTGCGCTGCCGTAACTGTTATATAACATGTGTGTTGCTTGGGTTATGAGAGACAGTTCTGCTAAAACTTTTGATACCAAAAGTCCTGGAGGATTTTTTCAAATAACCATTGGAACCCTTTTAGGTATTTCTTGAAATAAAGAAATACTTTTTATTTCTTGAAAACATCCTGGAGAAGTGCCAAGAATTAAGTCTTTCGAAAAAACTCAGGACTGGAGAATCACTGGTAAAATATTTGAGAGAAAGGTTTGAAAAAATCTTAAATCGAATTCATAAAGCCATTAGAGGAATACCTGGAGAAACGTTTGGAGAAATCCCTGGAAGAACATCTTGAAGAATCTCTTGAGAATTTTCTAGAGAATTTTCTGGAGAAATACCAAGAAATAAACCGTGGGGGCATTTCAGAAGAAATGCCGGCGGAAATTCTAGAGGAATTCTAGCATAAGATCCTGAAAAAAAAATCCTGAAAAAAATTAAAGGCACAGGAATTCCTGCAAAAATCTGTGAATAAATCTGCTAGGGTTCTCCTGCAGAAATCTCTGAAGGAGTTCCTGCTAGAGTTTCTTGATGTAATCCTGCAAGAAACTGTAAATATTTTTTTTTCGTCTGTATTAAAAAATGTATGCCGGAAGGATTTTTTAGGGATTCTCTCAAGAAACACATGAAGGAATTTCTTTGCGAAATTCCCAGAGGTATTCCAACAAGAATTTCTCTAAAAATTTGTAACCGGTTGGTTCCAATTCTTAGGTATTCGTGTGTATGAGTCTATGTTTGTAGAAAATTCACGTTTTTAGATTATAAATAATAGCAGGTACACCCTAGCGAGAACTATGTACCGTGCTCAATAAGAAAACGTTGCTAAAGGGTTGTAAAGAAAGCTCCCATGAAAAAAGCGCTAAGATGGCAGAATCTAATAGGGAAATTAAGAGATGAGTGCTCATGGGCGCAGCCATCTTCAATTTCGGAAGATTGGGCAGAAAAGAAACCGTGTCCGTGTGTTAAGACTCGTGTAGTGCAGTGCTCATAGAATAACCCCCCCCCCCCCCCCCTTTGAGGGGCGGGAATTGGTAGCCTGCCTCCGTTCAGGACCTCGTATCCGTTTTAATAGAACGGTCAACACACGGCGGCTCGGAAGTCAATATGGCTTCCGAGCCTAATCGCTAAGCAACCGCCATCGTCCCCTTCAGGACGATTCCCTCAGGAGGGACCCTTCTCGGCACGGTCGTTCCGGTCTCGTCCTGGGCCGTGCCGATTCCGACAAAGAAGGAAGACGCCTGCCATCCGAACACCACCCAGCTATGCCTTCTGATCCCGTCGGCCAAGTACCGGTCCGACAAACCCGCCATTGCATTCCCGAGCTGCCTCGGCGGCGGAATTCCGGCCCCACGGTAGTGCAGGAGCAGCCGTGGGGGCCAAAGCGACGAGGCTATAGTCTGCAGCAAGAGTGAGTACAGTGCAGTGCCTAGGGCTAGTCCAAATAGTCTCGCTTACACACCACACACAGCTATGTACACCCACACCCACACGCCACACTAGGAATTTTTAATAAAATGTTTAGAAATGTGAATATTCTTAGTTTTCATACTTTGTCCGCGAAGCCCCTCCGATTACCGAGTAGCATGCCGGCCCTGAGACCCAGCTCGAGGGGTCTCATGCTACTGAGCTTGAAACCGGGAGTAATTGGGAGTCACTGTGGCTGCGGAGCAGCCCCGTAAGTCTGCGTAGTTTCAAATTTCTAGGGGATTTCTTGGAGAACTCCCCAATAAAAATTCTGGGGGAAATTTAAATATAATTTATGAGAGAAATCTTTCACAAATTTTTTTCTGAAGGAATGCATGTAAGAGTTTCTGAAGCAATATTTGAAGGAATTTCTTAAGAACCCCTGGAAGAATTTTTGGAGGAATACCTGAATAAATCCCGGAGAAACCCGTGAACTTGTTCCAAGAAGAATTTTAAGAGAAATTTTTTGAGTAACTCCTGAAGAAGTTTCAAGGAAAATTCCTTGAGAAATTCTTGAATGAAGCCCTGGAGGAGTTCATCGACAAATTTACAAAGCAAAACATGAACAGCAGTTTAAAAAATGTTCTTTGAATATCAAGTCTGTAGAGAATAAGGAACAATGAATCCGTTTTAAAAGAAGTTATGAAAATTGTCAATGAATATAGTTCTTCAAAATATTGGAGAAATGATCCTATCCACCTGTGTCTAATATTCCGCTTTGATTGTTAAACGGTGTGGCTTATTTCCGCTCGAGAACCGTCAATAACGACGACAGAGATTGAAAAAGGTAAGTTATCATCTTTCTGACGGCATATCAAACGGGTTTATTGTTCCTTATTCTCTACAAAGTCCATTCTCCTATTTTGATCGGCATTCTAAAAGAATTCCACAAACATAAAAGTGACATGACAACAGAAGTTTTGAAGAACGGTTGAGAAACGCTGTCAATAATTTAATAAATCCCGAATTAAAACCGAACGCAAATGCCAACAGTTTATATTGATCTCATCAAACGTAAGTATAATCACAATCAGTATCTGATATCATCCGGCGGCTCAATTTCATCACTAACGGAGACGACCCAGAGCACGTGTCGCGGTATCATCCATCCAGATATTATAATGATGCAATTGCAATTCAAATAACCCATACCGCTTCGGAAGCAGCCAGTCAAAGCCTATCAAATGGCAATAATGCCAGCTAGACGAGAAACAAGTACTTGTGAAGATGGAAAACCAGTTCCAACTCGTTGTTCAAAAGGGCATTAGGGTTAAGCAATGAAACTACTTGCGGTTGGTTAAAGCTAGCTGATATCGTTTATTTCGGTTACATTTACAAGTGGAATGACTTTCACTGGAAGCGGCTTCAAGTGGTGCACTCACCAAACGCTGCACTTGTCGGCCGGGTTCATGGCACTGCCCACCGGGCAGCCATACTCTCGGGCGAAATCCTCCGAGTTGGACAACGTTCCGATCACTCGAAACCGGCCCGGACTGTGCACGGCCGTTTTCAGCTTGTTCCGGGTGGCTTCTGGTCGCATCGCTCCGCACCACACCTGGGCAAAGTTGAGGAAGAACAGCTGGGCGCTGGTGACGTTCAGCTCCGGGAAGGTTTCCTGCTCCAGCACCCGGGGATCGGACTGCTCCGAGAGCCACTTGGTGTAGGCCCGGAAGGCTTGCTTGATGCCGCCGTTGTCGGCGATGTTCTCTCCCTGGGTGTTCTCGCCGTCGATCTGGACACCGATCTCGTCAATGGTATATTTGCCGTATTGCTGGACCAGGCAGGTTGCGCGTTCGTGGAAAGCCTCGATCGCGTGATCGCTCCACCAGCGGTAGAGGTTGCCATCGCGGTCGAAGAGGCGTCCCTTGTCGTCGAAGCCGTGGGTAAGCTCGTGCCCGATGACGACCCCGATGCCGCCGTAGTTCATCGATTTGGGAAAGTAGCGATGGTAGAACGGTGGCTGGAGAATGCCGGCCGGGAACATGATCTGGTTCTTGTTGCGGCTGTAGTAGGCGTTGACGACGGCCGGAGCCGTGTGCCAAGCGGTTTTGTTCACGGTTTGGCCGATTTTGTTCTGATCGGTGCGTCGGATGTGGCTGAGGACGTTCAGCGTGTTCTCGAAGTACTTTTCCGGGTGGATTTCCAGATCGGCGTACTTCTCGTTGAGGTCCTTGTGGGAGAGGATGAAGTCCGGGTATCCGATTCTGAGGGACATGGCGTTGACCTTCATTTCTGCCAGGTGCTTGGTTGGGGAGTCTAGCCACTCGGTTTCGTTAAGAATCTCACGGAACGCCTGCTGTAGTTCATGGGTCATTGCCAGGGTATCCCGTTTGCTGTTTTCGTCGAAGTATTTGCGAACGAACATGGCACCGACTGCCATTCCCATGTTGGCGTTGACTTGGTTGACGCAGTTCTTCCACCTGGGAGGGCTTTTTTCACGACCGAAGAGCACGTTGGAGAACTTTTGCTTGGCCTGAAGGAATCGATCGTCCAGGTTGTTGATGCGATGCCTCACGAACCTCCACAGGATGTAGTTGGCTACCGTGCGCGGTTCAGTGTCGTTGATCAGCAGTACCAAATCCTTCATGTAGTTCACGGCGAACATCACCACAAATTCAGAACTGTTGATCGGTTTCTCCATGACGATCGAGAGGTAGCGTGTCCAATCAATTTCCGGAATTTCCTCGTGGAGATTTTCCAGAATGACCTTCCGGTATAGAACGGAGACGTTGTTGCGCTCCTCAACGGAGCTGGTGATGTTAGCAAGCTGTATTTCAAAGTCCAACATTTCGTCGGCTGCGACGTTGGCGACATCCGGTTGGACTCCAAGCAACTGAATAACATCGATCATAAACTGCTTGTATCCGTCCAGGTATTTCTTGTTGGACGGTTGCAGGAAGTAATCGCGAGTTGGCAAGCCTAGAGAAGTCTGATCAAACTGGATGATGTTTTCGTCGGAGTTCTTGATGTCCGGCCCGACCCACTCAACGATCAGAATGTCGTTGTTGAACTTACGGATTTGGGCTGTCAGGTTGAGCCAATCGAAGTTCTCTCCGTCCCAATCGGGATTCAGCACGGGCCATCCACCTAGAGTGTCGATCAGCTTGAACAGCGGATCAAGACCTCGTTGTTCGATGAGCGAGTAGTTCATACACGATATGAAAAGATGTCGGGCTTTGGTTTCCGCGTTTTCCACGGCGTTCTCAAGCGCCACGTGAGATGCTAGTTCTCGTCTAGTTTTCTTGATTTGCGCTTCTCGGACCAGCTTGTTCAACGTGTCACGTTTGCTTATGATCCGCTTCCTAACCCTTCGTAGGTGTTCGGTTTCCAATGGATTCAGAGTCGTTCCTAACGAGTTTTCAATTTCCAGCAAGCTTCCATCACTCGTCTCCAACAACAAGTGCTTCAGGACACTGTCCAAACTTTCCCGGAGCATCTCGAACGTATCCAACCCGGCTTTGTCCTTGGGAATCGGGTTTACGCGATCCCAATTGCCGCAAGCGTACTGGTAAAAGTCGTCACATGGATTCGTCTTCAGATCCATGTATTTCTTCATGATCTCCACCTGGGCCGACCTTATACTCTCCGCGCTGCCGTCGCTGCTCCAGGCGATCTTTTGTAGAACTGACTTCTTCGCTTTCCTTTGCCGATTCGAAAACCTCTTCGCCCGGAAGAAATTGACAATATCCGACCGTCCCACGTCGTCCGGTATCGAGTGTAGATCATCGTATCGATCATCAGGAGCGCAGTGAATCACCGAACTGCTCGGCACAAACGAAGTTCTCACATCTTTCAAGATATCACGCTCCTCCGCTTCCAACACCTCCGATAACGAACTTCGCACTGGTTTGCACTGCAGTTCGTCCAGCTTGTTTGTATGATCAGCGTAGTAGCGAAGATCGTGGTCGTCGTGACGCTTCAACGTGGAATGATTGACCGATCCCACCACGTGCAGCCGTGTGAGCACGAGGAACAACAGCGCCAACGGCAGCATGGCGGCCGGTATCACAAACAACACTTTCGCGAACCGATAGCCCGGGCACCACTGCAGTCGACCTGTTCGCTCGTCAATCCCCAACTCACAGCCGCTCGCTTTATCTGACGAACGTTTTTTGGGTGCATTATTCGCGATCTTCAGTTCCATATCTCTCCTACCACGGTCTATCAATGGATGTTTACTCTCGAAATTTCGTACTATTTTTGTTTTCATATTACATGATCATGACGTTTACGATTACTGTTATCTTCCACTGTTCAATGCTCCCGGGCGAGGCCTACTTGTGACACCTTCCACTCACTTTCCCACTGCCAGATGGAGGTTGTTCCAATTGTCTCAATTGAAGATTTGCACACTTTTCAACAAACGCTTATGCTAATTGAATTCTCGTTTCTTCACGCGATATCGTATTCTTCTAGTCTTGTTCGTACCGGTCACACCTTTAGCACTATCAGATTTAGTCCACGTCCAGGATCACTACCGCCGGAAACACGCGTCCAGAACGTCCAGATCACATCCAGAATCATTCAACAATCTTCACCGTACTAAGTCCCCCTCCGACGAAAGGGCCTTCCGAGCAGGATTCGCGAAACTGCTGTGCCTTGCACGATCTCGCGCGACACTAGCGCAGGCAGAGCTTGATAAATTGATTGTTATTGTTGTTGAGCAACGCCAGCAGCCAGCCAGCAGTGATGATGATGACCGGGAGCGCGCCCCCGACGAGAGATTTCGCGCGTAGTTCAACCGCCGGCACCAGTAAGCATTAAGTAGGTACCTACTCGTCGCCAGCACCGTGTAGCGCACAAAAGATTCCTCCCTGCCCGAAAGTATGGTGGAGGTTTCCCTTCTCGCGCGGTGCGGTAGTCGAATCTACTATCATACTTGCGCGCCTGAGGCTACCGGACCGGCGTGCGGGGTCTGCGGCGGGGGATGTATGAGATTCTCTCAGTCAGTGGCAGTAGCAACATCTGAGGTTCAATTCGCTTCGCTGAGTAGAACACGAGACAGTTTGATCTGCAGTAGCAGTCATAAGTTGTTCGAAAGCAGTGGTTCCCAAAACAATCTCTAAGGGTCCCATTTACACATGCCAAATATTTGGCCGAACAAGCTCAACAAATGACCAACACAACGTGGGTCATGGTCACCTTGGATAAATGTCGGACTACTATGACAAATATATTTGTCCGTCTAATGGACTCTTAAAGGTGCCATTAGACTGTTTGTCATTATGCCAAATATTTACCTGAAGTCCGACATTTATACAAGGTTACTATAGTCCTGTTCAACGACGTAGGTTGAACTTGCTCCATCCCGCTCTTCCCCGTTTGTTGACAAATGGGAAAGAGTAGGATGCATCAACTTCGAGCAAGTTCAACCTACGTCATTGAACAGGACTTATGATTCACGTTGTGTTGGTCATTTGTTGGGCTTGTTTGGCCAAATATTTGTCACGTCTAATGGGGACTTCACTCGCAAATATCTCCCAAGGATTAAGGTCCCATTAGACATGACTAATATTTGGCCAAAAAAGCTCGACAAAAGGCCAACACAACGTAAATCATGACAACCTTGGATAAATGTTGGACTACAATGGCAAGTATTTGACAATACGACAAACAGTCTAATGGCACCTTAAGAGTTGTGTACTTAGCTGAGTGTAGCCTGGGCACTGTTGTTCTGACTTAAGCTAGATCGAAAAGGTACGTCCCGAGGGTCTGTCCACAAAGGAGGTGCGGCTTGAACAGCGTCTGTTCTGGAAAGAAGAAGCCCGAAAAGCTAAAACGGCACACAGTAGTGAAGTTCAGCACGTCGCGTTTACGGTGGGGATAGTGCCCATATGGCAAGTGACAGAGCATTATTTTCGGATCTGATCGAGTTCGCGGGTGGCTGAAGGCTCAAAAACTCGGTGAAGGACGCGAACTGCTTTACGGATTCGATGAAGATGACAATATCGTTCGGATCGATATGAGTGACGTAAAATTCGTGCCGGGCCTTTCGACTAACCTCGTATCCATGAGTAAGCTAGCCCAGAAGAACGTGAATGTGTGTCTGTTTCGGAAAGACAAACTGCAGTATCGTTAACTCTAGCGGAGATATGGCTGTAACCGGAGCTCGCTGCGGAAGATTGTAACTCCTTCGAGAAGCTAGTGCAGCAATGAAGGCAACCGAGCACCAAGCGGATGCCGAAGGAAGGTATGGTCGACGGAATCAAGAATAGCGACTGTGGGATAAAACATATTTGCGAAACATGGCTTGTCCCAAGTAACCACAAGCATTATATCATAACATTAATGCAATCGTATTATAGTTTAGCTAATGCAAGATAACTTTTATTTTACATCTGTCAAGTAATGAAGCGTTTAATCTACAATATGAAAGCATTGATGCATTACGAGATTTTGACAGTTCTGTATAATTCTATAGGGCCGTTGTTTAATGCTTCATTGCATTACCATGTTAAAAGCTTTATAGCAATCAATAATGCAAGCATTTATTACTTTATATATGCCTTTACTAAAGTTTCCATCGTTGTGAAGAGAAAAATACCCCTCAGTCCGAAAAAAAAAAAACTGTTGATCATTCTTAGAAACAGAACCTTTCAAAACAAAAGAAAATCAAACCAAAATTGTCATGGATTGCTGCGTAGCACTTAGATTATCATGCTCAGATGTTGCTGTTTGAAAATTTATATTATGTATGGTTTTTCGGGTTTCTGGTTGGGACATACAAACAATCAGATGCTGAGGGAACAAAAATTATGTGGTGTATTGGTTTCCTTATTTAACTTAACGCCCCGATTTCATTAAATGAAGAATTAAAGCGCTGTTTGTTTGTTTTACTTATTTATTGTATCTTTTGGTAGAAGTGAGCACTATGAAAACAAGAAAAAAACAGAATCAACACAGACGAATTTATATTCGAGAGTAAGATTACTGATGGCATTCAGACCCCAGCACATTTTTTAGAGTTGCTGAAAACACAACTCAATAAGGCACGAGCTAAGTATACGTTACCTTATGTTGCCCATTTTTCCTGGTGCAAAATACATGGTATTGTAGCACACAGCGTTAGCGCGTCCGAATTTCATCGTGGTCCAGTTTCAGCAGTCTAGGTTCAATTCCCGAAATACAAGAAAAAAACATCAAAGTGAGAGTATCGGAACAGGCATGAGAAGATAAAAATAGATAGAAAAATGAAAAACATTTTTTTTTCTTTTTTTGACATGATGCATTAAGTATGCGTTCCATACGATTTGATTGCATTAGCTATATGGTACAAGCATTTTATATGCTTTAGCAATCGCCACAGTAAAGCTTGCTTTGAATCAGCAATAGTAGCGCCACTTTCGACTTTAAACCTACTTTAATGGTGGCTATATGACAAAACAACTTTATATCGCATGTCATATAAAACACTATAAAGCGAAATTAATGCTCTATATACAGCGTCATGGTTACTTGGGGTGTTTGGCAGTGAGGCGTGAGTATCATATTGGACAGCAAAGCGCGAAAGCTTGTGTTCGTCGGCTACCCAATAGATCACAAGGGGTATCGGTTTCTAGCAGGGATGGCATTTTGCACCTAAAATGTGCACCGTGCAGCTCATTTTAATATTAAAACCGCGCACACTTGTACACAAACTGAGAAGCATGCCATCCCTGATTCCTAGATCCCGAAACAGACCTGATAACTGTCAGCCGAGACGCTCGGTTCTTGTAATTGGGCAGTGGATCAGCGTAGGGTTTCGAAGCAGGGCGAGCGTGAATGCCTGAAGAAGGACAAGCCATCGGAGGATCAAGATCCGCTGAAGGACGGGTCCGATTGCGAGGACCTCTATGAGGATGCGGAATCTGCAGGTGATGAGCAGGAAGGTGTTCGGTGGTCAACTCGCTCAACCCGCGGTTGTGTGCTTGAAAAGGCGTCCTGTAATTTCGAGGAACCCAGCAACTACAGAGAAGCCATGAAGGATCCACAGTGGCATAGTGCCATGGAAGAGGAGCTCAAAGCCCACAAACGCAATAGAACTTGGGAGTTGGCAACAAGGATGGGAACACTCACTTGCAAAGAGTTACACTCACTTGCAGTTTTCTCAGCTCAGAAGCGTACAATCAAAAAACGATGTATGGACGACTTTTGCCTTGTGGTTTTGTCTAAAAGTTTGCCAAATAGAGTAGGGGTCGCACACGCATACTGAATTCGTGAAGGAGCTGCGAAGGCAACTCTCCACGAGGTGAATGTAAATTACACTCACCTCGTGGAGAGTCGCTTTCACAGCTCCCTCACGACTTTGGGATTCGTGTGCGACCTCTACTCTATTCGGTAAAGTTTTAGACAAAACCACAATACAAAAGTCGTCCATACATCGTTTCTTGATTGCACGCTTCTGAACCGAGAAAACAGCTAGTGAATGTAACTCTTTGCAAGTGAGTGTTCCCATCCCTGGTTGGCAATTCTGCCAGAAGGAAAGAAGGCTGTTGGATCCCAGTGGGTATTCAAACTGAAGTGTGATGAGAAGGGGGAGCCAGTGAATCACAAGGCCAGGGTCGTAGCTCAGGGCTACAGTCAGCGTGAAGGGGTTGATTTCAGCGACTTGTACGCGCTAGTGTCAAGCCATGTATCACTGCGTGCGTTCCTCGCTGATGTTGCCACCAGAAAGTTCCACGTTCGCCATTACGATGTGAAGGCCACCTACCTTCACGGTTCGCTCGATGAGGAAATCTTTATGAGAGAACCTCCGGGATTCGAGAAGAAAGACCAGAAATAGTTGGTGTGAAGATTGCGTCGAAGCATCTATGGCCTCCGGCAATCAGCAAGGTGCTAGAACCGGCGGCTGAACGAAGTCCTTGAGAAACTCTGGTTTAAGGCGTCGTCGGCAGATCCCTGCCTATACGTTCGAGGAGGAAACTGTGAAACGTACCAGATAGTCTACGTAGATGACTTGTTGCTTGCTTCAGCGTCGGAGAAGGTGTTCAAGAGCTTGAAGACGGAATTCGATTTGGCATCGTTGGGACCCGTATACCACTTCCTTGGATTGGAGTTTCAACGGGAGCAAGGAAGGTTTAAGATCCGTTTTCAGCCAAACATCGAGAAACTCATCGATAGTCACGAAATGAGGGATGCCAAAGAAACAAGTTCACTTATGGATGAAGCCTACCTGAAGTCCGAAGAGAAGAGTGAAGTTCTGGAAGATGCTACTCAATATCGAAATCTAGCTGGATGTATTCTGTACCTGGCAGTAGTAGCACGCCCCGATATCGTAGCCATTATTGTACCCCAACTCAACAGGACTGGACGGCCGCGAAGCGCACATTACGCAATCTGAAGCAGACTAGTGGCTTGGCTACTATCTAGTGGTCGGCGGTAATCCAGATCAGCAGCGGCTATTTGGACGCCGACTGGGCCGGTGGTGACATGGAGGATCGACAGTCAACGTCCGGGATGGTGTTCTTCTTCGGTGGTTCGGCAATTTCGAGGGCAAGTGGGAAGCAGGCTAGCGTTACGCTCTCGCCCATGGAGGCCGAGTACGTGGCGTTGAGCGAGGTCTGCCAGGAGGCCGTCTGGCTACGGCTGTTTGTCCTTCGTCTAATGTGAGAGGGCAAGCCGGAAGTCGAAGCATATCGACACTAGACAGAAGTTCGTCCAGCAGCTAGTCAGCAAGAAGATCATCGAGGTAGAGTATTGCCCAACTGAGAATATGACAGCAGCCGCTGAGACCAACCAAGCACAAGCAGTTCAGTGAAGCACTTGGTCTGCTGCAATAACACCGGAGCTACTATGCATTGAGGAGGAGTGTGAAGATGCAATGCAGTCAATGCACCTAGCTCCGCATCAGCGCATCCCTCGGATACTCTCCACAGCTGTCAACCCGACCTATGCGGTAGGTGTAGAATAGAAATTCATCCCAACCGAACGTTACCGTCTTGACCGTCTTTGGGGAGTACAATTTGCAGAGTGCAAACGCTTTATCTATTTATTGATTTCGAGGCGGCGTACAGTTCAATTAAAAATAACAAGTTATGACAGATTATAACAAGGATTATAAAAGAACTTGGTTTTCCGGCGAAGCTGATTAAACTGATTCGTGCGACGCTTGTCAAATCGAAATCAAGTACACGGACGAGTGTACGGATTGCGGATGAAGCAGGGCGATGCTCTTTCGAACTGAATGTATAACATAGCACTGGAAGGAGCTGATGTACGAAGGAGAGCAACCATTGTTACGCAGTCGCATTGGGCTTTGCAGACGATAACGACATCATCGGGATCGACCGTCGGGCCGTGGAAGAGGCGTTCATACTTTTTCATGAGGGAGACTGCGAGGATTGGACTTACGATTAACACCACAAAGACTAAGTACATGATTGCTGGTGTTCAACGTCGGTCCGGCCATGGCAGTGATGACAAAGTGGTGCTAGGTGGTGATAATTTAGATCTTGTATATGATTTTGTTTATCTTGGTACTCTGGTGACATGCGATGAATGATGATGTTTCCCGCGAGGTAAGAAGACAGATTATGGCTGCGAATCGGGCCATTATTGGGCTGCAAAACCAGCTGAAGTCCCGTAGGCTGCAAACGAGGTTGCAAAGACGAAACTCGCGTTGTACAAGACACGGACTCGTCCGGGTCGCTTTATTCGGCCATAAATCGTGGACGTCGAGAGAAGTTGATCGGAGAGCCTTTGGAGTCTTCGAACGTAAAGTGCTGCGAACAATACTCGGTGTTTAACCAGAGGACGGCATCTGGTGACGTGGTATGACTAAGAGTTGTACCAAGTATACAATAAGTAAGAGATGGATATAGTGAAGCGAATAAGGTGAAGCTGGTCACGTAGCTCGTATGCCGAAGAGGCCGTCAGCTTCGTGGTAGGCCGCGCCAACGTTTGCTTTTTGCAGTTGAAGAAGACCAAAGGATTCTCAACGCTTAGGGCGACCGGATGCAAGTCCAGCGCTGATACCAGTAAAGGCGATTGTTTCATTGGGCTTAGACTCATTGCTACGAGTTGTAGCCCATCAAGTATCAACTAAGTATCACAGGCACCAATGATGGCCGCACTTCCAGCATTCCGGCTTGATCCACACGTCCAAGCGTTCAGCTACACTGAAGTTACCTCCACGCGGCCGGAAACTATGAGCAACCTTAGGGAAGATCGGGTAACCAACCCCAGTGGGAACTTTGGTCGTTGGCTGACAGGGAAGGGGGGGGGGGTTTGCTTCGGCAAACCTGAGCGTCTGTTCTCCAGGAGGAGCGGCTCACAACAGCGTCTGATCCCCATGTTAGGGGCGGCTGATCTACGTCCGAGTGCCAGGGAAGGACTCTAAGCTCAACTGTGCACTATGGTCCTCCGGAAAGAAGGGGGTTGGTGTCAGGCCCTACGAGCCAGCCGTAAAAAACCATTGTAACGGAAAATCAGCAACAGAAAAAAAATATATTGGAACCGGCTAGAAAAACGGCTACGAGAACGATCTCCGTGTTTGAGTGTATTAAAGTATCGTGGGACGTCTGCTGAAATCTCAGTCGAATTCTATCAGCGATATTGTTAGTAGCTTCACTTCAGCCAAAGTAATCTCGCAACTCTCCCGACAACGGGAACTGGGTAGCGGATAAGGCTATGCTATCGTCGATCTGTACAACCGGTTGGTTTCCGGTCCAGGGAATAATATCCACGTCGAACTGTTGGAGTGAAAGGACTACCCTATTCGGCTGGCGGACTCACCGACCGATCTGCCAACACTGGAGTTCATTAATTATTATAACGGCACAAGTTCTTTTGTTTACTTTTTATTACTACGTTGTACTGAATTCAAACGAAGACGCAAATAAATACTTCTCTCTGTGAATTTCGCGTTGATTGTTTTTCTGGTGGCTTTTTCCATTTTCCACGTGATCCCACGGACTCTGCGGGTGGATAAGTCCATCAGGTTATCGGACCCAGTGGTGGAATTTGTGAAAAAGTGGACTTTAGTGAGAAAACTGTGTTCCGGAAAAATTTCCGACGACCCCGAGTGGTGCGAAGAAAGTGAGAAGAAAACATGGCGGAAAGTTTGAAAGTATCGTTCGCCAAACTTAACAACACGAACTACGTATCCTGGAAGTACCGGATGAAAACGCTACTTGAACGGGAAGAAGTTTGGGACGCTGTTGACCAGCCGAAGCCGGACGAGACCGACGAGGATGGACTGGCGCAATGGGTTAAGGACGACCGAAAGGCACGTACGACGATTGCTCTCTTTGTGGAGGACAGCCAGCTGCGGTTCGTGAAGAAGGCGACGACGGCGCAAGAGATGTGGCGAAATCTCCAAGTCTATCACGAAAAAGCGTCGATCGGGAATCAGGCGATGCTGCTTCAGCAGTTGTGTGCGTTGAATTTGGCAGAAAGGGGCGACGTTGAAAAGCATCTCGATCAGATAGACAGTCTTTACGAACGGCTTGATAATGCCGGCATCGAGTTGAGCGAGTTGCTGCGAATAGTCATGTTGCTGCGTAGTTTGCCACCGTCATTCAGCAGCTTCGTGACCTCGCTGGAAAATCGTCCTCAGGAGGACCTAACGATGGAGCTAGTAGTGGCACGGCTCCGGGATGAATGCCAGAAGCGTGGAGGTCTGCAGAAGAGTTATTCGAGGGACGAGACAGCGCTGCGCACGGACGTCCGAGCAAAGAATGAAAAGAAGTGTTTTTTCTGTCATCAACCGGGACATTTTCGTCGCAACTGCCGCAAATTTCGAGAAGCAAGCAGGAACGAGAGTTCGAAAGAATCAAAGAAAGCGACCCCGGAGCAGCGAGCGAAGCAGGCGGAAACGGAACAATTTGCGAAGCAACCGAAAACGAAGAATAGTGCTGTTTGTGGAGCGGTTTGCTTTGCAGCCGGCGATACGATTCGTGGTGCTTGGGTAGTGGACAGTGGCTGTACGTGCCACATGACAAACGACCGTGGATTTTTCACCGAATTCAAGAAGGATGTGGTGATTCAGGTGACATTGGCGGATGGCACAACGACAAAATCGACGGGTTGCGGAAGCGGAGTTCTGTTTGGCGTGGACGCAGAAGGCAAACGTATGGCGATTACGTTAGATTACGTCCTGTATGTTCCTGCCTTGGAGGGCGGGTTGATTTCGGTTCGCAAGCTTGCGCTAAAGGGATTCGACGTCATTTTCAAGGAGGACCACTGCGAAGTTCAGTCTGTGTCTGGTGTTGTCGTGGCCGTTGGTGAAACGCGCGGCAATCAATACGTCCTGAAGATGGCTGAGGCGAGTATGGTAGCAACCGGAAATCACACCGCGCAGTGTCAACATACTTGGCACCGGAGAGTCGGCCACCGTGATATGGATGCCATGAATGTTATTAAATCAAAAGGGTTGGCGGATGGTTTGGTCATCAAGGATTGCGGCGAACGGATTATCTGCGAGTGCTGCCTTAAGGGGAAGCTAGCCCGTAGTCCTTTTCCGCAAGTTACCGAAAGAAAATCTAAGCAGCCACTCGACATCGTCCACACCGATCTTTGTGGGCCGATGGAGAACCGTACACCGAGCGGCAACAAATACTTTATGACTATGATCGACGATTATAGTCGATTTTGTGTGGTTTTCTTGCTCAAGTCAAAGAGCGAGGCTGCTAGCAAGATCGAGGAGTATGTTCGTTGGACGGAAAACATTTTTGGTCGGAAGGTCCGAGTCGTCCGATCAGATGGCGGCGGAGAATACATCGCTGAGAGTCTGCAAGATTTCTACAGGGCCGAAGGTATTCGAACGCAATTCTCAACTCCCTATTCGCCACAGTCCAATGGCATAGCGGAGAGAAAGAATAGGACGTTGCAAGAGATGGCGAATTGTATGTTGCTGGACGCGGGACTCCCAAAGCGTTACTGGGGAGAGGCTATCATGACGGCCGCATTCATCCAGAATCGACTGCCGTCGAGAGCCACCGATCGAACGCCATTTGAGTTGTGGACTGGATCAAAGCCTGATTTCTCGAGGTTCCGTGTATTTGGCTGCGAGGCGTATGTCTACGTTCCCGACGCCAAGAGGAAGAAATTCGACGCTAAATCGAAGAAGCTTACTTTCGTGGGTTATTCGGATAACCACAAAGGCTACCGATTCGTCGACCGCGAGACTAACCGAATCACTGTGAGTCGGGATGCGCGGTTTATAGAGCTAGGCAACGGATCAGAACAACAGGAGGAGCAGGTGACACCACCGGAAATGTCTGTGGATCCGGAAGTAGCTGAAAGGGAGCAATCAGTGGAGCCGGAATGCGAAGTGATCTTTGAGCAAAGTGTGGAAAAAGAAGCGGTCGAAGAGCCTGAAGAAGTAGAATCAGTGTACGAAGATGCGGATGCGCACGAACTTCACGAAGAAGAAGAAGACGATGACTTTTATGGTTTCGAAGAGGCAGAAATGCGTCCTTTGAGAAGAGAAGATCGGCGCAACCGGGGCGTGCTGCCTCCTCGATTCGGTGATTATGTTGTGGGTCAAGTTTTTCACGAAGAAGAACCAAGTGACTACCGTGAAGCGTTGCGCATACCGGAGTGGCGCAAAGCTATGCGTGAAGAAATGGATGCCCATAAAGTGAATGAAACCTGGAACCTTGTGAAACTGCCTGTCGGTAAAAAGATCATTGGAGCTAAGTGGGTGTTCAAGTTGAAGAGGAACGAGGCTGGCGAGGCAGTTAAACATAAGGCCCGGATCGTAGCGCAAGGCTACACGCAGACGTTCGGAATTGATTATTCTGAAGTGTTTGCTCCAGTAACTCGACAGACGACGCTGAGGGCAATGTTGGCAGTGGCCGGTAAGAAAGGTCTGCTGCTAAAACAGTATGATGTAAAGACTGCGTATCTCAACGGGACGATCGACGAGGAGCTATACATGCGACAGCCGCCGGGATTCCAGACGGCCGAAAGCGACATGGTATGCAAGCTACAAAAGAGCATCTACGGTTTAAAACAGTCAGCTAGATGCTGGAATAAAGCACTTCACTCTGTGCTTATAGAACTTGGATTTACGCAATGTAATTCGGACCCCTGTCTGTACATCCGTCGATCGGGACGAGCGACCATCTATTTACTCGTTTACGTTGATGATCTGTTGATGGGCAGCACGGACGAAGCGGAGATGGACGAAATCTTCCGTAGACTACGAGAGAAATTTGACATTACGTCACTCGGATTGGTTCGGCACTTCCTGGGCCATGAAATCGGAAGAGATGGTACCTACTACACGTTGCGGTTGACTGCATACATCGACTATCTGGTAAGGAAGTTTGGTATGGAAGATGCACATCCAGTGCGCACACCAATGGATCCAGGATATACAACTGCAAACGAAGGGAGTAAACCGTTTACCGATAAAACGGTGTACCGGAGCTTGATTGGGTCGCTGCTCTACCTGGCGGTGAACGCTCGTCCAGATCTGTCGATTAGCGTGGGGCTGCTCGGAAGAAAAGTATCCGACCCAAACCAGAGCGACTGGAGTGCGGCGAAGCGCGTTTTGCAATACGTGAAGACGACAAAGCTGTATAAATTGAAGTTTGGTCCGGGCAATGGTTGGAACTTAATCGGATATTCCGACTCGGACTGGGCCGGTGATCAGCGTACACGACGATCAACAACCGGGTACGTTTTCTTTTATGGTGGAGCACCGATCTGCTGGAACAGCAAGGGCCAGGACTGCGTGGCCCTATCGTCACTCGAAGCAGAGTACAACGCGCTTACGGTCTCTTGTCAGGAAGCTGTATGGTTACGACGTTTGCTGGCGGACATGGAAGAGCATCAATCAAGTCCTACAACAATTTTTGAAGATAATCAAGGATGCCTCTCATTTGCCAGAGCGGAACGTGCCAGTGGCCGCGTTAAGCACATCGATACAAAGGGCCACTACATCCGAGAGCTTTGCGAGCGGAAGATCATACAGCTAATCTACTGTCCGACAGCTGAGATGGTGGCGGACGCCTTAACTAAACCTTTGGGTCCGTCATTGCTGCAGAAGTTCGTGGAACGAGTAGGGCTATCGGCTTGAAGACCTAGTAGTCTTTCAGGAGGAGTGTTGGAGTGAAAGGACTACCCTATTCGGCTGGCGGACTCACCGACCGATCTGCCAACACTGGAGTTCATTAATTATTATAACGGCACAAGTTCTTTTGTTTACTTTTTATTACTACGTTGTACTGAATTCAAACGAAGACGCAAATAAATACTTCTCTCTGTGAATTTCGCGTTGATTGTTTTTCTGGTGGCTTTTTCCATTTTCCACGTGATCCCACGGACTCTGCGGGTGGATAAGTCCATCACGAACGAGGACTTCGCAATAGCGAAGATCAACAGGATGTTCTACTGCAGACTGTCATGAAATAAGACCATATCTCTCTCTCTCTCTCTTCTTGGCGTAACGTCCTCATTGGGACAAAGCCTGCTTCTCAGCTTAGTGTTCTATGAGCACTTCCACAGTTATTAACTGAGAGCTTCCTCTGCCAATGACCATTTTGCATGCGTATATCGTGTGGCAGGCACGAAGATACTCTATGCCCAAGGAAGTCAAGGAAATTTCCTTTACGAAAAGATCCTGGACCGACCGGGAATCGAACCCGTCACCCTCAGCATGGTCATGCTGAATACCCGTGCGTTTACCGCCTCGGCTATATGCTCCCGTCATATTCTGACAATAGTTATTGAAGCGGCATACTCAGAATGGTTACGCAATTTCCGGAGAGGTAGAAAAGATAAAGACTGATTCTACTGCTCAAACACGGGAAGTCACATGGCGACCCATAGGCACACAGACCTATCAGCCTGCTGGACACCGCCGGAAAACTGTCTGTTGGAACGGCTGACGGACGGTCTATATCGAGAAATCAGATGACTATGGGCTCTCCAATAACCAGTTCGGCTTCCGGAACGGTCGATCGACGGTACACCACCTAGGAGTATCGGATAGCCTATACCGGATACTATAGAGCTACTTCCAATTATCTATGACACCGAGGAAGGCGAGGGAAGTAACAACATCACCGCGGGGGTGCCTCAAGGCTCCATCCTGGGCCCGACACTATGGAACGCGGCGTATGATGGCGTATTGAGGCTCAAACTTCCACCGGGCGTTAAGCTGGTCGGCTTTGCCGATGATATTACCCTCGTGGTATAGGACGAGCAGGCCCCATGGCGAGGTGAACTTCACTTGACACAATTTCTATCGGCCCATGGGTGCCTATGGTGGTATTTGCACAAATTTGCAAGCTCCCCCGCATGTCCGGAGTGCGCAATCTGTGACGAGATCGCGGAACACGTTCTCTTTGAATGCCAACTCATCGTAAAGCAAAGGTCGAGTATGCAAGAGATATCACTCCATACATCATTCTTGAAAGAAAGTGTATGGGGCGGACAAGTAGGTTCCGTTACTTCCACGGTCTCTCGAATCGTACTCAAACTACAGAGAATATGGAGGGCCGACAAACACCAAGTTGAGTTGCCCCCCATCCAGGATCTTGAGTAAAACGGGTAGTTTATAGTTTGAGCCAGGAATCAATTTTCCAGGGGAGAGAGGACAGCGGCGGTAGCTGATGGGACGCTTTCCAAAGAGAGTACCCACCCATGTACTCCTTCTCGAAGTCATCCCTAACGAGCGTAGCGCGAAGGTAAGGAAAAAGACAATGACGTTTTAGTGAGTAGACCCCCACATAATCCGAAGACCCACCTCTTGGGTATCTGATCAGCAGATTTCCCTATTGCATTCAAAAAAAGACCATGACCCTTTACGGATATGATCGATGACCAAGAAGGAACCTGCAAGCACTCGATGGCGTAGGATCAACCACGAGCTCGCTGCACACTATGGCAAGCCAACAATTCAGAAGGTAGCCAAAGCCGGAAGTATGCGGTGGGCAGGTCATGTTGCAAGAGTATCGAACAGCAACCATTTAAAATTGGTGTTCGCCACCGTTCTAGTTGGTACGTAAAAACAAGGAGCGCAGATGGATGGACCTGGTAGAACGTGATTTTGTGAGAATCGGGCATTATCAAGGATGGAGAACGAGTACCACAGACAGACCAGTACCACAGAACAGACGTCATACTCTGATCGCTTCCCATTGATCGCCTTTTTAACGGTCGATTCAGTAGGTGATCCATTGACCTACTCGCGGTGCTGGCTTAGTTTTTGCTCCTGTTAGATGTTTGCCCACTACCGCCACCTAGTGGTGGGCCGGCCAAACACAATACGTTTAGAGTTGGGCGATAACGTTTTCATGATAGTATTTTTAATGCAATTTGTTCTAAGTATTACGTCTGTTTCTCTGTGTGGGTACTGTGGTGAATTATTATTGCTTATGTGTTATGCAGCTCTAATATGTACACTACCCGTCATAAGTACGGACTCACAAAAAATATTGCAACAATATTGCATCACCCTGACTCACCTCGGTATCTCCAAAACCTGAGGACTTACAAAGATGCTGTCTTCAGCAAAGTCATTCAGGAGCCCAAAAGCAACAACTTTTCTGAAGGCGGCATTTTTGTAAATGATATCGAGGTGAGTCAGGGTGATGCAAAATTGTTGCAATAGGCAAATCCAACGGAAGCTAACGATCCCTCCGCATCTGGTGGCAGGAATGAGAACCCTATGAAAAACGTGACTCCGCCAAAATTTTCCATGGCGTAGCATCGGCAAAGTGCACTTTTGTCACTTTTTCATATCGAATTCCGCATCGTAGAGAAACAAACGAGCACTTTTTGGAAAGAAAATTTAATTCTCTTTCAGGTGCGCTTAGATCCGGTAGGTACTTACGAACAATTTATGTGATTAATTTGAAGAGCTCTTGCTATGCCTCCGGCGGGTGATCTTCCGGATTTTTTATTAGCTGGCCAATCCGGTGTCTGTCGGCGTGGGCATCAAGAATGATGATAATGGAAGCCATTACCAATGGAAAATAGCAACTACCAAGGCAAAATATTAGCTAATTTTGAAGACGAAAAATTGCATTTTTGATGTAAACAAACGATTTTCTCCTCATCTCACCTAACGCCTCTACAATTGGGGGTCATTCGAATTCTTCTATACTTTTTGTGAGTCCGTACTTATGACGGGTAGTGTATGTATGTATGTAATATTAGTTATACTTCCTTTAGAAATGCACTAAATGTCATGACACCAGAAAACAGAAAACTCTTGCAATAAGTTGAGAGCCACTGCGTCAACAGCAACAGTACACACTTTTCCATTTGTAAGATGTGTCGTCGTTTCTCCACGGTTTGTACAACACAACCGCAACAAGACCGAGAGAAAGAGAGCAGCTGCTGGCTGATACGACGAGGCGCAGAAATATTTGAACTCATTGAAATTAATTTAAATCAATTCCATCACCAAAACATATACGGCGCGGAATTTTTAAGCCTGGGTGGGTGGAAGTTTAGGTCTTTGGAAGAGCAATACTTCTCATAGAAACGTGAGTGGTATCAGGCGCTCGTAAATATGTTTACATCAGCAATGGGGAGATTTTTCTTACGTGTAACAACGCGCAAAGCCATTAATCGGCACGCCTTTGTGACTCATTTTGCTTGAGATAAAAGTTGAGGAGTGGAAGCACAGGCTAACGGACGTGGTCAAGTCAGTGGTAATTTTGCTAGTGCTAATGACTTCCATTTATGCTGGCACTTTCTTCTGGAGTGCGTGTATCTGTAGTACTAATGCAAAACATGCTTCACAAAAGCGATCAAATTTTTACGTCTCTTTGTCTGTGAAAAAAAAAAAACTGGCGTACTGATAAGATATGTTTCGGTCAATTGTAATAGGACAGATCGGTGAAGTACTAGATTTGTAGTAATGAGCTGAATTTTAGTATGGTGAGAAGGTCAATTCTCCGTTTCTGCAAAGAAATGGTGCAAAAAGCGTGGGTATTATGATTCCTTGCCTAATTTGATTCTGTTTGAGCAAAACTTTGGGCAACAGTGTTGTTGTTTTCTCCATTTCTTGCAACATAAACAACACAGTTATCCAAAGTTTTGCTCAAACAGCATCAAATTAGGCAAGGAATCATAATACCCACGCTTTTTGCACCATTTCTTTGCAGAAACGGAGAATTGACCTTCTCACCATACTAAAATTCAGCTCATTACTACAAATCTAGTACTACACCGAACGTGCCCCATTGGTCTCATAATTTTCAAAAGGTGACTATCGCTCGTCACTTCTGTTTTGCTGCAGATCATCTTGCAGCTGAGTTTGGCGTTTCGTAAATAAAGTCAACCACAGATAAGGAATCGTAAAAATTAAAAATAAAAGCCCATAGATTGAGTCACCTTACAGTTCATGGACCTCGATCGAGCAACGTCCGCGGATTCTGCACTGAATGGACCATCCTAATTACCTCGTATGGGAAACGTCGGCACAAATTTATCGCCCTGCAACCATCATTCCGAAAATTCTTCGAAAACGGCGCCGCCGTGGTTCAGATCTACCGGGCACGAGATCTGTAGGTGGAAGATTCATCTCGGGTGCAGGAAATAAATTATGATAATAATCTGAACTGAACAACAGTAACGAATGGGAAGCGACTGATGTGCATCGTCTTGGGCGACAAACCGACTTCACCGACTGATGCCCGCCAAGAAGTCTGGCTTGAAATTTGAATACCTACTCACCTAGTAGCTACAGAAGCTGAAAAATGTTCTTGTTGCATGGGTGAATTATGTTTTGGTGCTGGGATGTAGAGCACGGAAGCTGTTGCAGCGAAGAGACCTTTTTCTTATTTGTTACCGAAGCAGGGGTTACCTTAATGTGACATCAAGAACCAGAAATTAATAGATCACCAGAAAAGAGTCATTTTTATTGTCATAATATTTAAAAATGTTTGCCAAACTCTGTAAAAAATGTTGTTGATTCCATAAAGGCGAAATATCGAGAAATTCTTTTCCGTACAAACTTTAGAGGCACAAATCTAATGAACGAAGCATTTGGTAATCCTGGCTTTGCTCACTTTCAAAAACGTGACTAGGGGTTCAATTCCACCTTTTTATGCAGGTTATGTGTATCCTCCTCCTCTTCCTTTTTCTTCGTTTTTTTTGTTCTTCTTATTTTTCCTCTTCTTATTCGTCTTCTTCTTCTTCATTTCCTTTTTCTTCAATTCTTATTCTTCTTCTTCATCATCTTCTCTTCTTCTTTCTTATTTTCTTCTTATTCTTCTTCTCATTCTTCGCATGACGTCCTCACTGGGACAAAGCCTGCTTTCCAACATAGTGTTCTATGAGCAATTACACAGTTATTAAGTGAAAACTTTCTATACCAATGAACTTTTTCTATCATATACCAGACTGGTTTTTGTGAGGGCCCGTCTACGATGGAACAAATGTTTAACCTGCGGATTACATACATACATACATTTATTTGTTCAACATCATTAAGACAAGACATAATCAACAATAGTACGCCACAATACTCGGTTTGTGGCTGCCGTCCTTAGCACGCGTCGCTCGAAAACTCCGAGTGCTTGCAGGTCCTCCTCGAGCATGGTCCATGTCTCGTGCCCGTAGAGGACCACCGGTCTTATTAGCGTTTTGTACATGGTGCATTTGGTGCGTGGGTGAATCTTTTTCAACCGCAGTTTCTTCTGGAGCCCGTAGTAGGCCCGACTTCCGCTGATGATGCGCCTCCGAAGCCGTGAGGCTCACGTTGTTGTCAGCCGTCAGTAAGAATCCGAGGTAGACCCGTAAATCGTAACATTACTGCCCAGACGGATCCGGTCGTGTTCGGTTCCGCCTACCAGCATGTACTTTGTTTTTGTCGTCCATGTCGTCCGCAAAGCACACAAATTGACCGGATTTTGTGAGCACGTTGTAGGCAGCATTCAAAATAGTGATCGCCGTTCTCACATTCAAAATGGTCGCCTTTCTTGTGAATGGGGCAGATTACCCCTTCCTTCCACTCCTCCGCTAGCTGTTCGGTTTCCCAGATCCTGACTATCAGCCGATGCAGGCAGGTGTCCAACTTTTCTGAACCCATCTTGATGAATTCAGCTGCGATACCATCCTCACCAGCTGCTATGTTGGTTTTGAGCTGGCGAATGGCATCCTTAACTTCCCTCAGCGTGGGAGTTGGTTCATTTTCGTCCTCCGCTGCACTGACGTCGTCGTTTACTCCGTTGCCGTGGGCTCCCGTGCCTACGTTCTTCACGCCGTTCAGGTGCTGATCGGAGTGCTGCTTCCACCTTTCGATCACCTCACGTCCGTCCGTCATGAGGCCTCCGTCTTTATTCCTGCATATTTCGGCTCGCGGCACGAAGCCGTTGCGGGATGCGTTGAGCTTCTGATAGAACTTCCGTGTTTCTTGGGAACGGCACAATAGTTCCATTTTTTTTTCGCAATCCGTTTCTTCCAGGCAGCGCTTTTTCTCTGCTATTTCCGCTTCTGTTTGTAACATTCCACGTTCTGTCGGGTCTCTTGCTACAGCATTATTTTATTTTATTTTATTTTATTGTTGTTAATTCAACGGACTTCTATAGTCCAATTGAATATTAAAAAAAAAAAAACAATTATACACAAGCGAACTACAACAAACAGAAAATTCACATCTATATATATAAAAATGAGTTTGATGTCCCTTTGAGGCAACAAAACTCACGAACGGATGAACCGATCAGCATGGCTTTTGCATGGTTCGATACGTATTCATGGTGGCAGTGTTTATATGTAATAAAAGTTACAAAAATCGACTAAAAAAGTAAGGGAATTGATAAAGTACTAATTCTTTAAGAGCTGGGAAGAAAATCATCACGATCGAAAATAAACCAATCTAGAGTGCGGTGCAGCGATGACCTCAACAGTTGTCAAACCACCACGTCTTGGCAAGACAAAGTTTGCCGGGCCAGCTAGTTGATCATAAAATAACAATTTCATTACAACAGACACTATACGTTGAAATGCAGTGATATCGTGCCAATCCTTTACAGCGGTTCCCAAACATCGTCTCGAAACTCTCTATAGCGTAATCCAGCTGGCCAGGTAGACGGTTGAAGTGCAATTTCTTTCAGGCGTACGTCGACACCAACCTTGAACGATACATATGGCATCGAGAGCGTATCTTTCCAAGCAGGAACTAGTTTTTTGACTACAGCATCATCGGTTCCTAGCGAATCGGTAACAAATTCCAAAATCTGTTGCTCGGTTACGCAGTTTTTCATTCTTGTGAAGAATAGCCAGAACCTATCGTTGGGAGCTCTCTGTTCCACAGCTGCTCTGCTATGACGGCCTGAGTGTGTTGTGCTCTGTTGACTATCGGACAAACACAATAGCGACGACTCCGCAAGTGGACGATGCGCATTTAGATCCTCTGTTTTATTTGCTTCAACGCGAGGCGTAATGGAATTCAATGAATGATGAAGAGAAGCAATTTCTTGTTTTAGTTTGGCAATTTCCCCATCAATTCGAGAAACGTCGTTTGCCTTAGGCAAAGTTGCATTTTTGTCCTGTTGATCGGGCATTAGCTTAGGACGTTCACTACGTTGTTTGCGTATCGTTTTAATACATTGATTGCACAGCCAACAAAAGTTCGAAATTGTGCTGCGGTGCTGCATGAGGACGTCATGGCTCAACTTCATACAAGCAGCGTGAAAGAGACCGTTGCAAAGACCTTCACATTCGATGTAGTCGACACCGATGGCAATCACATCTAGGCATTTTTTGCATTGTGAACTTTTCTGTGTGGAAGCAATCGCAGCCATATCGAAGCTGAAGTTCATCCGTTGATCCAAATTTGCAGAACTATATTTGATAAGCTGATCGAATTACGGTGTTTTTTTTTCACAAAAATCCAGATGTTTTGAAGCAATGACGACGAAATCCAACTTTCGAGCACTTTCAACGATTTTCCAGGCAAAATTACACGCAAAATAATGTAAAAAACCACAGAGCAATTACGATCCACGTTGAATACTTCGAGATCCACAGTTGTAGATTACCGCCCGCGCTGCGTTCTTCTTCTCCAAAACCGTTCTGAACTACACTACAGAACAATATACAGCTCCATGGAGCATAGTTCTGTACAGAGCTACTATCCAAAGATGTTCTAGTGCATCCAAGAACCTCCACGAGTACCGACCTGAAAATCCACAAGCCTAATCAATTAATTGTTGTTTCATTACTGATGCGGTGTAACATCCTACAGATCCATGGAGCATTGTTTTGGAGAGAACCTGAGACGAGACCGGACAACTGGCTTCTTATTGTTCTTCTTCTCTTCCAATATGTTTGCTGTTTATTTTCATTTCGCTTCGTTCGTCGCTCGGGCCAGTGTTGCCAAAAAATTTGTTTCGCTTTTTGTTTCTCATTTTTTACGTTAAATAACAGTTTATAATTTTTAGGCAAAGTGAGAAATAGGACAGATAGTACATAAATACGGAGATCCCATGAATGTCGTCACGTTTTTGGGGTGACAGAGGTGCTTTGGATGCGATTGAATGCAGAATGCAATGCGATTGAAAACAGATTCCGTAAACTGAAATATAGAGCTATGTTTCAATTCAATGTACGACCTCGCTATAAACGTGCACCATTTGTGTTTTTTAACAAAGATTTCTAGCAAGATTTTTAGATTGAGATTTAATAAGTCCACAAATTATGTAACGGTCTAGGGGGAGGGGAGTCAAAAATTGTCGTTTTAGCGTTACGTAATAAATAAATGCAGCCTAAGGGCGAGAGTAAGATGATCGATTTTCTCCTCTTCAAATTGAAGTGACAAGATGCGTGTTTGATAATGCTTCAAACTCAATTATCATTTATTATTTTTTTTGTGAAAATAGCTTGAATTGAAAATCTGAAATTATACGGTATATTCAAAGGCTATACAAATTATTCACTTCCTTTAATATTATGTAATGCAAATTTGCTACGGCTCACAATATCACACGGCTTTGCATTCAATAAAATTTATCTTACTGCAAAGTCGATCATTCCGCTATATTACCAACGGCGGAAGCTCATCCTGACTCACACAAAAACGCGCCCACTAAGAACGGACGAGAGGATCTTTCGGAAATATGTGAAACTTAAGATCTTGATGCTTTGTACTGCTGTGTCAACAGCCAAACATCTTGCACTTCATGATATCCATGATAATTTGCATTCGACGCAAACCGACTCGATTGAAACAAATAAAAAAAAAACAAACGCGAACGAAACAAAACGCACGGCGTCTGATCAGCTGACGCCAAACCTGCGGCAGATCAGTATTTTCAATTGATTTTGACAACACTGCCCACGCGCGCTCGGGTGCGATCGGGTGGTGGTTTCAATTCTGTGCTTTTTTTAATGGCATAAAATCAACCAATCAGCAGCTGGTCCGTTTTGGCCCCATATCGAGCTACGGTATTGACCGGTCTCGTTTCAGGAGAGAACTACTTTCCAAAGATGCTCTAGTACATCAAAGAACTTCCACGAGTACCGACCTGACTAGCGTAATCAATCAATTATAGTTACATTACTGATACGGTGTAACATCATACAGATTTATAGAGCACGGATCTTTAGAGATGTAACTTTCAAAGATGTTCTAGGTAATCCAAGAACTCCCGCGAGTAAAGGCCTTAAGATCAACAAGTATAATCAATGAATTATTGTTGCATTACTAATGCGTTGCAACACCCTACAGGTCCATGGAAGATAGTTTTGTAGAGTCTTGATTTACAAGGATGTTCTAGGCCATCCAAGAACTCTCACGAATACAGGTCTTTAAAACTACAAACGTCATCAATGGGTTGTTTTTAGAATACAGCTGCAATGCCACACCCTTGTATCGATTTCGGGTGTCGATGGATGAGGCTAAGCAGGAACACGCGATACTCGCGATAATGACTGCAGCAGCGGTGGAACCTGTGAAGGAGAAGGAGAATCCTTGCCGCGGAGTTTCCGGCCGTTGCCGGTGAAGACGGCTCGCTCTGACGAACTTGAATTCGACGTCCTCGGTAGCGATGACGACTGTTGGCTTAGCCGCTGTAGCTGCTGCAATGGCGCGCAGCGATGCACGTTGAGCTCGGGAATGATGGCCGAATTACGGTGCGGAGGAAGTGGTGGCTGGACGGAAGGCTTCCGATTGGCTTCCTTCGAGAGCTTTGCAGGGACGAGAGTTCGTGCTTCCCGGGTTGATCCTCCTAAGGTCAATAGAGACGCGACAGAGCCCAGCGACCCTGCTTCATGTACTAAAAGTCTTGCTAGGCCGAGCGAGGAATGCCACGTCTTCTACTTTCCAAATTCGGACCTGATCCGACGTACGCTGATTGGCAACGTACGAGGGACCGAGCTCTCGGACTCTCTCCACCGGGGTTTATGGTGTTTGGTGGAGTCGACGACGGTTTATGGCGACCGCCGGAGTTGAATCGTTCGACTTTGGTGACGAACCTCACTTCTCTCCGTTTAACTGTCTCGAAAGGCGGGCCTTAGCGGACACTCGAGCTCTATATCCGTCCTTCCTGGACGAAGTTGACGCCTGAAGACGCCACGGAACCCTAAATTCGACTCCGCTTGTCGATTTCTCACACTTGCACCAGTCTGTACTATAAAAAGCGCCTAAGCGCTGGAGAAAGTCCAACGCGAATAAGATTTTTAAGTTAAACAACATGAAAACACTAAAATACACTTAATAATTACCTTATTATGTACCTAAAATAAGTACGTTGTAGAAAGTCGCAAACAACGGTCTCGCAGACCGGAAACACGTACTAATAAAACTGTAGAGCAACAGAGAAAACGTTTAGAACACTTGAACCAGAGAATACACCATTTCACTGCATTACCTTCGGTACGTGACTCGAAAGGTCCGAAGTTCACTATAACTTAGCTTCAAAACTTAAACTTCAAAAAAACGCGATCACTTCTACACTCCAGCCTTGTAGCCAACGAAATGACCGAGCCTGAGTCATTTTGTTTCAAAGAAACTTACGCTAAAAATCCCCCTATTCATTTAGTAAATTGCGCCAACGAACTATTCGCAAGGCGATTGGAATCAGTTGGCGTCGTTAGGTTCGTCAAGATGGTGTAATTGAGATACATATTTTCAGGAGCCATTACTGCACTCACTACGTCGTTTACGGCATATGAGTTAGCCGAGACACAAACCAAAAGTCGACATACATAATTTATTGCAAACACAAATCAGTCACGAGCAAATTCAGATTATGTACAGAGTTTATGTTTAATTCAAAACTTCAACTTCAAACAAATAAACTTCTAAAAATATTTTGATAAACTTAAACTAAATTAAACGGATTCAAAAAGCATTTTGCGTCAAAATCGCTTTTCTATTTACTCTATTCAATATAAGCAAATGCAATTATTTTCCATTTTTATATATCAAGTGTGTGAATCAAAACCAAAATTATTTTACTTAAAGAAGAGAAAAACGTCAAAACGTTACAAGGTGGCCGCCGCAGCCGTTAGGCTACGGAAGGGCTCGGCAGGGACACTGACAGCTTTGGTTCAGCTACCTGTGCAGGGTGGCCACCCAGTCGGGAATTTCGGGAAAACCGGGAAAAGCTCGGGAATTCGAAACCACCGGGAAAAAGTCGGGAAAACCTCGGGAATTGTTGCTAGCCACCGGGAATTTTCAAAATTTTAAAATTTGTACAGTCTTTAGAAGCATAAGTACGAGAATCTGCGGGAAATGCAGTCAACAACTGTTGAACTAAGTATATAACATAGTGGGTGAACTGGCGTAAAAAACCATTCTTGGAATTTAATATCTTGTCGTCAAGTCACGACAATTAAAGTTAATCATAGTGATGTTACCCAGAGCGTTAATGATTAATCATAAATTTAATCATGAATAATGATTAATGATTAAGATTAATCAAAAATCAGTAATCATAATCACCAAAATTTCTCATTTAATCATTGATCATTAATCTTAATCACACTGATTTCGCAATTTAATCATTAATCAGTAATCATAATCATAAGAAAAAAAAATTAATCAATCATTAATCATTCATCACCAAAAATTGTTCACCATATAAAATATATGATCCAATTTGAATTGGTTCAAATGCTGTTCTTCTTGATTATTTTCTCAATAATCTCCCAGACAGAGTTACCTTTTACTTTTGGAACTTCAAAAATATTTTAAACAATAATTATATTTTAATCATTTCCTGTTTTTTGTGATTGATTAATCATGATTAATCATGATTTTTAATCAATGAGCCATTTTTAACCATTAATCATAATCAATAATCACAGATAAAATCAATTTTAATCATTAATCATAATCATTAATCATCCCAAAAATCAAATTAATCATTAATCATAATCAAAAATCACCGAAATTGGAATTTTAATCACCAATGATTAATCATGATTAAAATATTTGTTAATCATGAACGCTCTGATGTTACCTAACATCATAATTTGAACAGTTTCAAAGATATTCTAAAGAACATTCTGGTGGAAAGACTGGTTGAGACACATTCTAATATTTATAGATTCATATGTCATTTATGCATTTCAGGATGTACATGTTCCATAAAACATCAAGCGTCCTATAAAAGTTTAAAAAAAACATAACAAAAATTATAACTTTTTTCTAAAAAATTATCCTTGTTCAATCTCTAGGAGAATACTTGATATAGCCTTTGTCCTTTGAGCAAAAAGTCTTTGAGAAATTTGGATAGGATGCTGATAAAATTTTGAATAAATGAATGAATTGCCCCAAGAATAAATTAAAATTAAAAATTATGAAAATCTGGATGAGTAATTCTGGTCAAAACATTCTTACAATTTAAGAATAGTTAGTGAAAAACAATTGAAAGAATATTTAAAGGGATTTTTACTATCTGATGAAATTCCTCAAAGCACGATTATTTTAGTTCATAAAAGTATTTCTACTATTTTGTTTGAAAGATTTTTGTTGTTTTTCATGAAGTTCTTGGAAGTACTCATTTGTTGAACTTGTGAATAAAAATGTTCGGAGAAAACCGGAGTAAGTTTCCGGGAAAATCCCTTTTTGGTGAAGCTTTAGCATAAGTCCTTGGTAAAACTCCTGGCTCAGCAAATTCTCGAGAATTTTGATTATTCGTAGTTTCTAGTTAAACTACCAACTGAAATTCTCGCGGGAGTTCCAGTGAGTATTCAAAAGCATCTGGAGCAATATAGTTGTATGATTTATGGAAATAAATAATTCCCAAATAATCAATCTGTCTCTACATTATGGGGGAAATATTTTCTCAAAAACTAATACTTCAGGAATTCCTGGAGAAATTCTTGACATATCTGAAAATGTGAGCAGAAATTAAATCTCTGAGAACTGCATATTGCAATCACTGATGAAATAACTGAATGCTAGACGATTATCAGACAAAATCTAAGATTTCTTGGATCTCTCAAATTTCTCCTAGAATTTCAGCGAACGGTTTCAGCCTAAGTAACCTTCCTGACTTTCTGCAGTAGCCATTTACGCTACCATAAAGTTCGCCATTGGTTTGCTATTAAAATTGTATCATGAAAATGACCATCAAAAATACTACACTGAAGATTTCCCTAGAAATCATTTCCAAAATTCTTTCACGAGTAATCTTTCCAGATATTTCACCAGAAGTTCATCTAGAATGTTTTTTGTTTGGGAATTCTGTTATTGCCTATTAGTTTCTTAAACGAACTTACCAAGATTTTTTTAGAAGAGATTTTTGGAATATTACTAAGAAATCCACTAATAATAAGTTTGTAAATCCTATAACCATAGTGTATTCTCTGAGAATTTCGACCCCCCAGGATTATTCTTTTTATTTTCATTTGCTTAAACAACTGCATGATTTGTACTTGTTGGTCATCTATGAATTTAAGGAATATTTAATGAAGATGTCGTAACTTCAATGCCCATCATTGGATACAAGGGGACGGCAACCTATTTTTTCACTATGGAGTTTGACAGGTTGGATTGTGACTCCTTACGTGGAGCATAAATTTATGCTCCAGCCAAAATATTCACCAACACAGTCGTGAAATTTGAATGTTTACCTTTTTATGAGGGATATCGGTGCAAAACGCTTACATCACATTAGATCTCATAAAAGTGTTGATCATGAAAAAGCGGCATAATTTGATAATTTTCAGTTTCAGAGTGTCGATGTTTAGGTAAAGTTCCTACAGAAAATGGGAATTGTTTGTGAAAAGACACACAACACCTCTTTTCGCAAACTTTGTTCGCCAAAGTGCGTTTTTCCTTATTTTCTCCCGCTGCTGTATTGAGTGAATGTTGGTATTAGTGAGCTCTGGTTGCGCATGATAAGCGGCAACAAAATCAGGTCACCGTAGCATCCCCGATTGGATACGAGACAAACAACATACAATTTTTTTCAAATTCATATGAATACTATGTTAAATCCAAGGATTTGAAAATATTCAATATTAATTCTCTTAAATTTTTCTCAGCAAGTTACGTTTAATTTTCATTGTAAATCATTCTGTTTTAGAATCGGGAAAATTTTCAAAAAGCTATCGGGAAAACCGGGAAAAACTCGGGAATTTTATTTGTCGCTCTGAGTGGCCACCCTGCCTGTGGCAGACGTCAAAAAGTCCGTTAAAGTAGGGAGTATAAAGATATGCTGGTGCGTATGTCATCTGACGTACCACGGGCCACCGGAGGTTTGCTTTAGGTGTCTGGAACCAGGACACAAGTCACGGACTACAAAGGCCCTGATAGGAGCTTACTGTGTAGGAGATGCGGTGCTGATGGCCATAAGGTACAAGGCTGCACAAGTCCACCCATTTGTCTGTTCTGTACCGGGAAATCCGCGAACAACAGGCATTCAACGGGTGGTCCAAAGTGCCTAGCCTTCAAGAAAGCCGCAGTGAACAAATCGCAGTGCGGGTAACGCAGCTGAGCCTGAACCACTGTGACGCGGCTCAGCAACTGCTTTGTCAGGCGGTTTCTGAGTGGGGAACGGATATCGCCATCATAGCGGATACATACCAAGTACCCACCGACAACGGAAATTGAGTCGCGGATGGGTTTAGAAAAATGGGAGCAATATGGACGACGGGTAAATACCCCGTCCAGGAGTTGGTTGGTGTTGGAGTTGCAGTTGGTGTATAGCCCTCACAACCCTCGCAGATGGAAGGCATAAATGGACAGGTATCAGTAGGTCGGCTCCAGAGGCACGTTCTTCCCCATTTGGGAAATTTGTGCCATTAATGGTGTAAATGGTCTCTCGAGTAACCAGTTCGGCTTCCGGAAAGGAAGGTCGACCGTATAGACGCTAACCTGTCGGTTACAAAGACAACCAAGGTAGCGTTCCAGCGTAAGAGGAGGGGGATTTGCTACTGTGCAGTAGTGACTCTGGATGAAATGAACGCGTTCAATTGGGCCAGTTGGCCGGCTATTACCGATACGCTCCTGCGTCTGGAGATACCCGGGCCAATGTACAAGAAGTTACATCCAGAATCGAGTACCGTGGTTTCGGGTGAAATTGATCAGTGGGGTGAAATTGATCGATGTGAGGACCATTTTTGTTTGTTAAAAATAACGCTTTAAAATTCAAATAATTTGTAGAGAATGTCCATGATCTGGCTCAAGGGTTATTTAATGATGAGTTTACATGTTTTACAATCAATTAGTCACATATTTTGTGTTAGGCGAACTTCAAAGACACTTTCAAACTTTTGTTACCGTAGCTGTATCGCAAATGTAATGAATATTTGAATGAATGTTTCTAGCTGCCAAGTATTCGCTTAACCCGATTTCGTAATCAAAAGTTGTATAAATATTGAAATTTTTGCAAAAATTGTACTTTTCTGGAAGTTAAAACATATTTAGTATGGAAATTGCATACTTTCAGGCGTTTTCTTAAGATTTATTAAACTTTAAACTTCAATAAATTAAAGTATAGTAAACTTGTAAAAGTTTTGCAAAGCTTTTCGCATTCCGGGGTGGTTAATTTAGGTGGAAAACATATTTTCAGCGCTTACAACAACATTTCACTGACTGATCAATTTCACCCCGAATGTGAAATTTTTGATTTTTTATTTCAAATGATGTTTTTTGTAATAAAATGATTTGTAGTAGAATTTTCAACCTCTTTGGGGCTGTCCATAAACCACGTGGTCATTTTTTTGGGACTTCTCAACCCACCCCCCCACCCCCCCGCGTGGTCATTAGTTCATACAAAATTTTTTATTCGTCCTTACAAAATGGTCATTGGCCAAACCCCCCCCCCCCCCCCCCCCCCTCATGACCACGTGGTTTATGGACAGCAACTTTGACTAATGAAAACCATGGTCGTACTTGTTTTAAAGCATTGAATTTAACCATATCGATGAGTATTCAAAAATTATTCGCCAAAAACTGTGAAAAGTGATCAATTTCATCCGAAATCACGGTACTAGTTTACGACACAGAGGTGGGTCCGGAAGTACTTTCGCATAGTCTCAAGAGTCCCGCAAGGTTCCATCCTGCGGAAATCTCTATTAACATGGGACAACTATGCTGTACACGGCAGTCCGGTGTTATGAACTGGCATGTATAACTAGGTGTTGAGGTTAAAGTTCTCGAGGGGGAGTGGTAATCGTCGGCTTCGCTAACGACATTTCGCTGGAGGTCTACAGTGAATCAATGCCGTGGTGCCGGTCTACTGGGCTGGATCAGAGATCGGAAAGAAATCCTCGGCATGGTCGGATCTGGTGGAGGCTCCATGTTGGCACGTCCTTCTGTATGCTGGCTGATAGGGCCTTACTTACGGGAAGGTCAAATCACACGCGGTATCAGTTCTTGATAGGTACTTTCTGTCATAGGCGCCAATTTGTGACGTAGTTTGGGAGTGGGGGGGGGGTTGTTGTTTGGTTGGACAATATACAACTTTTTTCAGCTCAATGTACTGGTTTTCACGTGAATATGACTAGATAAGATGAACTACGTTGATATTTTTCGAATTTTATCCAACATTGGAGCTCAGGACTGAATGTATGTAAGTAATCGCTTGTATTCAAATAGGATGAATTTAAGATGGTAGGATTACTAATGGCACTGTAACCCTATCTAATATTTTTGCACCACGTCTGACGGATTGAAGCGACATAAAATCGCAAAACAGGAAGCACCGCTCAACTTCTAAAACGGCATACTAAACAGCACGCGTTCGCGTTCGGCGAGTATCCCTCACTCAATCGTCGTGGTTGGTTACGGTCATGGCGCAACCAACCTGGCCATCGCAGACCGACCACCTCCACAGTCAGACCAGTATGGCAACGATAATTTCAATTGGCTTATAACTACAAATTAATCTGTTGGAAACAAGAGAAAGAATAAGTCAACATCAAACCGCGGCCAACTAACTAACCCGCGCTCGCCACAATCGATGTTTTCTAACGCACGCGGCATTAGTTTGGTCAATGCCAATGGCCATCCATCCGTCATCGATCGAAGGCACGTCCAGGCAACTTCCTTATACCCCAGACAGACATGTGATACGAGTGTGATTCCTGTACAACGGTACGCAGTGTCAAGAAAATTCTAACAAGACTGACTTGAACTGAGAGAATTTTCAGTATGGCACTCATTTCAAGCGCAATTGTACAGTGATTCTTGTATCACATGTGTGTCATAAGTATTACGCAACAACCGGACAACAACCTCACGTTCTACGACGTAGCCAGAACAGAACGTCGATGCCGGTTGGTGGTCGACGTAAGAAGAACCCTTCTCGGGTTCTTCGGAGAGCCACGCGGCTTTGCGACTTGGCGGACGACTGCGGCGGCGCAAATGCGTTAGAATGGATGTGGACATCATGTCGCTTTGGTGGCTCCTCTTCCGTTTGGTTTCGTTCAGGTGGACGGACGTTTGATTGTTTTACAATAGATAGCGATTTGACGCGGTTTGTTTCAGTTTGGTATAAGTAACTTCTTTTTTTCTACTGCGCACGGACGATGACCTTCTACGGAAGTACGAACGGTTCATTCAATGCAATAATGCTGCAAATGCGCCTGTCCAACGAAATCGTCAAAAATACGAAAGCTTCTGCTGTGTACAAAAGCTCAAGCTACTAGGTAGCAGTTATATTGGGACAGCTATGTTATAAATAGAAAAGCCAACCATCGTTATCACACCAACACCTTGCAATTTTTGCCTGCCTCGCTTTGCTGCCACAGCGCAGCGAGAGCCGTTCGCCAACCGAACCGCTCGCCTTCGACTGGGAGCGTGGCGTCTCCTGTAACGTGGCTACCCACGGGTCGGGTTACGGACTGATTTGAGGTTGGGGTCCACTGTGTGCCGGGTAAGTCCATGTTGACGGGACGTCCGCACTAAGCTGACCGTCAATATGGGTGCAATGGGGGAGCCCGATGCATTCAGGTTGGCTAAAGAGAGATGAACCGAGCGAGGGGTGAAAACCAGCAGCTAAAAGTCTCCGCGGTAAGCAGTAGTGGGATCGCGTCCCGGAGTGGACTTCCGGTGCCAGCCTGACCAATACAGTCACACCGTAATCTTTTTGTTTTTTTTTGCTTCAATTGATCACTGATTTATTTTAAATCCTCATTAAATTTTCCCACGCTCCACAACCATTAATCGAGGGGCTGCGCTTATTCTGTATTTTATGGCTTTTATAGCCATTTTACGACTACTCCTCGGGTAAGCACCTAATTGGGAATACCAATGGGCGTGTGCGAGCGAATAAAGCCATCTTCTTCCAAGCTCATTGGGGATTCATGGGTTGCGAAAATGTTCACACCAGCACCAGCAAGTGGTGAATCTTCTGTGCAGAAAGTGGCGCCCTGTTAGCGCCTAGTGGGGTTGTTACTGGAGATAACTTAGCAACCATCATCCATGAGATGACTAGCTCAATGCACGCTGCCGCATCGTTCATTAGCATTGATTGCAGGCGAGTAAATTGCAGCTAATAAAAATTAATATCGCTTCAACGAAGATTTATGACTCTGCGGAATGGTTTAGGAAAACGGTGATCGATTGTCACACGTACGCATCAAATTATGTTTGAGTATCCGATATTACTGAAAGGGCATTTGAGTGAATCCGCTCCAACACAATATTTACAAATGTTTTGTGGTGACGACCTCGAATATTTTTATACGAGAACTTTTGAAAATGCCTGTAATGAAAAATGGCTGTATAAAATAACCCACTCGATAGAAGTGAACTCTGTCTGTCTTCGGCAAAGTTATTGCAAACCACTATTATACTTCTATACCTATCGGTGATATATCAGTAGTTTGGTTTGACATTGACATCCCAGTATACTTCCTAAACACAAGAATTTCGGGAAAAAAAAAACAAAAAAAATGATTTTTTGAGGATGATAAATGCTTTGGATATAATTTACATACGCATGAACATGAAAACGGTCTTGTACCGACTCACAGTGGAGCACCTAGTACATCAAAACTGATCAAAATTATTTTGACGCATTTTCGCAACCCAAATGCAACCCAAATTAGTAATGAAACGTATTTCATAGTTTTCGTATTTTTTGTTTATTTCGTCATTAGGGTGACCAATTTTATGATTGTAAAAGTCAAGATTTTTCGGAACTAAAATTTTTCAAAAAATCACAACTTTTGAACCAGTTAACCGATTTTAAACTTCTTTTTTTTTGCTTGAAAGCTGTTGAATTCTAGTTTTCAGCAAAAATACGTTCAGAGGGCCAAATAGTGTTTTAAGGCAAATAGTATCATATAATAATATAATAATCACGATTTTTTCAAAGTGTTGCAACTTTTGAAATCGGAAACATCCGGAAGGTTTTCTTTCTGCATTTGAAAGAGGAACAATAGTTTTATCATACACTAAAAGCAGATTTTCCGGAAACAGCCGGAAAATCAACTTATTTCATTTTGAATGTACGGTAAAGAATTCCATCAAGTATTTTTTTCAATATTTTCATATATTATATGTAAATTCAACGCCAATTTGTTTGGGTTTCAAATTAACAGAATAACAACATTAATCTTCTTTAACAAACTGCATCATTGAATTGATTGACTATCAATTTCATTCACTTTGTACGGTCAAAACTAGCACGCGCTGTGAGTCATATAAAAGAAAACGGCTAAACTTCAGCTTCACTTAACCTCTTCTGATAAGCGTAAACAAAACATTTCGACACTGCTTAGCTGTCAAACGATTACACGATAACTACACTTAGCAAAAACACAACGGAAAACCCAATGACTTCATTTTGAGTTTTTCCACTTATGATCAGGTTTTGATGTGATTTACTCCAATGTGCGACTTTTCGAACCCTATAAGCAGATACCCTCTTCGAATAAGTGTAATCAGTTATTGTACTAGGCTAATTTGCTAATTGTTGAACACCACCCAAATGTTGAACAGTTTCTGAAAATTTTATTATAAATCTAACTTACGTAATTTTTGCTCAACGTAAACGTATGATGTAGATGCGTATACATGTGTGTCTTGATATTACTCCAATTAGGTTACAAAATTATACATATTTTACGTCAAAAATATTGTCTGAAAATTTTGTACCGCTGATGACACGAAAACTGCACAATTCGTAAGATAAATTTTAAGGAATTGCCGTCATTTTGAAAATAAAGTGTGGTTCGGACTGTGCTCGCATGTGTCATGGTGGCGCTGCTGTGCCTACATCACCACTCAATTTCGAAGAGAAATGAACGCGACGCCGTTCAATGTTTACATAAAATGACTCAATCATGAACCTTCATTCATGTTTTATGAATGGCTGACGCCACGGGGGAGTCGTCACCTGCAAAAATGTTACATCGAGCCGAGGGAAACAACACCTGCAAATGAATGCTTCGGATTGAGCATTATAGAGGGTGCTAGTGAGATGCCAAACGATGTTTTTGAAGCAATTTTCTATGTCTGTTTGTCTGTGCTGGAAGGATGTCCTTAACAGTTTTACATTGTTTCAAATAACATTTTCATTGTAATTTTATTAGTAAAATATATTTTTCTTATCACACTATCATCATTATGCATCTAGGATCCAATTGTTGAACACTGACATAACCTACGATGTTAGCATGACTGCCAGATTTTTTTTTCCGCTTTATCTAATCGTGCATGTCATGGGGTTTCAAGAGAGTTCCAGAAGTGTTGCAGAGGGATGCAGAGTGCTAAGGTGGTCCCAGGAGTATTCCAGGGCGTTCCAGAGGAATTTAGGAGCGATCCACGAGTTTGCAGGGGATTCGTTGCAGGGGTGTTCTAGAGGGTTGAGTGGGTCGCATGGGTATTCAGGAGTGTTCCAGGGGCTTTCAAATGCGTTCTTTTCTTCAATAGTTTTCACTTCTAGTCAAATCTTTTCAGACATTTTTCACATCTAGTCATGTTTGAAACGATTTCAGTCCACTAGAGCTCTTTTCAAATGAATGTCATTTAAATAAATTGCCACTCAAATAACTTACTGGCCACAAAACACGAAAAACCCGGAAAAATTCCGCCAGAGTGAAAAATTATCGGATGTCGAGTCAAAGTCGGGTCAAATTTTATCAAATGTTTGACCACTGTTGGACCCACATCGGATAACTGTAGGGTCTACATATGCTGGGTTTGGTAGCCAAAATAAAAACAGGTCAATGATAGGTTGATGTCGGGTTATACGTCATCAATTACGAACAAAGCTTGAACCGTTCAACAATTAGCGAGAATCGTCCAACATTAGGATGAGCTAGCTTAAGGAAGCGTTCAACATTTGGGCTACAGACTTCCCATACAAATGTTCTATTTTCTCTTAGAAAATGGGATTTAAGGGAATTTAAATTCAATGGGAAGTATACGGAATGAGTGGATCTAGACGTTCACTGGATATTTTTCAACTAAAGTGGAATTATGCACGGAAAAATAAACGAAAACAAAAATGCCAGTACTAACCGTTCAACAATTGGCGAAATACCCTACATATTTGGCCTGGGTGGTCTCTGCTATACATAGTAGCCGTCTCCATTCCACTCGGTCCATGACTATTTGTCTCCAGTTCCGCACTCTGCGTAGGGTCCGCAGATCGTCCTCCACTTGGTCGATCTACCTATTTAGCTCGCTGCGCTCCACGTCTTCTTGTACCGGTCGGATGACTCTCGAGAACCATTTTAGTCGGGTTGCTATCCGACATCCTGATGACGTGATTCGTCCACCGTAGCCTCACCGACGAACTGACGTGACAGTGGTGTTTCAAAACTGTCCCCCCTCAATTTAACGGTCGACCAGCAAAGCGAGCGAAACCTGCTGTCAAATCAGTGCAGACGTGCACCTCTTCCTATATGAACACACGGGGGTTTGGGATCAAGCTAGCAAACCAACGCAAACCGTTATAGAGGTGGCGATAGTGTTCGGCTATTTTTAATTTGAATTCGTTTGTTCTAGCTGTCACGTCGGTTCGTCGGAGGTAGCCTCCCTATTTTCAAGATGTGGTTGGTTCTCTCAGCAGCTGATGCAGCTCGTGGTTCATTCGCCTTCTTTAAGTCCCGTCTTCTATCTGCACTCCACCGTAGATGGTACGCAACACCTTCCGTTCGAAAACTCCACGTCCTCTGCACGTAGGGTCCACGTTTCGTGCCCATAGAGGACGACCGGTCTAATCAGCGTTTTGTAGATAGTTAACTTCGTGTTACGGCGAACTTTATTCAATCGTAGAGCTCTGCGGAGTCCAAAGTAAGCACGATTTCTTGCCACAATGCGCCTCTGAATTTCTCTGCTGGTGTCGTTGTCGGCGGTCACCAGTGAGCCCAAGTACACGAATTCTTCAACCGCCTCGATTTCATCACCGTCGATATAAATTCGGGGTGGCGGGCGCGGTGATTCCTCCCTGGAGCCCTTTGCCATCATGTACTTTGTCTTCGACACATTAATGACTAATCCGATTCGCCTGGCTTCACTCTTTAGTCGGATGTACGTTTCCGCCATCGTCTCAAATTTACGAGCAATAATATCAATATCATCAGCGAACCCAAGCAGCTGAACGGACTTCGTGAAAATCGTTCCCCTCGTGTTTATCCCCGCTCTTCTTATTACACCCTCCAAAGCAATGTTGAACAGCAAGCATGAAAGACCATCACCTTGCCGTAACCCTCTGCGAGATTCGAAGGGACTCGAGAGTGTCCCTGATACTCGAACTACGCACATCACTCGATCCATCGTCGCCTTGATCAATCGTATCAGTTTATCCGGGAATCCGTATTCGTGCATAATCTGCCATAGCTGTTTCCGATCGATTATTACTCCGATTTGAAATCAACGAACAAGTGATGTGTGGGCCTGGGCACGTTGTATTCGCGGCATTTCTGCAACACCTGCCGGATGGCGAACATCTGGTCCGTTGTAGCGCGTTCACCCATAAATCCAGTCTGATATTGGCCCACGAACTCTCTTGCAATCGGTGATAGACGGCGGCATAAAATTTGAGAGAGTAACTTGTATGCAGCGCTCAGTTGTATGATCGCGCGATAGTTCCCGCAATCCAACTTGTCGCCCTTTTTGTAGATGCGACACACGATACCTTCCATCCATTCCTCCGGTAATACTTCCTCCTCCCAAATCTTGGAAATGATCCAGTGTAGTGCTCTCACCACTTCACTAGTTCTTCTCCACCGTATTTTAGAAGCTCGCTTGGTAGTTGATCTGCCCCATCGGCTTTGTTGTTTTTCAACCGGCCAACCTCCTCCTCAATCTCTTGGAGGTCAGAGGCCGGAAGTCTTTCGTTCTGTGCACATACTCCTAAATCTGTTACCACGCCACCTTCGGTACTTGCAACGTCGCCATTGAGGTGCTCATCGTAATGCTGCCGCCACCTCTCGACCACCTCACGCTCGCTCGTGAGAATATTCCCGTGATTATCTCGACACATGTCGGCTTGTGGCACAAAGCCTCTGCGCAAGCGGTTCAGCTTCTCGTAGACCTTTCTTGTGTCCTTAGCGCGGTACAGTTCTTCCATCGCTTCGCGATCTCGTTCTTTCTGCTGGTGCTTCTACATCCGGAAGACTGAGTTCTGCCTGTTCCGCGCCTGTCTATAACGTGCCTCATTCGCTCTCGTACGGTGTTGCAGCATTCTCGCCCATGCTGCATTCTTCTCGTTTTTCAGCTGTTCACATTCGCCGTCGTACCAGTCGTTCCTATGATTCGGAGTCGCGAAGCCTAGTGCTGCAGCCGAGGTACTGCAAAACGGTGAGTCGATAAGAAGAGCGTCCAACATAGCTCTGGTCCTCACAAGTTCCTACCTCATGCTTCCACGGGTCAAGCGATGACAAAGACCGCCAGCTAAGAGTTGTGTGCGTAGCTGGTAGTGCAGCCTGGGCACTGTTGTCCTTCTGACTTCAGCTAGATTGAGGAGGTACGACCCGAGCCTCTGTTCACCAAAGAGGTGCGGCTCAAACAGCGTCTGTTCTGGCATCCAGCGGCTGAGTAAGAAACGCTGCACCACGCCCAGCTAGATCCAAGGTGGTAGCCCCATCGGCGTGGTCGTCCCAGTGTTGGTTGGAACGTTAAACAGAACTGGCACGATGGCCCTCCGGCGAGACAGGAGTGTTGGCGTAGGCCCAATAAGCCACCCGTAAAAATCCCCATTGCGAATAACATAGGAGAAAATACGACTCGATACAATCGGCAAAGACCCACGCGACGAAATAAGGACTACGATTGGAAACTTGGAACGTGGAATTGCAAGTCACTAGGTTTCGCAGGATGTGACAGGATAATTTACGACGAACTACATCCCCGCAACTTCGACATCGTGGCGTTGCAGGAACTTTGTTGGATTGGACTGAAAGCGTGGAAAAGCAGGCATCGAGCTGCTACCTTTTACCAAAGCTGTGGCACCACCAATGAACTGGGAACAGGATTTATAGTGTTGGGCAAGATGCGACAACGTATGATCGGGTGGCAGCCGATCAACGCAAGGACGTGGCTCAAGACTGCGCGCAGCAGCTAGCAGTGGCCCTACTAACGGAAGCAGCCTACCAACTCGTTCCCAATTCTTCTTCAATGTATTTAAGCAAAAGATTCCTAGCTACACCAGACCATGTATCCATCTTCCACATCCTGATCCTCCCCGTTAGGGCTGTTTCGCAGGGCCTGGTAGCAGCCCATTGATTCTCGAAGAACCCTGCCGTCGGCCACGTGTTATGACGGTAGATTACTGACGCTAAATGTATGATCAAATGAAATAAACTTTTTTGTCCCCAGAAACAACATTAAACAAGTTAACTCTTCAAACTATCACAAATAAGGCAGCTGAATTATCTAAAAACCAATCACCTATGTAGGAGAACCTGTACAAATTCAATCATGTTTCAACAAATAAGTTTAAAATCCACCAGATTTCGTTTATTAGTTTCTAAATCTATCTTTTGAAACGGAGAGATTCAAATTCAATTGGTACATAGTGCCTTAGCTCTGGTGATTATGTTTTATCGTGTCGGTGCTCGATGTTGACTCGGATGGGTTGGAGATTTTGAAGGAGCAAAACGTCGCACGTGAGGTAATGCTGCAGCAAGGAACCCGTCAGAACGTGGAGCGCAAAAACAGAAGCGGAAGAATCCGTCTTTTCTGAAAAAAAAAAACGCGACCTGTAAGAAGCAGAGTGCAAAGAAATGAACTTTTTTCAAAGGCTTAACGCACGACCCGAAATCTGCAGGGAGAAATTTGGGAGCCTCATCATGGACGGACGTGAGGTGATTGAAAGGCGGAAGCAGCACTTCGATGAGCACCTGCATGGCGTGGAGAATGTAGGCACCGGGGGATCTATAGATCGTATTCATATTAAAGGCGAACATTTAGAATGTGAGAACTTCAGATAGATCACCATCCCAAGTAACAATTATACTTTTGTGGCAATCCTGAAGTAATTTCTAAGATAGAATAATAAAACTTAGCAATAAAGCTCTTTTTTCTGCAAATCTGAGATAAAATAGGCATAAATCATCCATAAGACTAATCTGGCCCACTCTTCAGGAGATCTTCAAAGCTGCTTTTGAAGATTGCTTTGAAACTAGTTGTATTTATGTACTTGCACTGATGATTTATTATAAGAACTTCATGAAACTTTAACAAGAATAGCTTGAGGCATGTTGATCTTTTAGCTGTCTTTCTCAAAAGTGTCAACAGTGCATAATAAATGAAATCTTTTACCTAAGCATTATGCAGATGCAAAACGTTTTGTTTCATGGATGAAATGTTAATTGAACTGCAAATTAATTTTCATCAAATTGAAATGGCTAAAGCATTAAAATTGTCTGACAGATCATTGATGACAGGGAATTAAAATTTTCCGTGCCATACCCACTTCTTCGTTGATATGCCGCCCAAAACATACGAAAATAACAAAGCGCTTCAAAAATAATATCAATCATTAATATACGAAGACATAAATTTCCTATAAAAACAAAAGGCTACGCCACTTTTTCAATTCTATCTAAACATGGCTGCCGTTCCAAGCGAACAAAACTCATGCAGCCGCCATCAATTGGTATTACCTTTAATCCAAACCCCCTCAAAACAATGATGAAACCAAGTCACCTTGCATGAAAGCTATAGCCTTTGTTGAAGATCGTTTTTACTAGTTATGATCTTGAGGCAGATTTGTTCGTCTTAAATGAAACTTATTCGTTTTATTCAAGAGTAACAGCCTTTGACAATTGTTTGTTTACGTTTTCGATGCTAGAAAGTTTTCTCTGTACATTTCGCGGTGTTCGCGCGTCAAGATTTGCCAATTATATTTTGTTTCCCAGTATTTTTGCAATTAATAATAAAGTGAAACTTACTACAATTACACTATTTGGCATGAGCTTGAGCAGAGTCACAGTAAGTACCCATTTAATTTTCGATTTGCAAAGCTGTGGCCTGTGTGAGGAACTGGTTGAAGGCAGGACGACAGCAGCCAGCTACTCGCATTTTTGATTGGCCGTAAAATCATTCTTTCGTTGACATGATTACTTTTCAGCACAAGAATGGCTAAATTATCAGTGAGCAAACGTGTTTATGTGATAAAATTTGCATGAGAACGCGGTTTTTCAACCAATTTGTTACATTCATTATTTGGATTGAAAAATAGTTCGTTGTCTTATTATTATTTCGCATAGTTCTTGTTACAGAGTAATGGCTCTAGCTCAAGAATAGAAGGCTTCAAGAAGTTTTTAAAGAAGGATCAGTCAGATGAAATGCACTTGAATAAACGAAGCATAAACTTTTAATAAAATATGTAAATGTTATGTGTTGAAAATAACTTCAAATACGCCTTAAAACTTTTTATAAGATTTAATGCTCTTGTAAATTCAGTTGTTTTATGCGCGAATTTCAAAATTAACTTGAAGACAACTTAAAAACCGCAAACGAACGAAGATTGTTTTCTCTTGATAAAAACAACTACAAATGTTCCATGAATTGGTCATGCTGTGATAAAGCTTCCATAAAAATAATCAAATCTAAAAGGAATTGAAATTGTTACTTGGGCATGTGTAAAGAATGAATAGAAATTATCAAAGTTATTACTTCCTTCATCTTTGGCACCGAACCTGGCTGCTGTGCTAATGTGCGTCTACTTTCGTTTTATTACTCTTTAAATTCCACATCAGCTCCAGTGCATTATCCCCATATTGTATTCTAAATCGATGACGTCTCCCCGATTGAACCCAGGGACTGACTGGCGCGTGCCGTACATACATTTATTGTGGTATCTCTTCTGGTTTCTGTCGAATTTATTAGCAATAAATCCGAAACTGCTTTCCGCCTGTACGGAAATTGCTTTGCACTCCTCATTGTGCCCGATGCAGATGAGTAACTCGTTCCGGGCAATCTTGTAAAAATATCTTAAGTTTTGGAAAAAGCTATATAGCTTATATTGCACATTTCCCATCCCACTGGACCCCTTTCGCAGTTAGGGTCTGTGTCAATTGGCGAATGAAAATTAATTTTCACTTAAACTTGACAGTTCGATAATTATTTCCTTAGGAAAACTGCCAAGTTTAAGTGTTGAACTGTCAAATTTAAGTAAAAAATAATTTTAATTCGCCAATTGACACAGACCCTTAGTAGGGACGTGGAACCATCTCGGCAGGGCTCTTATTTTGGGCACTTTTCTGCAATGACTAAGCCAATTTTGAACCAGTTGACACATTTTTTGGATTGCGGTGAGATACGTATAGTATCTAGCCGTGTACAAAATTTCAAGTCAATTGGCTTGGAATTGACCAGGGCATACGCGCCAACTTGTGACGTAGTTGGGGGGGCAAAGCCTCTCAAAATCAAAGAATTCCGAAAAATATCGACACAGTTCATCTAGTTTAGGCATATTCATGTGAAAACTAGTGCATTAAGCTGAAAAAGTTGAATATTGTCCAATTTTGGAGAGCTTCTCCCATCCCCCCCCCCCTCTTCCCCACCAACTACGTCACAAGTTGGCGCCTATGAACCAGGGAATCCGCAAACGGCAAGGTAGGCCTACTGCTGATCTTTTGCGAGTGTGTTAGTGTGACTGTTAACACGACCTGGAGCCTGGTCAAATCCTCCTTGGAAATCGGTTTGTGTTGCCGATGGGGATGGCCCATGAAATCGTATTGTGTTGTTTGGGAGGGCCCGCTCGATGCATGTTAGGTAGGCGTAGTTTGTTCGAGCTTGACGTGCCTACACCCTCCCTGGAATTGACTGAATTATATCGAAGAGTACCCAAAATACCGGCCACTGCCCAAGTGGTTCGCTACCCTATAAGTGCGGGATCGTGAATAAAACTGCGATTTTGCATAGAACCGTTTCAATGTCTTCTGCGCACTTATTCAGCACCTAGTAATGCATAAGTGCGCAGAAGACACCGACACGATTCGATGCAAAATCTCAGCTTTATTCACAATCCCACATTTATACTAACTGTGGAAAGGGTCCTGTGGGGTGGGAAATGCGCAATAATTACAAATTGCGTATTTTTGGAAGAAATTTCAACTTTAGTCATCCAAAAAAGGTCACCGAAACGGATATCCGTCGATAGCATTTGATGCTAACTACATATTATCATGATAAATATTTATTGACTATTATTAGCTTTGAGAGGCATTTTGCCCTTTTTAATGTGGGAATCGCTTTTTAGCGTGAAAGTGCATTTCTAGATTGAGTTTAAATAAGGGCGAAAGTAACATGAGAGAGTTCTCTTCATCGACTCTCTCTTCTTCAAATTAAGGTGACAAGATGCAAGTATTGTTGAATTTTTTGGTCATAAATCGCTAGGTTGCGATGCAATCTAGCGTCTAAGTTTAAAAAAGTTCGATTGAATTTGCATGGGCCCATATAGCCGAGGCGGTAAACGCACGGGTATTCAGCATGACCATGCTGAGGGTGACGGGTTCGATTCCCGGTCGGTCCAGGATCTTTTCGTAAAGGAAATTCCCTTGACTTCCTTGGGCATAGAGTATCTTCGTGCCTGCCACACGATATACGCATGCAAAATGGTCATTGGCAGAGGAAGCTCTCAGTTAATAACTGTGGAAGTGCTCATAGAACACTAAGCTGAGAAGCAGGCTTTGTCCCAGTGAGGACGTTACGCCAAGAAGAGAGAGAGAGTGAATTTGCATCTTATCACTTTAATTTGCAGAAGAGAGAGTCGATGAAGAGAACTCTCTCATGTTACTTTCGCCCTTATTTAAACTCAATCTAGATTTATTTTATCACAGCCAATTCATTCGTTAACGGTTGAGTGTGAAAGCTTCTTCTCCGCAGATGAATTTATAGCACTACTGTTCTTCAGCACTCTAAAACATTGCAAGACATCTCTGCCTGGTGCAACTTCAAAGTTTTACATGTATGAGTCGCTCGCCGAGAAACACACACGCTAAGAAAATGTTACACTAAAATGAGTAAGATTCACACAAAACTGATCTAAACTGGAACAGCTCAAAAAATGAGTAAATTGCATTTCCAGCGATGGCGCTGGCCCAGGTGCAAAAATCCAACTGGTTTAAGCCGTATAATATTCTTCACATCAGCAAGAATATTATACAGCTTAAACTGATGAGATTTTCGCACTTGGTCCAGCGCTGGAAAAAAAATTTACTCAATTTTGAGTTGTCCCACTTTAGCTCAGTTTTGTGTGAATTTTCTGACCGTGTGCAGTGAAAAGCTGTACACCGAGAAAAAATTCTACTCAGTTGATGAGTAACGACAACTCAGTTTCATCGACCTCGAAGAGTTGGCGGAAACTGAGTACACCGAGAAAAAATTCTACTCAGTTGATGAGTAACGACAACTCAGTTTCATCGACCTCGAAGAGTTGGCGGAAACTGAGTAAGCTTGCTGGAGGGAAATGAGCACCGAGAAAAAATTCTACTCAGTTGATGAGTAACGACAACTCAGTTTCATCGACCTCGAAGAGTTGGCGGAAACTGAGTAAGCTTGCTGGAGGGAAATGAGGTACTTCTACTCAGTTCGTCACGTTTGCCATCGGCTACTCGAATCTGAGTAAAATTGGAGAAAATCGATGTTCCGAACTGTCAGATCAGGAGTTAGCCGAAAAGGCAAAACAGAAGTTTGTTCGTGGCGGACTGCAGCAGCAGCATTGAATCCGGCAAAACGACCGCATCAAAGGCTATTTTACGTGATTTGAGTGATTTATGACTTCGGTAGACAGTGATTCTTTTAGTGGCAACGAGGCATCCGATCAAATTTACTAGAATCCAATCATTTAATTACTTGCATCGTAAATTCTTCTCAGTAGCTGTACTTCGAAAATCGCATCAAAGCATCAATAATTAAGAGTTTAGAGATTTTGATCAGTGGAAACATGTTGCTGAAATAGAATCACTTGCTGCTGAAGCTGTAAATTATCAAATTTTGAAAACAGTAAATCAACAACATTATTAGAATTGCTTCAAATCTACTCAAAAACTGAGTAGAAGCAACTCACGGTCGATGTTAAATGCCGTGAGTTGACTTTACTCAGTCTTCATCGACTAGAGCAACTACTCAAAATTGAGTAACCTACACCTTACTCAGTTTTAGGGTTGTCCCACTTTTAACGAAACTGAGTCGGATCCTACTCAATTTTGAGTAGAATTTTTTCTCTGTGTAAACTAAAAATAGAATTTCCTACCAGCACCGAGAAAAAATTCTACTCAGTCGATGAGTAGTGACAACTCAGTTTCGTCGACCTAGAAGAGTTGGCGAAAACTGAGTAAGCTTGCTGGAGGGAAATGAGATGCTTCTACTCAGTTCGTCACGTTTGCCATCGGTTACTCGAATCTGAGGGGCCATCCATTAAGTACGTCACGGTCCTAGGGGGGAGGGGGGGTTTGTGAAAATCCGAATTTTAGCGTGACGTACTAAATGGATGCTCCCTGAGTAAAATTGGAGCAAATCGATGTTCCGAACTGTCAGATTCGGAGATAGTCGAAAAAGCAAAACTTGTTCGTGGCGGACTGCAGCGGCTGCATTGAATCTGGCAAAACGACCCGTTCAAAAGCTAATTTATACGTGATTTGAGTGATTTATTACTTCGGCAGACAGTGATTCTTCTAGTGGCAACGAGGTACCCGATCAAATTTACTAGAATCCAATAATTTAATGACTTACATCGTAAATTATTCTCAGTAGCTGTACTTCGAAAATCGCATCAAAGCATCAATAATTAAGAGTTTAGAGGTTTTGATCAGTGAAAACATGTTGCTGAAATAGAATCACTTGCTGCTGAAGCTGTAAATTATCAAATTTTGAAAACAGTAATTCAACAACATTATTAGAATTGCTTCAAATCTACGCAAAAATTGAGTAGAAACAACTCACGGTCGATGTTAAATTCCGTGAGTTGACTTTACTCAGTCTTCATCCACTAGAGCAACTACTGAAAATTGAGTAACCTACACCTTACTCAGTTTTAGGGTTGTCCCACTTTTAACGAAACTGAGTCGGATCCTACTCAATTTTGAGTAGAATTTTTTCTCTGTGTAAGCAAATGTTTAACATCTAAAAATAAAATCTGGAGCTCGATTTGAATAGGTCGTATGTGCTTTTGTCGATTGAAAATTCGATCAGTTGGATTCGCTTATTATAGCGAAAACCGTTGAAATTGAGCAAAGTTGATACATACAGCAGAATCCTCATAAAACAGGCTTTCTGTTCCATCATTTAAAGTTTGCAAAATATCTGCCATATTGCTACAATGACTAAAATAAACTGATCGAATTCTATATCGACAAAAGCACATACGACCTATTTAAATCGAGCTCCAGAAATGATTTTGTCATTTAGACGAATTTCGCCCCAAATCGTATTCGGAGTTGGCAGCACCCTCTCAGATTACAATGAAACTTTCTGGGTATGTACACCAAGACTAGATAAGCCACTTTGCATACTTAGTTTCTTCAAAATTTATCTGGACTGACTTTTGAAAAGGGCTAAACTTTTTTAATGGATTTTTTAAAAATGTTTTTAATCAAAAAATGACTACTCCTACAAAAAAGTGTTGTATGGGTGATTATCACAAAATAAGTCAAATTTTAAGAAAAAAATACTGAAAAAAATCCAAAATGAGCCCTACACTGAAAAAAATCATTTCTAAAAATTCAAAGTTGATTTAAAAAAAAACACCATTTTTGATTTTGATGAAATTTTGTCTCAAGACAGGTAATTATGTTCCCTACCAACCGTCCATACATCACAAGATAGGCACTTTTAAGGAAAAAAAGTTTTTCTAACAAAAACTTTTTCATGTCCAAATTATTATTTTTTCAGTGTCTTTTTTTAAAAACAAACTAAACCAGTGAAGGTTATCTAGTAATCTCAAAATGCAATGAAACTTATTGTGTCATATGCGACAATGCAATGCACCCATATTCACGCAGCAGCACTCTAGAAGTACGAAACAATAAACAATTAGAACACGCATTTCATACGTGCTGCTGTAATTTCTACCCAAACGTTTCTACCCCATGTTCTTACCCAATATTAGGTAAGGCTATTTATTAGATTCGAACTACCTAATCGAAAAAAAAACAAATCAAGAGTTGTACCTAAAGCAAATATGAACAAAACAAGAAAATGAATCGGTATCATTCAACGTGTTACTTCTCTTTGGTTATTAAAGGCAGTTCTGAAAAGTGATGGATCAATCGTATAAATCAAAATTCAACAAATTCAAGTGCAGTGCAAAAATAAACAATCCAAAGTGCAACCGTCATAATCTACGGGGCATGTCATTAAGATTGATAGATAAAATTCATTCCATGGGATATACACATGAAATCGACGAATCGATGAGTATTTGTGAGTCATGTCGTGGATTGATAAGTCACAACAGAAGCCCGAATACGAAAAAACGCCGATCGGATGGAAACGACGAAACTATGCAACCATCATTTAGTGGGCAGCAACATCATGATGTTCCAGATCCAGAACCGTCAACGAGTGGTCAACAAATCGAACATGAGCTGGGTAAGTAAGCCTTCAACGTGTTAGCTTCTTTTATATTACTCATTTTGCAGCTCGTTGCAAAACTACATTTTTCAGTATTCTTCGTATTTATCCAACCCGGCAAGCCTCGTTGGATAAATGTACTACTTGTGCGAAAAAAAATCATTTTTGCAACTCGTTGCATAAATAACTATCATTAACTTTCCACTGCATTCATTATTATATTGTTAACCTTAACTTTTATCTTACAGATATGGTACCATCTATTCCATCATTGGAGTCAATTCCGTCAACAGATCAACTACAGGGTCCCCATAATATTGAGAAGTTTAATACTATTGCTGAAACATTGAGTTTATCGCCAATCTCATCTAGAAACATGAGAAGTATGGAATATCGCATAAACAAATCATTGCAGATTACGAAAGCAGTTCGAAAAAATATCTTCGGAATAGATTCAATGGATGTTGGCAAAGTGGAGGCGTATGACGAGATAATTATGCAGTTAAAGGATAAGTTCAATCACCCTACAACTGACAGAAGCGAACAGATTAAAATACTATCTGTACTTCCTAAGTCTTGGTCAGTAAATAAAATCACAAGAGAGTTTAACGCACCAATGTATATGGCGAGGCAGGTGAAGGATCTTGTTTATGAACAGGGTATTCTTTGTACCACCGAAAAAAGAAGGGGGCATGGTATTGATGACGATACAAAACAAATAGTAAGAGAATTTTTTGATGATAATGATATCAGCAGGCCAATGCCAGGAACAAATGATTTTGTTTCTGAGGTTCGAAATGGAAAAAAACAACAAGTTCAAAAACGACTTTTGATGATGTCGCTCAAAGAGGCTTATATGATTTTTGTAGATATGTACAAAACTGTGAATATTGGTTTCACAGTATTTACACAGTTGCGACCAAAGCATTGTATTTTACTTGATTCTACTGGTATACATAATGTATGCATATGTACTATTCATGAAAATGTAAATTTAATGTTCAACAGTATAAGAATTGTGTCACAAGATGAAATAATACAAAAAATGCTTTGCGATATTTCCACCAGAACAGATAATTGCTTTTTCCGTGCTTGTGAAAAGTGTGCTTGTAATGAACACATTGAAGAGGAACTTACATTGATATTAGAATCAAAAGACAAAGAAGAGATTATATTTCAGCAGTGGTTGAATACTGATCGCTGTAATTTAGAAACGATTATTAAACCTGTTGATGAATTTGTTCCGTATCTTGTTGATAAAATTGACAAACTTATAACACACGACTTTATTCATAAACAACAATCATCATTTCTCAGATATAAAAAAGATACATTAAAGGATGATGAAATTCTTGCGATTTGTGATTACTCTGAAAACTATTCATTCATAATTCAAAACGCTGCTCAAGGATATCATTGGAACAACTCGCAAGCAACAATACACCCATTTGAAATTTACTATATGAAAGATAATAAACTTGTAAATGTTAGCTTCATTATCATATCGGAAGTAATGGCTCACGATACAGTTGCAGTCCTGTTGTTCATCTCAAAAATGATAGATTTTATGAAACAATTAACGAACTTTTCTAAAATTTATTTTATGTCTGATGGGGCAGCATCACAATACAAAAATAAGAAGAACTTTGCTAGTCTATGTAGATTCCAGTCAAAGCATGCATTAAGAGCAGAATGGCATTTTTTTGCAACGTCCCACGGTAAAGGTCCATGTGATGCTATTGGTGGCACTCTCAAGCGAATGGCAAAGAGAGCAAGTCTTGCTCGAGATTATGGAAATACTATAACAACTCCACGAGAGTTATATAACTGGGCAGTTGTACAGACAGATAAAAATATAACTAAATTAAATTTCTGTTACGTATCCACTGAACAGTACATTAAAATGTCAGAAGATCTCGAAGAAATATATAATAACGCCAAAACAATACCAGGCACTCAGAAATTCCATAGTTTTTTGCCTATTCCTGGCGACAAAGTAAAGGCAAACAGGTATTCTAATTCAGAAGATGAACCAAAAATATTTAGTATGATCGGAAAAAATAGAAAAGAACATGTTTGAAATTGGCTCTAAGACACATATATATATATATTTGAAAAATTCATAATTATAAATAATTGTATATTTAAAAGTGCACTTCAATACATATTGCGATCAAACATTACATTTCCTAAGAAAATACATTTGTAATATTTTGAAGTTTTTTATGTATAGGAAAACCCTTCCAAATGATTGAATAAATAACACAAAATCTCCTAGAAAATTGAGTTTCATTGGATTCTGGGATTGTTATGGCCTTCACTGGTTTTATTGTTGATAACAAAATACACTGAAAAAAAAATCATTCGAACAAGAAAAAGTTTTTGTTAGAAAAACTTTTTTTCCTTAAAAGTGCCTATCTTGTGATGTATGGACGGTTGGTAGGGAACATAATTACCTGTCTTGAGACAAAATTTCATCAAAATCAAAAATGGTGTTTTTTTTTAAATCAACTTTGAATTTTTAGAAATGATTTTTTTCAGTGTAGGGCTCATTTTGGGTTTTTTTCAGTATTTTTTTCTTAAAATTTGACTTATTTTGTGATAATCACCCATACAACACTTTTTTGTAGGAGTAGTCATTTTTTGATTAAAAACATTTTTAAAAAATCCATAAAAAAAGTTTAGCCCTTTTCAAAAGTCAGTCGAGAAAAAAAATTAGAAAAATGAGTATGCAAAGTGGCTTATCTGGGCAAGGTCTACACACCAAGAAAGTTTCGTTGTAATCTGAGAGGGTGCTGCCAACATTTGTTCGAGTTGGCGCGAAATCCGTCTTTATCTTTGGTCATTTTTGATAGATTCAAGTGTTCTGTCTGCAAGATTAGAACGGTTTAAGAACGGTTTAAGAAAGGAATAAGAGAAGTTTCCATCAGAAAAACTGCATATATAATTCATTTTTATAGAAATACTAGCTGTCCCGGCAAACGTCGTACTGCCTGCCTACTGTGTTTTTTGATATACAGCTCTATAGGGGCGTCCCCGGCGAAGTAATATGTATGGGAGCCCCCCGTTCAAGAGACCGAAGAGATCTCACACCAAGCTAAGAACCTTCCCCGGCCTCCAAAATACCCACATACAAAATTTCACACCGATCGGTTCAGTAGGTAGTTTCCGAATGCATGCGGTCAGACAGACAGACGGACAGAAATTCATTTATATATATATATATATATATATATAGATTACTACTATTCTATATAACACATTTCACACAAATCATTAGAAAACCGAATTTAATTAATTTAGGCTTAATGAAATCAATGTGATTTTGTATACCGCATTTAGTTCACCACTGGACTGCGAACTGCGACGTCATAAGTGCGAAAACGTAAATAAAAGTGCGCGATTGCATCAAATCCGGTTGATGTCTTCGGCGCACTATTTCTTCAATTTATGGTGAACAAGTGCTCTGAAGACACCGAGTTGATTTGATGCAATCGCGCACTTTTATTAGCGTTTTCGCACTCGTGAAAACTAGTGCGATAGTCCAGTGGTGAACTAAATGCGCTATATTAATACGTACATTGGAACCGCACTTTTTTTTTCAATTTGAACGATTTCTGATCAGGAAATAATAAGTTGTAGATTTTTAGAGTGAGAATCTACCTGAGAGCTTTTCATTCATCGCATCAAAGCTCCAATGAACTTTCCCAACTCGACTAGTTCACTTTCTTCACATCCCGTAACACTTGATGTTGAAGTCGTAGAACAAAAATGCCTTTGAGCACCCTAAGTTGCATATGCCCGGCTAGCTCAGTCGGTAGAGCATGAGACTCTTAATCTCAGGGTCGTGGGTTCGAGCCCCACGTTGGGCGTGATTCTTTTTGATCACATGTTATTTTACTGAAAGCATGAGTGAAATACTAGTGAGAGTGAGACACATACAATGTATGTATGTCACAGAAACCACTTTTTTCAATCACTTTCATTGCGTCAAGGTCAGGAATTCCCTTTTGAAGTTGTTATTGTTATGAGCTTTATTAGGGAGATTTTCAGCCCTAGGCTGGTTCACGCTATGTCTGAACCAGCAGATTATAAAACATGCATGTACATCGGGTTTCTTTCCATAAAACATCAGTATTCAAGCTATATTTTCATTTGCAGAAGGTTTCAAAATATTCTATCGGGAAAATTTTTATTTTTCCATCTTTTTGACCGTTTTTCATACAAATTTGCTTGAAATCCTCATTTTCGGTCAATTTCTCTCCCATACAAAATGTATGGAAAAATTTTCACCGATGGAATATTTTAAAACTTTTTGCAAATGAAAATATAGCTTGAATACTGATGTTTTATGAAAAGAAACCCGATGTACATTCAATTTTTATAATCTGCTGGTTCAGACATAGCGTGTGGTTCAACTCCACCCTTTTGAAGTTATTCTAAAGCCGTTAGTACACAGGGTCAAATATTTGTTCAAAAAGAAACTAATCAATGCTCAAACATCTTGTTTGACTAAAGTTCCTCCAGGAATTCCTGCATGCTACAAGACCTCATTATTTCACAAGTACATGAAGGAATTTCACCGAAAGTTCCGCTGAGAATTATCAGCTATTTTTTTAAGAAAGTCCGCTATTGAATGAAGATTGAACTCCTTCCTGGATACATCCAGGAGTTCTTACGGTTTTTCCTTCTGAAGGAGTTCTTTCAGGGATTCTGTCAGAAGGAGTTTCTTCTCGGATTCCTCCAAAAGGAGCTCTTCAAACATCTTCAAACATTCCTCCAATAGTACTTCAAAGATTTATTTAAAAGCAGTTCTTTCAGAGATTTCTCCAGGAGGTGTTTTTTCTAGGATTCATCCAGGAGGAGTTCTTCAGGTATTCCTCTACGCAGTGACGTATCCCAGGAGGGGGGGGGGTGGATTTAGCCCCCCTCCCCCTCCTGAGCCAAGATTTGTAGAACAAATTTTCAGTATAAAACGCTTCGTGATGAATAGTTTTTTCGGCTGCGCTACTATGGGTGCTATTACACTCTTTGCCCAGACGCCAAATATTTGACCACTTTTGACAGATAAATTTTGGCAGGTTGTTTGGCTCTGTTTGTCCCTATTCGTTTTTCGAGAGTGACAAATATTTTTGTTTGCCATGTACACCTTGGTCAAAATTTAACTGTCAAAAATGGTCAAATATTTGGCATTCGTCAAAGAGTGTCATACTAGCTTATCTTCGAACTACGGTTCAAATTGAATGTATATGACTTCTTTGTTCCTTGCTGATGTTTACGATAGAGTGTCAAACAAAAAAGGTACCATTGATTGTTGAAAACCCTTCCCAGAGCATATTCTTCATTACATCAACAAAGCTACCCATGAAAATGTTTGACACTTCTCAGGTCATTCTGACAGACCACAACATGCAAGAAAAAGACGGATCATATATTCTACTTTATCGTTCTTTTTACCGTCCATTTCATGTTCATGTTACATCTGTCAAAATGACCTGACAGTTGTCATTTTAGGTTAGGTTCGTTGGGGTAATAAAGAATTTCGGGCTACAGGAATTCTTCAAACTTCCAGGAGTTTTTTAAGGGATTCCTTCTGGAGGAGTTCCATCATGGCTTACATCAAGATGATGCTCTTTCAGGGATTTGTCCAGCAAAAGTTTCTCCCAGGATTCATGCAGGAGAAGTTCTTCAGGGATTCCTTTCTGGAGTTCTTTGGAGATTCTTCTAGAAGGAGTTCTTCCATGGATTCCACCAGGAGGAGTTTCATCATGCATGGCTTACTCCAGGAGAAGTTCTCAGAGATTTCACCGCAGGAGGAATTCAACAGATGTCGTTTTAGAATGAGTTCATTCCGGGATTCCTCCAGGGAAAGTTCCATCATGGCTTACTAGCAGAAGGTGCTCTTTCAGTGATTCCTCCAGGTGAAGTTTGTTCTAGGATTCATCCAGGAGTACTTCTTTAGAGATTGTTCTTGAAGGAGTTCTTTCAAAGATTCTTCTAGAAGGAGTTCTTTCAGGAATTCCTCACGAGGAGTTCCTTCATGGCTTACTCCATGAAGAATTCTTTCAGGGATTCCACCAGCAGGAGTTTCTCCCAGAATTCCTTCAGGAGGAGTTCCTTCGTGACTTTCTGCAGAAGAAGTTCCTTCCTGGCTTCCTTCATTAGGAGCTCTTCCAGGGATTCATCCGGGAGGAGTTTGTACATGACTTGCTCCAGGAGGAGTTCTTTTAGATCAGGGATTCCCCCAGGAAGAGTATCTTCTAGGATGCATCCAGGAGAAGTTCTACAAAGATTCTTCTGTAAGGAGATGTTTCACGGAATTTTCCAGATGGCGTTCCTTCATTACTTATTCCAGGAGGAGTTCAGGGTAAGTCCACGAGGCGGTTCTTCATGGATTCATCCAGGAGAAGCACTCCCAAGATACTTATAGGGGGAGCATCCCCGCATTCCTTGAGGAGCAGTTTCCAAAAGGATTTTTTGAGATTCTTCCAGGAGTTCTTTCAGGGATTTCTCTAGGATTCATTCTTCTTCTAGTATTTCTCCAAAAGAAGTTCTTTTATGCATCCCTTTAGGAGGAGTTCTTTATGGTGAAACAGCTTAAAGTACAATTTCAATTTTGCATACAAACTTTAGAGGCATCTCTGACGAAAGACGCATCAAACCACGCTGCATTTGATTATCCTGGCTTTGCTCACTTGCCAAAAGAGGCAGAGAATCCAAATCTGGCACATTTGTTCACGTTTTTTTTAAGTTCAGTGCTCTTGTGAAAACGTGAGTAGGAATTCAAGTCGGCCATTGTTGCAGCCATATTAGCATTCTCTGATGTTTCTCCTTAAGGGATGCCTCCAGGAAGAGCTCCGTTAGAAATTTCATGCAGGAGAATTTCCTTTGAGGATTCCTTCAGATAGAGTTCTCACTGTAAGTATTCCTAGGAAGATTTTTTGCAGATATTCATTCTTCAACGCATTGTAGGCGGTGCGTCTGTTACCACTAAGAACTGCCCAAGGACTGGTAGTTCAAACTAGAAAGAAGAAGAGATGTCTCTATAGGAGGAAATCCATCAGGGAAGTAGATACTCCAAGAGTTCTTCCAGAAATTCCTTCAGAATTTCCTCCTAGAGCTTTGCCAAAAGTTTCCACAAGAATTCCTCCTTGAAAGTCTCCAGAAGCTCCTCAGGAAATTCTTCATTACACCAACGAACCTAACCTCAAATGACAAATGTAACATGAGCATGAAAAGGACGACAACAAGATCGATAAAGTAGACTATACATATGATCCGTCTTTTTCGTGCATGTGTGTGGGCTGTCAAAATGACCTGAGAATTGTCAAACATTTTCATGGCTTGCTTTGTTGGTGTAATGAAGAATTGCTTCAAGAGTTCCTGAACTAGTTCCTATAGAAATTCCTCTGTTTTCAGTTCCTGAAGAAAATCCTGGAGGATCTCTTGGAAGAACTTATGAAGAAACTTCCGGAGGCATTATTGCAGGAAATCTTTGATGAACTGCTGAAGAAACTTCTCCAGAAGCTCCTGGAGATACTGATGAATAGACTCCTGGAAAATGTTCTGCAGACGTTCTTCATTACACCAACAAAGCTGGCCATGAAAATGTTTGACATTTCTCAGGTCATTTTGACAGACCACACACATGCACGAAAAAGGCGGATCATATATTCTACTTTATCGATCTTGTTGCCGTCCTTTTCATGCTCACGTTACATCTGTCAAAATGACCCGAGAATTGTCAAACATGTTCATGGCTGGCTTTGTTGGTGTAACGAAGAATTGCTGAGGATACTCTTAGAACTCCTGGACAAAATGTACATTTTTTTGGTGAGGCAATGTTTACCGAGGCTTATGAGTTGGTCTAAAACATAGGTAAATTGCAATCTTCCATTCTTCATTACACGGTTTAACAATTTGCAGGTTATTCTGACAGATCTGTATAAGTAACACTGAGACGGCCAAGATTTAGGTCCTTTTTCAGGTTGTGTGGTCTATCAAAATGACCTGGGAAGTGTCAAACATTTTTATGGCTAGCTTTGTTGGTAAATGAAGAATTGCAACAAGATCAACCACACACATGCACGAAAAAGACGGATAACATATTCTACTTTATCGATCTTGTTGCCGACCTTTTCATGCTCATGTTACATTTGTCAAAGTGACCTGATATTTGTCAGTCATTTTGAGGTTAGGTTCGTTGGTGTAATGAAGAATTCCACATCAGTAGACAGATGGCGGCAACAAAAATTATAGTTGCATCGGCCGGGAATCGAACCCGGGCCGCCCGCGTGGCAGGCGAGCATTCTACCACTGAACCACCGATGCATGTTACTTTTGGTTAAAACATCATAAAATATGGATATGTGTAGCC